>NC_132955.1:7224947-7540500 GCF_034638445.1 Ciconia boyciana
AAAGCCTGTTCTCCCAGAGTCCAGTGTTGTGATCTTAGTATTTGCATTATTGCCTTCTCTCAAGATCCTGCACTCTACCATCTAATTTCCAGTGTTGTCAAGGCTGTACCTGACTGTCACATCTCTGACAAGTTCTTCAGTGTTTGTACATATGAGGTCCAGCAGTGCCTCCCCTTAGCAGCTCCTCAATCACCTGTGTCAGGAGACAACTTCATCAACAGTGCACTCCAGAAATTGCTTGTTTTCCTCACGCTGTGCTGTGTTTCCTTCCAGGATATATTGAAGTAGTTAAGTCCCTCATGAGGACCAGGACCTGTGAATTTGAAGCTTCCTACACTTTTCTGAAGAAGGTCTCATCAACTCTCAACTGGATGAGCATCCATTCTATGGCTAAGCTGGATGCATTCCCCCTGTTCTCTCTCACATAAAGGGCAACTCCTCATCCTCACCTTCCCTGCCTCTCCTTCCTTAAGAGTCTGTATCCATTCACTGCAGCACTTCAGTCATGTGAGCTCTCCAACTACATCTCCATTATCCCAGTAGGATCATATCCATGCAACCACACACAGAACTGTAATTCCTCCCATTTGTATCCCAAACAGCATGCACAGGTCCATAGGAACTTCAGATAGACATGTTGATTTCTCAGGGAAATGTTGAGAACTTCCTCAGAAAACTGTCCTCTTGCCACATCCTTATTTGAGTGCAATTTGGCTGGTCTCCCTTCTGCCTTGTTTTGCTGATTTCAAGGCCCCTGTTGTCCAAATATCTTTGCATCCTTTGGTTGCCAATCCAGTCTGCCACTTTCTCATGTGATTGTAGGGTTGTTTATTATGAAATTCACCCAGTTTAGCTTAATTTATCCAATCTGAGCTAGTTCTTCAGGTTCCCTTGGTATTCAGTGAGGAGAAATATGCACCACTAGAATATGTTTTATAGAGTCTGTTTTAATGGAGGGACTCTATTTCCTAAAACGTAGGCATGCAGAGCCATCTTACCTCATACTGGATACAATATCAATGCAGGGCTGACAAATGTGGTGTGGTACTTTGCAGCAGTTGCTCTTTTGAAGCAGCTGCTGTAGGTCAGGTGAGACAACACAGAGGAGCTCTGATGGCATTAGGGTACAGTGTTTAGGCAAACAAATCCCAATTCACATTTCTCCTAAAGACAGGATGGATTCTGCAGTGGTACATGGTAGGAGGATGAGAGAAAATAGACATGAGCTGAATTAAAAGAGATTCTTCTGGATATAACGAAAAAGTTTTGTCCCATGAGAACAGTCAAGTATTGAAACAGGCTGCCTGGAGGGGTTCCGCTTTTTCCACCCTTGCAGGTTTTCAAGACCAGATTGGTTAAACCCTTCAGTAACTGCTTTTCATCTCATGGCTGACACTGCTTTGTGCTGAAAGTTGAACTAGATCATGTCCTGAGGTCCCTTCCAACCTGAACTATCCCATGAACCTGTGATCCCACTCCAGATTTGCCTGCTGCTTTCCATTAGCGCTAGAGGTCTTCTAGGTAACTAGTAATGACAAGATGTTCATAGTGGAGATGTCTAATTTAGAACAGTGTACTGCTTTCTTTGGAGCTCTCATCAGAACAAAATGCAAGTATTTCTACATTTTTAAGTGCCACATTGTAATGGTTTAGGCTGGGATAGAGTTAAATTTCTTCATAGTAGCTCATGTGGGGTTACATTTTGGATTTATGCTGAAAACAGTGTTGATAACACACCAATGTTTTAGTTATTGCTGAGCAGTGCTTACACAGAGTCAAGGCCTTTTCTGCTTCTCACACTGCCCCACGAGCAAGTAGGCTGGGGGTGAACAAGAAGTTGGGAGGGGACACAGCTGGGACAGATTACCTCAACTGACCAAAGGGATATTCCATACCATATGACATCATGCTCAGCAATAAAAGCTGGGGGAAGAAGAAGGAAGGGGGAGACATTTGGAGTTATGGTGTTTGTCTTCCCAAGTAACCGTCATGCATGATGGAGCCTTGCCTTCCTGGAGATGACTAAACATCTACCTGCCGATGGGAAGCAGCAAATTAATTCCTTGCTTTGGTTTGCTTGCTTGCACGGCTTTTGCTTTACCTGTTAAACTGTCTTTATCTCAACTCATGAGTTTTCTCACTTTTACCCTCCCGATTCTCTCCCTCATCCCACCAGGGGGGAGCAAGCGAATGGCTGTGTAGTGCTTAGCTGCCTACTGGGGTTAAACAAAGACAAACACCTAATGACTCCAGACATGTCTAGTCTATGCAGCCATACCAGGACATTTTTCACAAGTGAAAAAGGGATCTCATTCCAGACTCTTAATTCAGAATTAAGCTGAGATTCACCTCACTCAAATCAAAGTATCTTTCAGCACAGTGTCTGCTTTGAGATCCCATTAGGACTCAAAGGAATCAATCCACATAGCTTCAGATTGAGTTGATTCATGCTCTAATCTCTTCTGAACATATTGGTTAGACTGCTGTTGCCTACCAAAAGTAGCTGGCTTCCATGCAGATACACTGGCAGAAATTTGGGTTTTTTGATCATGGGACAGTCTACACGACCCCAGGCCTGCTGGCAATAGATGGGGTACACCTGTCTCAAAGGAGGAAAAAGATCTTTGCGCAGGAGTTAGCAGGGCTCACTGAAAGAGCTTTAAACTAGATTTGAAGAGGAGAAAGGGATAAAACCAGGCTCGCTACAGATAAGCCTGGGGGTGGCAATCCAATGTTTGAGGGATGGTGTGCTTCAGTGTTGAGTACATCCAGTGCTGAGTACACTGGAGCACATTTGAAATGTTCCGATACTAATGTGTGCAGCACCTTAGCCATCTCAGTGGAGGTGGGGGATGGAGATCCATGTGGCAGCAAAGATGCAAGGGTTGTCCATGTGTTGGCAACCACGGAAGCACCTGAGAACAGTAGCATTGGGCTTCTCCCCCAAAAAGGTGGCAGGATCAGTAACCCAACTGAAGTGCATCTACACCAATGCACGCAGCATGGGCAACAAACAGGAGGAGTTGGAAGCCATTGTGCAGCTGGAACTGTGATATAATTGCAATCACAGAAATGTGATGGGATGACTCACGCAACTGGAGTGCTGCAATGGATGGCTACAAGGTCTTCAGAAGGGATAGGCAAGGCAAGAGAGGTGGTGGGGCAGCCCTGCATGTTAGGGAGTGTTTTGACTCTCTAGAGCTTGGTGATGGTGATGAAAGGGTTGAGTGTTTATGGGTAAGAATCAGGGGGAAGGCCAACAAGGCAGATATCACGGTGGGAGTCTGTTATAGACCACCCAACCAGGATGAAGAGGCAGAGGAAATATTCTATAAGCAGCTGAGAGAAGTCTCACGATCGCTAGCCCTTGTTCTTGTGGGGGACTTCAACCTACCGGATGTCTGCTGGAAATACAATACAGCAGAGAGGAAACAGTCTAGGAGGTTCCTGGAGTGCATGGAAGACAAATTCATTACACAGTTGGTGAGTGAGTCAACTATGGAAGGCATCCCACTGGACCTGTTGTCTGTGAACAGAGAAGGACATGTGGGTGATGTGATGCTTGGAGGCCATCTTGGGCACAGCAATCATGAAATGGTAAGAGTTTTCAGTTCTCATAGAAGGACGGGGGTCAGCAGAACTGCTACCTTGGACTTCCAGAGGGCAGACTTCAGCCTGTTTAGGGGCCTGGTTAACAGAGTCCCTCAGGAGGCAGCCCTAAACCGCAAAGGAGTCCAGGAAGGCTGGACATTCTTCAAGAGAAAAACCTTAAAGGCATGGGAGCAGGCTATCCCCATGTGCCAAAAGACAAACTGGCAGGGAAGAAGACCAGCCTGGCTGAACAGAAAGCTTTGGCTGGAACTCAGGGAAAAAAAGAGAGTTTATGACCTTTGGAAGAAGGGGCAGGCAACTCAGGAGGACTACAACAGATGTTGTGAGGCTATGCAGGGAGAAAATTAGAAGGGCCAAAGTCCAAGTAGAACTTAATCTGGCTACTGCTGTAAAAGACAATGAAAAATGTTTCTGTAAATACATTCGCAACAAAAGGAGGGTAAGGAGAATCTCCATCCTTTATTGGATGAGGGGGGAAACATAGTGACAAAGGATGAGGAAAAGTCTGAGGTACTTAATGCCTTCTTTGCCTCAGCCTTTAATAGTAAGATCAGTTGTTCTTGGGGTACCCAGCCTCCTCAGCTGGAAGACAGGGATGGGGAGCAGAATAAAGACCCCATAATCCAAGGGAAATGCTTAGCTACCTGCTACACCACTTAGACACACACAAGTCTATGGGGCTGGATGGGATTCACCCAAGAGTACTCAAGGAGCTGGTGGAAGTGCTCACCAAGCCACTTTCAATCCTTTATCAGCAGTCCTGGCTAACTGGGGAGGTCCCAGTTGACTGGAGGTTAGCAAATGTGACACCCATCTACAAGAAGGGCCGGAAGGAGGATCGGGGAAATTACAGGCCTGTCAGTCTGACCTCGGTGCTGGGGAAGGTGTCCTGGTTTCAGCTGGGATAGCATTAATTTTCTTTCTAGTAGCTAATATAGTGCAGTGCTTTGATTTAGGATGAGAATAATGTTGATAACACACTGATGTTTTAGTTCTTGCTAAGCAGTGTTTACGCTAGTTAAGGACTTTTCAGCTTCCCATGCTCTGCCAGGTGCACAAGAAGCTGGGAAGGAGCACAGCAAAGATAGTTGACCCAAACTGGCCAAAAGGCTATTCCATACCATATGACATCATGCTCAGTATATAAACTGGGGGGAGTTGGCAGGAAGGCAGCAATTGCTACTCAGGGACTGGCTGGGCATAGATCGGCAGGTGGTGAGTGGTTGCATCCCTTTTTTTTCTTCCTGGGTTTTGTTCCTCTCTCTCTCATTGTTTTCCTTTTCATTACAATTTATTGTTATTAATTATTATTGTTATTGTTGTTGTTGTTTTTATTATTTTTTTGTTTTTTTCCAATTATTAAACTGTTCTTATCTCAGCCCACAAGTTTTCTTACTTGAGCTTTTCAGATTCTCTCCCCCATCTCACCGGGGGGAGGGTAAGCAAGCAGCTGTGTGGTGCTTAGTTGCCAACTGAAGCTAAACCACAACAGAAGGTTATGGAGCAGATTATCTTGAGTGCCATCACACGGCACATACAGGACAACCAGGTGATCAGGCCTAGTCAGCATGCATTTATCATAGGCATGTCCTGTTTGACTAAGCTGATATACTTCTATGACAAGGTGACCTGCTTAGTGGGTGAGGGAAAGGCTGTAGATGTTGTTTACCTGGACTTTAGTAAAGCCTTTGACACTGTTTCCCACAGCATTCTCCTGGAGAAACTGGCTGCTTATGGCTTGGATGGGTGTACTCTTTGCTGGGTAAAAAACTGGTTGGACGGCCTGGCCCAAAGAGTTGTGAACAGAGTTAAATCCAGGTGGTGGCCAGTCACAAGTGGTGTTCCCCAGGGCTCAGTATTGGTGCCAGTTCTGTTTAATATCTTTATCAGTATATTAATGCTGAGGACAATTGCATTAGATTCAACAAGGCTAAGTGCTGGGTCCTGCACTTGGGTCACAACAACCCCATGTAATGCTACAGGCTTGGGGAAGAGTGGCTGGAAAGCTGCCTGGCAGAAAAGGACCTGGCGGTCTTGGTCAACAGCCAGCTGAATATGAGCCAGCAGTGTGCCCAGGTGGCCAAGAAGGCCAATAACAGCCTGGTTTGTATCAGAAATAGTGTGTCCAGCAGGACTGGAGAAGTGATCAGCCCCCTGTACTCGGCACTGGTGAGGCCACTCCTCAAATACTGTGTTCAGTTTTGGGCCCCTCACTACAAGAGAGACATTGAGGTGCTGGAGAGTGTCCAAAGAAGGGCAATGAGACCCTGGTGAAGGGTCTAGATCACAAGTCTTATGAGGAGCGGCTGAGGGAACTGGGGTTGTTTAGCTTGGAGAAAAGGAGGCTGAGGGGAGACCCTGTCGCTCTCTACAACTCCCTGAAAGGAGGTTGAAACGAGGTGGGTGTCAGTCTCTTCTCCTATGTAACAAGTGATAGGATGAGAGGAAATGGCCTCAAGTTCTGCCAGGGGAAGTTTAGATTGAATATTAGGAAAAATTTCTTCACAAAAATCACTTCACTTCTGAGCATTGGAACAGGCTGCCCAGGGAAGTGGTTGAGTTACCATCCCTGGAGGTATTTAAAAGATGTTTGGATGAGGTGCTTAGGGACATGGTGTAGTGGTGGACTTGGTAGTGTTAGGTTTACGGTTGGACTTGATGATCTTAAAGGTCTTTTCCAACCTATAGGATTCGTGATTCTGTGATTCTGTAAAATTGAGTGGAAAGAATGCCAATCATCAAGCCCAGGAACCTGGGCCAAAAAACCTTGTTTAGAGAGTTGTCTGAATTTTTTCTCAATAAAAGATCTTGAAATTGTGTAATCATCAATTGAATCACTCCTTTGAAATTAAGAAGTGTTGAATTTCCCACCATTGTCTTCTCTTTTAATCTAAAAGCTAAAGTGTCCATATTGGAAGAAGAATTATCTTATATCCCTTGTAGGCAGCAGTGATAAACACTTCTAAATGGTGATTTATATAGGACCTCTCTTCATTTACTAAACTTTTATAATTTAAGCTAAGCTGTAGGAATACCTTTCTTAGGTATCTGGGAATATTAAATGAGGGAGAATCGTGTAGCACCCTGCTGTATCACACTGTTGCTACAACTGAAAAAATGGGGTTTGAAACGGGAGGCAAGCTCAGATGAACCTATGTACAGCCATATAACATTTCCAAGGTGTCAAACAAATCTTCAAAGTAATTTCATCAGTGATATAATGTTTTGGAACTGTAATTCCTTGTGGTCTGGTAAGGCAAATTCTACCTCAGCATTCACTTAAGTGAATTACTTAAATTCAGCAAGGGGAAGTACAAAGTCCTGCACTGGGGAGGAACATCCCCAATATATGGGGGGTCCCCCAACATGCACCAATATATGCTGGGGGCCACCCAGCTGGAAGGCAGGTTGGCAGAATGGGACCCTGGGGGTCCTGGTGGACACTTAGTTGAATAAAAGCCAACAATGTGCTCTTGCTGCAAAGAAGGTATCCTTGGCTGCATTAGGCAAAGTATTGCCAGCACACTAAGGGAGGTGACCTTCCCCTCTACCCAGCACTGGTGAGGCTGCACTAGTGAGTCCACACTGGTGTACTGTCTCCAGTGCTGGGCTCCTCAGTAGAAAAGAGATGGACATACTGGAAAGGGTCCAACAAAGGGCCACAAGAATGATGAAGGGATTGGAGCATCTCTCCTATGAGGTACAGCTGAGAGAGCTGGGACTGTTCAGCCTGGAGAAGAGAAAGCTCAGGGGGGATCTTATCAATGTATAAAAATACCTGAAGGGAGGGTGCAAAGAAGATGGACCCAGGCTCTTTACAGTGGAGCCCAGTGACAGGAAAAAAGGCAATGGGCACAAACTGAAACACAGGAGGTTCTGTCTGAAAAACAGGAAACACTTTTTCATTGTGAGGGTGACTGAGCACTGGAACAGGTTGCCCAGAGAGGTGGTGGTGTCTCCCTCCTTGGAGATATTCAATAGCTGTCTGGACATGATCTTGGGCAACAGACTCTAAGTGGCCCTGCTTGAGCAGGGAGGGTCAGACACAGAATCAGAGAATCACAGAATCCTATAGGTTGGAAAAGACCTTTAAGATCATCAAGTCCAACCGTAAACCTAACGCTACCAAGTCCACTACTACACCATGTCCCTAAGCACCTCATCCATACATCTTTTAAATACCTCCAGGGATGGTGACACAATGACCTCCAGAGGTCCCTTCCAGCCCTGACCATGCTGTGATTCTGTGATTCACATTCAAGAGCATCTAAGTGGGATTTCCTTCTAAAGAACATTGACATAGTCTAATGCCATGATTACATTAACAGAAATACTAGTTAAAAGCTGACCCACCTAAATTTGCAATTAAAAAAGTGTTTTGGAGGTACTTCATTTTGCACTGTGACATTCATATCATTTTTCTATTTGTCATGTGGAGCATTCTAGAGAAATTGGATAAATGGTGTTAGAGAATGACATTATCGGTAGTTTCAGAGACTGAATTTACAGACCAACACTCTTTTATCCTATGTTACAACAACATCAATGCACTTTAGTTTCACCTTCATCTCATTGCATCCATACAGTCTGCTGGTAATACTCATACTCTCTTCAAATTAGTCAGATTTTTCCTCTATGGCACATGGTGAAGTACAAAAATACCTTCAGGTGAAAGTCTGAAAATCATCCAGTCCTAAGCAAATGTTCAGCTGATTAAATGTCAATATATGTAATGTAAACTTCTAAAATAACACCACTCACACTAGGTTTACTTTATTGTCAATGGATTTATCACCAATATAATCACAGAGCATACTGATCATAACATTTTAAATAATATGGTTTGATTAATCAAGCCTTAAAAATGTTTATGTTTCTCCACTGTGTCAAAAGGTGACCTGTATTTATTACCTCTGATTTGTATGCTGACACTGCATATATCTGAAATTAGGTAAAATTAATCACTCTAAAAAATAGCTAACTGTCCATTGACTGTACAGGCAGACTAGGATAAATGAAGTCCAGACATATGCATCTTAATGGAGTGTGTCAACATAAGTGGAATCAGTTTAATTTCAATAGCCAATGACTTGTTTATATTGTTACATAAAATTAAAAAGTAAATAAGTTTAATGAATGTATTTGCCAATAGCTTTTCTCAAAGCTTCTTTAAACTTTTTGTTTCTCAAACTGTAGATGAGAGGATTGAGCATAGGAGTCAGGATAGTATAAAAAACAGATAAGACTTTGTTTAACTCTCTAAGGGCTTTAGTTTTGGGCAATGTGTAGACAGCAATTAGGGTTCCATAGAAAACTGTGACTACAATGAGGTGGGAGGAGCAAGTAGAGAAAGCCTTTTGCCTCCCTATGTTGGAAGGGATTTTCAGGATAACAGTGATGATACAAATATAGGTTGCCAGGGTTAAAAGAAATGGAGGCATGGTGCATGCAGAGGCTAAAATGGACATGACCAATTCTGTTCTGTGGGTTTCACTGCAGGAGAGTACTAATAAGGGTGTATAATCACAAAAGAAATGGTCAATTTCATTGGGCCCACAGAAAGTCAGCCATGATGCATATAGTGTAGTACAGATGCTAGCCAGAAACCCACAAAGCCAGGATCCAGCTGCAAGAAGGACAGAGGATCTGACATTCATAAATGTTGTATAATGCAAGGGTTTGCATATTGCTAAATAACGATCATAAGACATTGCAGATAAAAGATAACACTCAGCACATGCCAAGGAAGCAAAGAAATAAAATTGCAAGAGACAGCTGTTAAATGAGATTCTGTTTTCCCTTGTCAGGAAGTTGACCAGCATCCTGGGCAAGATGTTTGAAGAGTAGCAGGTCTCCAAGCAGGACAAGTTCCCCAAGAAGAAGTACATAGGTGTATGTAGATGCTGATCTATCACAACCAGAAGAACGATGAGTATGTTCCCAATTATGGTCACAAAGTAGATTAATAAAAAAAACAGAAAGAGAAAAATCTGTAGTTTAGGGAGATTCCCAAACCCCAAGAGGATGAATTCTGTGAGGCATGTCTGATTTTCTTGTTTTGTGTCTGCCATGGAGTATGTGAGGATAAACCCACTAAGATCTGTAATAAAATTGTTAAAATGCACAAGTAGAATTAAACATACATTGAATGTTCCTACATCATATTATTTCCCTCTTTTTCAGTCTGAAAGTTGATTTGCAATCTTGTAGTAGAAGTGAATTAGGTCACTTAAGTTCTGGAAAGTGATTCTGGTGTCAATTCAGATGTCCCTGAGTAGCTGAGATTTCCACAAGGGCCAGTACAGATTTCACACAAAAGTATTGGAGACTCACATTCTTCTAGTCCCATAACTGGAAGTCAAGAACACTGGGGTGCCTAAAATGTCCAATTAAGGTAGCCAAACTGCATCTAAAGGTCAACGAAGTAAACAGCTAAATATAAGCTTGTTGCTTCAATGTTCAATTGGAACAAAGACACATTTCTAAATGACACTTCATTCTAACCCTAAAGTAGGCACTAAAATAGGTCAGATTACTTGTGTTCTACACATTATTGTTTCACACCACTTAGCGTAAGGAGAGTAGAAATGACCAGCGTATGTCTACAAATTTCCTTACAGATTATTTAAAACCAAACTCAGAATCAATACAAATTAGCACAAAAATAAAAATCATTGGCTGTGATTCGCAAACTAGGCTATAAGATTTTCTTATAGTCTTAGTAGAATTTGACAATTTGAATTCCCTATAATATTCAGAAAATATCCTAGACTAAAATGTCACAAAAAGACCCGTAAATTACAACAGTTTTGCAAATTATTTAAAAAAAGACAGTTTTGCAATTATTTAATTAAGTTACCTGTGAATAGGGTGAAATAGAGTTCCTAAATATGTATGTCCAGTGACAATTTAGACACACTAAGATGTATAAGACATCTGTACAGATCTGACAAATATGACACAGAACCGATGGAAAACTTTCTGCTTCCTGGAGCAGCTGCTGGGGGCCAAGTGAGATATTCTAAGATATCTAAAATTGATGCATCTAAATAAAAGTATTGTAATCTACAGAATTAATCCCATCTTGAAATTATTTGCTTAGTCAAATAAATAAATAAGTAAATAAATAGATAGATTTATCTGAAAAAATGGTCTTAGCTGCTTCCCTTACTAAGCACAATTCAAAATTTCACATGGTGAACAAAATTTTGAAAAGAGGACAAAAAAAGAAAGATCTTCAGTTCATATAGTACAATGAAAACAGTTCTGAGAACTTGTAAGCAATCAAGAAAACAAATTTTCCTTTCTTGATCAACCCTTGTCTAGCAATCATTGAAAAACTTAACATTTAACAGCATTATGATATAATTTTGCAATTCCTTTCTTCTTTTCTTTCACTTACTGTAATGAAGTTATTTAGTATTGTAATTTTAGTATTACATAGAAGCTCCAAACAGAAAACAACCACCCACTAAGGAGTAATACACAGACTCAGAATGAGACTGAAGATTTTTTTAGTATTCCAGGGACATAATCTTGTAAAAAAATCCTTCATAAATGTCCTTGTTTTGTTCACGAATGTGAAAATATGGAACATGTGCATTGGCATGTTTTTCTTTCCTTCAGATATTTTTGCTGAGACTCCCTTACTTAGTGTTAGAGACCTAACACTGAGAAGACTAAAAAAATATTAATTCACTGTACAGTCCATGGAGGAGAAAAAAGAAAATGATTCACTGCATTTTTAACATTATTGTCATACAAGGACAATGTATAATACACTTCTAAGTGTCTATTTTTCTCTGCCAATTAATGCAGGAAGCACAGACATTTTACATCCCTGAAACTGAGTGGAATCCCATTTTTGTCTATAAAAAAAGGAATGTTAGCAAGTATGTTACCTGCTAGAGGAATCTTTTTGAAAATTTAGGGGGACATCTTCATTCACATCCATAGGAACATTACCCAGGTTGTGCAGCTTATCTTCTCTGTATACTTCACCACAAAAAGCAAATCCTAAAAAAGCAAGCAGACAAAAAATAATTCAAAACTTCATTACTAAGTGGGCTTTGCAGAACATCTGTCCTGAAGATTGTAATATGAAGTAGCATATGAAGATAGATACATCTTCACTGCAATATCTTTTATTTGAATGTCTAATTGCCTATGAGTAAACTTAATTTAATCTTTATTTTTTTCATAAAATCATCTCATCCATTTCTGCAGTGTACAGGGTCTTTAAAGGTGTGGGCTCAACTTCTGCTGTCCTTTGCTTTTGTTTCTAGAACTCAGATTCATGCCTTCTCTCCTGAGGGACTTAATTAAGGCTTCTAACTTGAATGCCCTGTTACTTTGAAGAGAGATGAACAACAGCACAAGATCATTATGACCACCTGATAAAAGGAATCATTATGTGGTGGAATGCATCTCTCTCTTCATGGATTATGAAGGGAAATCAAGAAATTATTATGTTAAATTTGGTCTCACAAGGACTGGGAGTATGTATCTGAATCGAGGTGTCTTGATGCTGGAACACCTGATATATTGTGCATTTCCCTAATTACTCCTTTATTACATTTTGTATGGTGGTAAGCTTTCACAGGATGTGAGAGAGTGCCATGTTCAGAACATTAATCTTATTTTCCTATCATATATATTAAGAGAGACTTGAACTACCTTCAGGAAGTGTTTCCACCCCCTCCCCTTTGATTGTAGAAACACATACACAAAAAAACCCACCAAAAAAATTAAATTATTAATTTTTAAATGTCTAAGTCAAAGTAGGTTGAATATTAAGATACTTAAAGGAACATAGTACTCATTTTTATAATATTTTTAAATAATGTAAGAATAAGAACAAGTAAATTCTTAGCTATAAGCAACTGAATCTTGAACAGGAATCTTTCTATTGTTTTTTGGTCTAGGATAAGCTGTCTGTTACACTACCCAAAGGTTTCACATTCTGCAAGTATTTTAGGAAAAGATTACATAATTGATCGTTTTCTTTAGGGCATCCTTAACCTCTTTCCTTCTCTGACTTTTATGTAATGTGATTAATGAAAGAAGCAGTGTAAAAGGCAGGAAGCTCATCTCCAACACGAATCACCCTGTATCACCTGACTCAATTTTAGTTCACCAGTAGTCTGTTGTTTAATCTACTTACTCTAGACAGGAGAGACATAAACATTTTCTAAGAGTAATTAGGCAAATATGCCATTTCTACTTACTTAAAGATATTTCTAAGAGATCTTTCACAGTTTTCCCTATCTTAAAATGTATATGGCATCATGAAAGGTTTTAAGGTAGTATAGAAATTTCAGAGCCTGGGTGCACAGATTTAAAAACTGAGAAGCATTTTGCAGTCTTTAGTCTCAAGTTAAATGTACTCAATATGGAGGTTAAGTGGCATGGAAAAACTCATCTCTTTTCCAGTAAACTTTCTGGACATGAAAACAAGGAAGTCATGCCCTATCTGTAACTTGTTTGGAATGAGTCTTAACACAATATTTGGCTCACATGTCTTTCTTCATATTTCACATTTCCCTCTCCCCTTCTCAGATATCCCTATTTCTTCTTAAGACAGAGTTGTGATCATAAAATTCAGTTGAGCACTTGCTGCACACTGCGGCTACCATTCCCCTGAGGTTTTTTTGAAGGCTCTGCTGATCCTGCTCTTTCTGCTCAGATTTATGTATGACTGCCTTCCCTGTCTCTCAGCTAGTACTATGAGTGTGCCATTTTAGGACAAGGAGTCCAGAACCTTAACTTACAGGAAATTCCACATTAAAGATGTCATACACCAGATGCAGACACTACTTAGAGAGAGAGGGTAGCAAACACTGCCATTTCAAAAACCACTCAGCTCTGACTGTGAGCTCTTGGAAATTTGGGACTGGCAGTTCGCACTCTCCATTTACTCTCTATCACAGAGTAACATTTTTGCATGGGAATCCTAAGGCCATCTGCTTAGACCATGAAGACCTTTGTGGTGGTGACATAAACGGCTCACACTGGCAATGAGGATTGGGTTTACACGGCACCCTGAGCTGAACACTTAAACCCAAAGGGATTCATATCTCCAGTTTTTGTTCTCTCTGAGAGTTTAATCAATTTATCAAAAACAAGAGGTCTTCATGAAATTCTGTTGGCCACTGGCAAAGATTCATACATGCTGTTGTGAGTACTACTACTTGAAACTACATGGAAAGATTTTTCTCATCTCCACACAAACAAAGTGAGGGAACATTTTCTTCCTACCCTTGAAAATAAAAGTGTGTATGGTGCCCAAGCACTGCTAACCTTACAATCCTGAGTCGTATGGCCACTTAGCAATGATTACAAGCCACAAAGTTACTTCACCAGGCCATGCAGTCCCACAAGTATCAATGTGGCTGACTAACTGTGTGATGAGGAGCTTTGCTTTGAACATGAACACAGAAAATGCTGTTCACAACATCTCCAGGACAGCTTAGAAGAGCATGTGAAGACATTTATGCCTTTTCTGATGCAGGACATGGTTCATTATAGACCTCCTAAACTATGCAGAAGTAAAATCATTAAGAGCTTTTAACTGTTTCTTAATTAGTTTTAAAGAGAAAATTTTGATTTCTCTCCTTCCATATATGAATGCAGACTTTTCCAGTCTCTCTGAAACTTCCCTTGCTCTGCTTGGGCTTTATTCTTCCAGCTACAAACACGTAGCACACTGCCTAGGGCAATCCTTGCTCTACCACACAGACCTGCTTAATCTGGAAACATTTCTGCTACACTGCATAACTCCTCACAGCTCTGCACAGCCACTAGTTGCTAGAAATACAGTATCCAGCTGAATGCAGGACAGAGTATTTCCATTCTGCTGCCTGAGTCAAAGCCTGGTTCCAACAGTTGATGTTTGTTTTCCATGCTAGCAATACATATCCTGTATCCTATGTTGTATACAACACATATTCTGTCCTGCAATGGTGTCACCAGAGCTCAGTCCTAATTTAATGGTTAATTTAATGTCCTAATTTAATATCTAAGTCTAGACTTACCTTCACATCAGCAGACGCATCAGCATCCCCAAAGCAACCTGTCAGCTCATTTACTAACAAACCAGCAAACCTACTTCAAAAATCACAGCATAAATCTCAGATACAAGTAGAGTTTATTCACTGTTGGGGAAGAAGCAGGAGGAGGGGTAACCCCGAAGGAAGTGAATAAGATTCTGCTGCCTCTACTGCCTTTCCCTGCCACTGGAAAGATTCTTTGGAGTTCTGTGCAGATGCATGGGAGGAACAGGGAGAGGAATAGCAGCAGAGCAAGCAGTGAGAGGGGTGGAGAGATGGAAAGAAGCAGAAGAAAGGGTAGAAAGAGGTTGGGGGGGTCCCCTGTTGAAGACCATGGGGTCCCATCATGGAAATGGAGGGTCCCATGTTGCCCTGAACAACTTTAGAGCCTTGTGACTATCTTTCCTTAGACTCACTCTTGCAAAAACCCACATGGACACACACAGACACACAGGCACATAGACACATAACTCCCCAACTTCCACTCCCCGACACCACGCTTCAATTCTTTGTTGCCTCTGGTATCCATTTTGCAATGTCTGAGGTGTTTCAGAGTAGAGCAAATAAAAGATTAATAGGTGACTGAAAATTTTAAATAATGAAGAAGAACTAAGATGGCATAGAGCACTATTCACCCAACATACCAAAGGTACAAGCTTAAGTTTTCCTCTAGAGCTGCACACATACTTTCTTTTTTCTCACGCACTTTGGTAAATTGGTGAATAATGGTAGGTAATGAATGTAAAGACATGTTGCCAGTAAGCTTTCTTGCCCTGCAAAGAATGTAGCTGCATCTAAAATTCTTATTACAATGTTATCTTTCTTATTCCCAAGCTGTGATGGGGACAAAGAAGACATGAGTTTAATTGTATAAATGCTCACTTTCACATACCCACTGTCGTTCCTAGACACAATTTAATTAATAAGTACAGAGAAAGCTGGAGTCAATCCTCTCCAAAACTACAAATGGGTTTTATCTCAAAGGAAGAGACTGGATCATTTCAAAAGAGAGCCTGTGAATGAGCTACAATACATTACAAAAGTACCAAGGGCTTTATTCAAGCATACCTGCACCTATGAGCCAACACTTGAACATTTTGGATGATGAGGAACTTTGGCATCAAGGGCCAGTTTATCTATGTACAAGGAACTGTGGTTTTCCTGAATATGCACTTTACAAAGCTCAAAATAAAGGAATCAAATGGTCAGACACCCAGAAATCCCGAAGGAGACTGCAACACTTAGCGATTTCACTGTGTTTATGCCAAGTCTCTTTCCCAGAAGAGGCATAAGATTCTGTACAGGAGAAGGTTAGCATGAAGAATGAATTGGGCTGTCTAGTATCCACTAGTACTTTAGATTCTTGGGATGAGACTGATCTCCCCCACTTTAGATGTCTATATAGTAAACAGCTAAGACAGTAACTACAAGAACAATGGAGAGAGAGCAACATTAATCACAGGACAGGTGTCGAAGATAAATGAGATTAGCTGGCCTATGGAACCCTTTATTATGTCTAATGACAGTACAAGGAAATTGGAATTAAGAATTTATCAGTTTTAATTGCTCACACTTAGAACAGAAATAGCCAATCTCTTTCTTCTGTTCAGGTCTCCAGTAAGATACATTTTAGAACAGTAGCCAGAGCCTTTGTATTATACCCATGGCACTGTATGATTTGGGGCATATTCCTTCCCTTTTTTGTGTCTCTGAGGACAAGAAGACTCAATCAGTATGTGAAGCAGTTGAGGAGTTTTGGAGACAATACAAACAGTTTGAATTCCAATCCTCATGCTGAGGGAACATATGCTGCAGAGTCTGAAATGTATTGTTCTCTTCCCTGATGACCTTGTGCAGGGATGAAGATGCCAGTTGTACCTCTCTGGGCAGTCATATTTCTATAATCCAGTGCTGAGTTGCTAACAAGCTCCCATTCTGCAATCAAGATGTATCTACACTTCCATGGGCTCTAGTTTTGTGTTCCTCCCAATTTAGGAGTGGAAAAGATATACCAAAGAGAGCCTGCGTATTCAGAAGACAGCAAGTTCTTGCGCAGGTTTACTCCATTCGAGGCAGAGAGTGAGTCTGTCCCTTCCCTTCCCTTCCCTTCCCTTCCCTTCCCTTCCCTTCCCTTCCCTTCCCTTCCCTTCCCTTCCCTTCCCTTCCCTTCCCTTCCCTTCCCTTCCCTTCCCTTCCCTTCCCTTCCCTTCCCTTCCCTTCCCTTCCCTTCCCTTCCCTTCCCTTCCCTTCCCTTCCCTTCCCTTCCTTCTGTCCTATGCACTTATTAGTAAGGACAAGATGAGAGCTTATACTGTATACATTCAGTAGCGGAGACAGTAGAAGTTCAATTTTTTGTCAGGGATAAAATATTTTCCATTGTGCTTGTAAGCCTCTATGAGGAAAACATCATCATGATTCCCAGCTATAAGCTGGGAGGGACAGTTCTCAGGAAAGTATGGTCAGCCATTGATGAGAGGAACAGTGCATGGTTTTTTAGGTCACTAACAGTGTATAAAGATGATTCTTGAGACTTGTAGAAAAAGAGAATATAAGGTTAGAAATAATCTCCAGGATGGGAATCAGACTCAAAATAATACACTTTATTTTTTTGTATTAATAGTATCGATGCCTGCATGTGGCCTAGCGAAGGTGGCTTTGACAGACATCTAGTCAGTAAGTCTTAATAGCTACTCCACAGACCAAATCTTACTGTCTGTAGATGAGCTGAATAGTTCTCCAGATTCCATTGATGAGAAAGAGAGTATGACTTAAAGGAATAAGTTAATCAATATTAATATATGTTCAAAAAAATATCATTTTTATAAAATGGAATTACTTTTAAAAGACATAATAAGCAATGAATCATTTGGTTTGGCTTTGTAAGAGTGTCCGGAATAGTAGGGGATTCACCCCATTTAATTCAGAAATTCCTATTCAAAGTGCAAATCAATAAAATTAGATGAGATGCCTAATTCGTTACTTGCACGTCCATTCTCAGTTCCATCTGAAAACTGGCATTACATACAGGCTTGGAGAATCTATAGAACATGCAATCTAACCTTCTTCACAGCAGTGGTAAGGGGAAACCCAACTACATATTTGGAGAAAAATAGTCAATCAATTAAAGTAAGGCAAAACAATCCTAAAGAAGGATGACAACATCAAACTGAGTATGAAGCGTGTGAAATTTATTTCTGTAATTGTAGGGGTGGGATTCAGCTTGAGGTTTTACACATATGTATCACAATGCAGACTTGAGCTCATTTCAGTTAATTTGTCTATGCATTTAGTTCCATTTGAAATGCTGTAGGCTAACCAAGGCTTTGTATTGGGTGGGCAGATAAGAAGCAAGTCCAGAGAAGACTTGTGATTTTCTTCAGTCATAACTGGAAACTAGGCAAGATACATTAAGAAAGTTCAAGTGATGCTAGATTCCTTTGTGAGTGCAAAGGAGTCAAGCATTTAAACTAATTGGTCTATATTTCCTTTATGGTCACTTCATTGTCATCATTGCAAAATAAATAATTGCAAAGAGTCATTATTTTCCTCCAAAGAGAAATGTCTAAATTAGCTGGGTAATCCCCATTTCCGTTTCCATTTATTTTATCTGTCCTATAGATTACTACATTAGAATCAGAAAGTCATCTTAAAAATATTTGAAATTAAGATGGATAAATTCCTAACCTGAATTATTTCTCTGAATACAAGATTAAATAATCTGTCCATTAATCTGTGGATATATGGAGTATACTGTGCATGCTATTATCTTATTTACTGTAATAAAGATTGAAATGGGAGTTTGGGATGCATCAGACATTTCTAGGGAAAAGCACTGCTAAACTGTTTCAGATGTCTGACTTTCTATGAGATAAGTAAGAACCCACATATTGATTTTGAAAGGAGCCATTTATGAATTGCTCGGCATTGTATTTTAAATGTCTAGGAAGAATCAATCCTGCATTGTAGATGTCCAGTGTGATAGATATATCTCATTTATATTTATTCTATTTTAGGAATGTCCAGAAATGTGATGGAAACAGAAAACAAGACAGAAGTAACAGAAATTGTGCTGCTGGGATTGTCTCAGACACATGAAGTACAACTCTTCCTCTTTTTCCTCTTCCTCCTTTTCTATGTCATTGTCCTTCCAGTAAACATCCTCATCATCCTCATAGTCAGGGGAGATCCACAGCTGGACTCCCAGATGTACTTTTTCCTAGCCATTCTGGCTTTCCTGGATATCTGTTACTGTTCTTACTCCACCTAAGATGCTGGCTGATTTCTTCTGACAACAGAAGACCATCTCTACTAGAAGCTATATAGCACAGCTTTTCTTCCTCCACTTCCTGGGTGGAGCTGAGATTTTCCTGCTCATAGCTATGGCCTTTGACTCTTCATTATGCAACCTTAATGAGGAAAATGCTCTATTGGGTCTTGGTGGGGACAGCATGGGCAGGAGGATTCACACATTCGATCATCCAGGTTGCACTTGTTCATCTTCCCTTCTGTGGCCCCAACGAACTGGACAGCTTCTTTTGTGATGTTACACAAGTGATTAATTTAGCATGTACCAACACTAACATACTGGAGGTTTACCATGTTTGTCAACAGTGGCCTAGTCATCTTTATATGTTTCATTCTTCTGCTGATTTCCTATGCTGTCCTACTAATCCATCTGAAAACAGGCATCTCCAGAGGGAAGAGCAAAGCAGTATCTACCTGCACCACCCACATCATTATTGCCTTTGTTATGTTTGGACCAGCTATATACATCTATTGCTGGCCTTTCTGCAGCTTGCCCCTGGACAAGATGGTGGCTGTGTTCCACACCATGGTTTTTCCCCTCAAGAACCCCATGATCTACACCCTGAGGAACAGGGAGATCCTCAGTGCCATGAAGCGTTTGTTGGTGCAGTACTTTCTGCGGAGAGGGAAATAGAAGGGAAATGCAATCATAAAGTATAGAATTATAGGTCTTTTGTATATGGAACAGTTTTCAAGAGAGATTCGTAGGTCTATCAATGGTCCAGAATATTAGTGCAGAGTTATTTTGATAGAACATGGACCCAACATCTACAAAATCATTAAAATATTAGCAATGTCTTTGGAAAAGCTGCAAAAATCCTTATTTCTTACAGACAAATGTTGAATGGCATTGCCTTGCTTTGTAAGGACTACATATTTCCAATGCAGTAAGTGAGAGCATGCACAAAGTAACTCAACTGTATGTGTATAAATATCTATTAGCAGTTGTATGACATCTTTGGAGTGACTAACAGTTTAATGAGCCACACAAATGCATAAGTAGCTCTGGAAGAATTTTGTAAATAAATGAGTGCAAATATCTGAGGTGTAAAAAAAAGTTAATTGTACAGCAACACAGTTGTAGGTATGGTTCATTATGTCATGTTCAAGTAATGCGCACAACTTCCTTCCTCTTTGAATTTTTAGCCAAATATTTACATTATGTTTTCTGTTAAGTACCTCATTAGTGAGGTGCTTAGATTTACGTAAAATCTGAAATACCAAGTGGCAATGCTATGCATAATAAAAATTAGTTTATTACATTCTTAGAATTCATGAAGCACAACTATCTAAATACTAGGGGGTATAATCAGATCTCAGATATAATCAGATCTTGTGGCTGAGATATATCTGGGTTTTACATTTGAGTTGACTGAACACTGTGCATATTAAACTTTGTCTATCATGTCTGTTTCCTTTTCAGAAAGGCTGATGCTCAGCTAGTCAGTTCATTGCTTAATACCGACAACACAGGTTGAAAGATCTGGGTCTGTTTCTTCTAAGGAAGAGAAAAATGAAAAGGACAGAATTTTCTGGAAATGTGGGAATACCAGGACTCACTTGAGACATTTAGAATGTGATTTTTTTTTTCCTTTTTTATGGTGATAGATTCAAAGCCCCTCCTAGCCTCTATTACTGGTTCTCTCATATTTTGCTCTCCTCCCAAAGCTAGGGTGAAATGCAAACATTTACCTAGAAGGCCTTTGGAAGAAGTAATTTCCAACAGCACAAGCTAACTCTGTAATTATTCCCTTCATGACTTAAGCTTTGAGTGCAAAAAATGCCAGCAATATCTAAGGCAAGATGATTTAAACTTTACCCTGGCTTGCAGATTGCTACAAAACACTGTTGTAGAAGGTGGTGCTGGTTGCTGCTCTTACCCGAGAACTGTATGATGAGATGTTGCCCCTTTGGGTATCCTTCAGTACAGTTTGCCTGAATATGACTGAGATAACAAAATTGCTTGGGCCAAATCCAGGACCAAGTTTCTCTTGAGCATTGGAGGACCAACAGCAGGTGGACAGGAGACACCAGCAGTATAGCCACTGTAAATCAAGAGGACTTCCAATGAAGATGGTTGCTGTTGAAATTGCTCTAGAGTGTATTTAAGAGTTGAACACTGTTCAGGGATTCAAAATTCCTTCAGAAAACAAGGAGGCAAAATGAACATTTAGGAAATTAACACTAAGAAAGAATGTACACCAGATGAACAGATGGAAGTGGAATAGATGAGGATGGGCAGATGGTTGAAAGGGCAGGGTTATGTGTAGAGAACTATGTATGCATATATGTGTGTACATATATACAGTTTTGTATAGAGAACAATGGATGTATCTGTAGGTATATAAACGAGTGCATGTGGAGGATGGCTAGAGAAGGATGCAAAGGAATATGGATGGAGAGGTAGAGAAGAAGTAAATGGGATAGCTAGACTGATGCAGATCTTAGGATGGGGACAAGGAAATAGATGGAGGGAATTTTTTTTAAATTAACAGAAAAGATGTGTATGTAGATGGAGGGATGGAGGGAGAAACACAAAGAATGTCTAAGGACTTATGATAGTGGGTAGAAGAGATCTGTAGAGGGATGGATGACTGGATGGAGGAGATGAACAAGTTAATGGACAGATAGATGGAAATAAAGCATGTAAGGAACAGAACCTAATGATTATAAGATATGTATAGAATGGTAGGAAAGATAAGGTAAGCAAGAGAGGGAATAAGGGGAAAATAATATATGGAAACACATGCATGAAGAGAGCAGATGGAAATGGGGATTGATGCATGGATGGGTGGATGGCTGGGATGAATATAGCAGTGCATGGTGAAAAGTACCATGTGTAGTAGGGTGGGTAGACTGTCTGTTTGTTCCTTTTTTACTGGTAGAGAACCAAATCAACAGCAGAGCAAACTAGATTTAGTAAACCTTTTCCTCCCAAGTGCTGGGCATTAGCATAAACACGGGTTATAAGGGAAAATCTGACTCTTTGGATTACAAGGATTTTGTCCCATGTGGTGAGGAAGTTAGTTTTGATTCTTCAACAGAAATTTCCTGAGCAGAAGCTCTGTAATGATGAAACAAGGGCAGATGGTAGATTATAAAGACCTTTGAAAGTCGTATCTTGACTAATACCTGAATTGGGTTCTTGGGACATGAGTGGAAAAGAGCCAAGGTTATATTTCAGATGGACTCAAGTATCACGAACCTTGGGTAATCAGAATAATGGGCCTGCAACTTGTTTCTTCATTCCAACAAGAAATTATCAGGTAATACAATGTAATCACCATGTCCTGGGTAGACTTAGAGCTATAGGGCTTGGGATTGATTTTTTTTTCCTGCAGGAGTTGCCTCAGTAAGAGCGTTATAAAGCTAGGTTAAGCTATCATTTTAGACAGATTTTAAGGGAAGCTCAAAGATCTGTCCATGACTAAGCAATGAGCAAAGCTCTTGGGAGGTATTCATTTTCACCTACATCTTGTTATCATCCTTAGGCCCCAGAGTTGAATTCAGTCCATGGATGGTGAAAGCAACACCACAGTGAACAAATTCCTACTCCTTGGCCTCACTAGATCTGCAGCTCTCCAGTCCTTCCACTTCATCACCTTCATTGCCATTTATGGAGCAACACTGGTGGGAAACCTCCTCATCATAGTGCTGCTTATCTGTGAGCCCAGAATTCACAACCCATGTACATTTTGCTGCAAAATCTTTCCTTCCTGGATTGTTGTTACTCCTCTATAACTGCCCCCAAGGTTTTGACTGGCTTCCTCCTTCCCCCACCACAGGCAATCTCTTTTGTGGGCTGCATAGTTCAAATTTTCTTTTTCCACTTCACTGGAGGAATCAAAATCTTCTTCCTTACTGTCATAGCCTACGACCATTATGTGGCTATCTTCCATACATTTTGTTACATGATTCTGAGGAATCAGATGGCGTGTGTAGGGCTGCTAGTAACATGTTGCATAGGGGGCTTCCTTCACTCTATTGTCCAAGTGGCTGTCATTGTTCAGCTCCCTTTCTGTGGTCCTAAAGAGCTGGACAACTTCTACTGTGATGTCAAGTAGTCAGATTGGCCTCCAGAGACACCATCACAATGGAGCTGTTGATGGTATCCAATAATGGCCTAGTAACCCTTCTTTGCTTTATTGTATTAATCATCTCCTATTCCATCCTTTTAGCCAAACTGACAAGTCATTCCAGTCAAGAGCGTTGCAAAGGTTTTTCTACCTGTGTCTCCCACGTCACTGTGATCACACTCATCTTTGGACCTTGTATCTACATCTATACCAGGCCTTTTTTCTCCTACCCAGTGGACAAAGCAATCTCACTTCTCTACACAGTTATCACACCTGTCTTGAACCCCATCACCTACATACTAATGAACAAGGACATAAAGGTGTTCTTGAGGAAACTTTGGTGATTGTAATTGCAATGTTGGTCTGGAGAGAACACTGAGTAGAAAGAAAGAGGATAGTCCTGCTGTTTTGGGATCCTGTGAGGTATGTAATCTCTTTTGTGAGGGTGAAGAAGAAAGGCTATAGATGCCCCACAATGGAGAGATTAGGAACATTTCTAGGCATTTTCGCTCTAAGCATTTGACAGTGGCTTGGTTAGCTTTTTTTTTTTCTTTTTCCTTTTTTTTTTTTTTTTTAAATTTGATGTTTCTTCACCTTTCTGGGAGCAGGGTAAGGGGACCTGTGTCATGTTTGAATGTAGGTCCCTGTGCATAGAGTCAAGTCTTCTCTCCTACATTACAGGACTCAGAGATTCACAGCTGCAGCCTGTTTCTCATGACAAACATGGAAATGGCAAACTCATGTATGACTTAGTAGGGTGTTGAGCACAACAGATACCACAAAATCCATGCAGATGCTCACACATGGAAAGATCTGAGAATGGAAAAGTCCTCCTATCTGTCCTGTCCCCCTGACTCTCTTCACATGTATCCTGCATACTGCCAACCCACCGCAGTGACAGCAGATGGTAAATCCTCCTCCTTTGAAGGCTCACCAAAATTCTTTGTTCCCTGTAGCGTTACTTCACAATTGACCTTGAAGACCCTCCTTTGCAACTGCCTTTCTGACAGCCTGTTTGCCAAAGTCCTTACAGACCTGACCTTCTCTGTCACCAGAGAGACATGCTGAGACCACCCTGGACTAAGCATGTATAATGCTTCACATCCCACAGCAAATCAGAGGCTGAAATTCTAAGCTGCAATGGTGGGGACCATGCATTAAAACATTGCCTTGGAAGAATCCCAAAATGGTTTCTCCTCTGAGTGGAAGAAAAGCTGGCAATTGCTGTACAGTGACAGAACAGTATCATTTAACTTACAGGATTTGAAGATAAGGGGTTTCTACCTGATTGTGAAACCTCAACTGAAGAAGGACAGAAAAGTTTTCAGGGAAAAACTGCTAGATTTGGAGCAAACAGGAGATTTCTCAAAGTATGAAGTAATTATGTATTGGCTAACACAGACAATAGATAGGATGAAAGAAGCTACTAATTAAGCAATAGTCTGCTCACCACCCTGATAGGGCACTTCTGGAGTCTTTTCTGCCCAGTCACATATCAGTCAGGAGAAGAGTCCACCTCCACAGCTATCTAGCTATCTATAGGATAGAATCTATAGGAATAGATTCTTAGAGTTGCTGAGTTGCTTTGTCAACACTGCTAACAGTGATTAGATAGATACATACATGTGGTCATACAAAACATGCTTGGATTATGCATTTTTCTCTCCACAGCAACACAACTAGCTTCCATGGAGACATGAGAATTGAGGTTGTCTAAATCTAGGGAAGACAAATGTCAGTGCTGACGTACCATCCGTCTCCACACCACCTAGCAGAGAAGGTCATTTCACATCCATGGAGAAACATGCACAATTAACCCTAGAGCTAATTTGACTTCTTACCTTTAGTCTGCTTAAGGTGTGGTTGGGAGTGGCAAGACCTTCTCCCTTTCCATGTGCATATTTACTCCATTATTCAATTACAGAACAGTTTAGGAATGTCTCTCTGGAGGGCCAGATGGCTGGAGAGATAGCAGATTCTTTTTCCTCACATTGGTTCTGTAAACGGGTCAGTCTGTTCCCAGTTTACAATTAAGACCCAATTATCAATGGACCTAGTCTGACATCTTATCTGCGTACTGTGCTCTTTTCGGTGAGGTCACCACTTGCCATACTTGCTATCACGCTTAGCTCCTGGCTGGTTTTCTCTTGTGAAGGCGCCATTGCTTTCCTTTGCATAAGTGTCTGTCTTGTACAATGTCTTGTAATAATAAGATGCAATAATTGTACAGCAATTCCTTTCAAATAGTCTAAAAGCACTTTACAAATACTGGTGATTATCACTTGCAGCATTTGTAGAAGCTGAGACATAAAGCAACAAACCAATAAGTTCCTCCTTCCATTTCATGCTAAAAAGATCTTAATTTTCATCAACTTTTGGAACAGCTTCTCCTTATTTAAGAATCTGGTTACCTTGCTTATTTTAGTAGTATTGAAAAAGACTGGAATGCACCTCACTCAAAAGAGAGAAACAATATGTTTTACTGAGGTAAAATAATAATTTGACAGACATCAATAGGTTCGATGGAATTTAACAAAGTTTTAACAGTGGTTTCACACTGCAAGGTTCACCTTATTAATGACTGCATGGAAGAAACATACAAAGGAAAATTGAGTTAAAATTCATTGTACAGAGACTGGAGGCACAAAGACTAATGAGGACCCTCCCGTTGAGTCATGAGGTTCAGAGTGAACCCCCTTGCTTTCTAAACTCCTTTTTGGAGCCTAGGTTCAGTGGATCCAATCTTAGTCTCAGACTTAGTCAATTGTTTATGTCTAATGGAATTATCCATACAATGTTTATAATAGCTGAGTAGCTGCATGGAGTAGTAATGTTTCATAGTATTAATTCAGCATGCTATCAGTCACTTACCAAGGATCTGTCATGGGTAAGGGGTCTCTCCACCTTGGGTAAGGAAGGATCTCTTTGTCTCAGGTAAGAAATCTCTAACCTTGAGAGGCGACTCTGCTCAAGGGGAGAGTCACCTGCTGTGCAGTCCAGCTGCCATTCAGAGACAGCTCAAATTAGGCCCATCCTGATTGTAATATTTATAGGGCGAAGTAGTTGGCTGCTAGTCAATAGTATAAACAAGATAGATGTCTTCGTTTTAGCTATGATATCTTGTTCTGTACTTTGGTTATCTTGTACTTTTGGGTTTCAAAACTACCTTTTGAAATATTTGTCAAGACACCTTCACTCCCTTGTACGTGAGCCAGGGGCTTTCCAGCTCACAACTTCACCTCAAGGATGTGAGGCCTGTTGCCTCTTGGTCAGCCTGAACCAAAGTATGGCTAGGTGTGAAGCGTATCTGTCAGAAGTAGCAACGCTTTCTTGAGATACTTTGTCTTTAGGGAGAGAGAGAAAAAATGGAATAAATTAAACAGAAGAATTTCTTCATTTCTCAGCCAAGGGGCACTTTTCCACATAAACATTTTAGTTCAAACAGGACAAGGGAGAAACACAGTTAAATCTATCCATCCTATCTCAGCAATGCTCCAAAACCTAAAATGTTGGCCAGTGATTTTAGGCTTGATTAATAATAAAATAGTCTGCAGATCATGTTTGGTGAAATAAAAATTCAGTTCTTATGACACAGCATTGCCAGAGCCAACACTTCAGTAAATGCACAGACTGATATGGTGGAATTAAGCTATCCAAATGTGGACATTTTTAACCTAACTGCCTACAACAAAACTTTTCTCCTTTTATAGCTAATGGAGATGAATCACCTTTCTAGAAGACCATTCTATAGCATTCAGATTGTATTTTAGATTAGAATTGGAAAAATAACTTTTCTAATGGTAATTGTCTCATCCCACTCGGAGGGTTGCGAGATAGATGAATCGTTTTGATTCCCCAGGGATTTGTGTACCAACAAAGGCCGATCTCTGCTCGGCAGGAACAGTCAGACTAGCAACTTTATTAACTAGCAAACTACAAACTTAACGAACTAGCAAGCTCAGCGAACGAACAGAGGCAATTTGGCAATGGAGCTATTTTCTGGGCAACCCGTCACAATTCATTCAAAACTCATATGCCCAGATATATATATAGTGGAAGAGTAGAGGAAAAGAGAAGTGAGAAAAGGAAAAGAGAAGAGAGGAGGATAAAGAAAAGGAAAGGTAACACCACCCTTGGATCCCACGATGACGGTGACAGACGTGGCAATCCTCCAGTGATGGGCGCGCCCTGTTCCCTGGGGAAGGTGTCTCTTTATACTCTAATCCCTGCCTCAGGTCACATCCCTGGAGGACTTATGTTGTTCTGGTCCTCAAAAGTTCACAGGCGCTGGGGGATGGGGGTGGTTGTGAGGAGTTTCATTCCAAGTTTCGGGTGGTTGTAGGCCCATTCCTTAGATAAAACTCTGTGTGACCTCTGGCCATAGATGGTAACTGTGCATCCTCCGACGCGCTCTTCTCATCCCGTGCTAGCCGACTTGCTGCACCTTATCTCACTACAGTGTTTGAGACAGTACCTCTTTCAGTGTCTCACAAGACAATACCTCTTTTAGTTTCTCCTCCGAAGAGCTCTCCCCATCCCATGCTAGCCGACTTGCCGTCACCACGCAAATTGCGCCTCATCTCTCCACAATGTTTGAGACATTAACTCTTTCAGTCTCTCACAGTAATGTCAAGTATATTGAATCACATGCTGGGAAATGTAAACTTATTTCTACAAGCAAGGTCAATCTTCTCTAGTCCCAAATATTAGAACATTATCTATCCATAGAAAAATCTTCTGTCCCCTCAAGACAAGCATCACAGAATGGTTGTGGTTGGATGGAACCTGTGTGAGGGTGATGGGGGGAGCTGCAGGGTGGCTTCTCTGAGAAGATGCCAGAAGCTGTCCCCATGTCAGACAGAGCCAGTTCCAGTCAGCTTCAAGACCCATTGCTGTCCAAAGCTGAGCCAATCAGGGACGGTGGTAGCGTCTCTGTGATGATATGTTTAAGAAAGGGTAAAAACTGCTGCACAACAGCAGCTGAGAGAGAGGAGTGAGAATATGTGAGAGAAACAACTCTGCAGACACCAAGATCAGTGAGGAAGGAGAGGGAGGAGGTGCTTCAGGCACCAGAGCAGAAATTCCCCTGCAGCCTTTGGTAAAGACCCTGCAGTGTAGACTCTCCATGGGATCACAGCTTTCTTCAGGGCACATCCACCTTCTCTGGTGTGGGGTCCTCCACAGGCCACAGCGTGGCTATCTACTCCACCATGGACCTCCATGGGCTACAGACGGACCAACTCTGTCACTATGGTCTTCGCCACGGGTCTGTCTTGGAGTCGGCTGGAATTGGCTCTGTCCAGCATGGGGACAGCTTCTGGCAAATTCTCACAGAATCAACCCCTGCACTTCCCCTGCTACCATGTAAACCCAATACACAGGTACAGCACCACATAAGGATGCAGGGTACAGGATCACACTGGTCTAAAAGAGATTTGCCCAAAATCTTGTAAATGTGAATAATTTTGCAACAATTGACCCAGTGGCCATGGAGAGATTGGCAAAATTGAATTTCTGCAGACATTGCTAGAGTTAAACTTCTCACATATAATCACATATATGGGAATAGTTCAGCTCAGTTTTTAGGATCTAAGTTTAGTTGTCTTACATATATGTTCCCAGGTATAATGTGAGGATTAAGTTCAGTTATCAAATGTTTAGTGCTATTCAAGAACCCCTAAAGTTTCCAGGACTTCTTCACAGCACTGTCAAACATGACATAGGACTTATGGAAAAATCACATTTTCCTTGAGTGGCAGCTGGAGATCATGGGATAATCTTGGATCATCTAAAATTGTGCTAGAATCTTCTCTTTAGACAACTGAATAACACCCTAGAGATATACTCAGTGCCTACAGAGCAATTGGACTTACACTAAAGTAGGTAATGACATATGGCCATCTAGAATAGAATAGAATAGAATAGAATAGAATAGAATAGAATAGAATAGAATAGAATAGAATAGTTCAGTTGGAAGGGACCTACAATGATCATCTAGTCCAATTGCCTGACCATTTCAGGGCTGACCAAAAGTTAAAGCATATTATTAAGGGCATTGTCCAAATGCCTCTTAAACACTGACAGGCTTGGGGCATCGACCACCTCTCTAGGCAGCCTGTTCCAGTGTTTGACCACTCTCTCTGTAAATAAATGTTTCCTAATGTCAAGTCTGAACCTCCCCTGACACGGCTTTTAACCATTCCCACATGAACCCACACGTCTGGTCACTGGACACGGAGGAGAAGAGATCAGCACCTCCCTCTCCACATCCCCTCCTCAGGAATCTGTAGAGAGCAATGAGGTCACCCCTCAGCCTCCTTTTCTCCAAAGTAGACAAACCCAAAGTTCTCAGTCGGTCCTTACAGGACATGCTTTCCAGTCTTTTCACCAGCTTTTTTGCTCTCCTCGGGACACATTCAAGGACCTTCACATCCTTCTTAAATTGTTGGGCCCAGAACTGCACACGGTATTCAAGGCGAGGCCACACAAATGCTAAAAACAGCAGGTTAATCAACTGTTTTACAGGCTGGTTGTACTGTGTTTGATGCACCCCAGTATGCAGTTTGCCCTCTTGGCTGCCAGGGCACACTGCTGACTCATATTGAGACTGCTGTCAACCAGCGCCCCAGATGCCTTTCTGCAGGGCTGCTCTCCAGCCACTCCTCTCCCATTTTATACTTGTGCCCAGCATTACTCCATCCCAGGTGCAGAATCCAGCACTTGGACTTATTAAATTTCATGCCATTGATGAGTACCCAATGCTCCAATCTATCTAGATCCCCCTGCAAGGCCTCTTGTCCCTTGAGCGAGTCAACAGCACCTCCCAGTTTAGTATCGTCAGGAAATTTGCTAATGGTGCATTCAACTCCTGAACTAGATCATTGATAAATATATTGAACAGAACTGGCCCTAGAATTGAGCCCTGAGGAACACCCCTGTTTACTGGTCACTGGATTTCACTGTACTTCACTGATTGCACTGATTGGATCCCCATCATCTGCCAAATGGCAGTTTAGATATTTAGGGCTCAATAGGTAGAGATCAGCAGCTAGTGTTCTCTAGTATATCCTATAGTATTTGAAACCATTACACATGCCAACATATATGACTCAACACTTAAGAAATATCCAGAACCTTCTGTAGCTTGAGCATCTCAACTGTCCCTAGACACTGATTTCTAGGCAATCAAATTGTGCATCTGTATATTGACTCTGCATTTTAGACACTTAAATTTAAGACATCTGAATCTTACTCTCATAACATTTTTCATGTGTTTAAACATGTATTTTCCATATCATTTGAAATATTCTAGTGTGTCTCAGAGGCCTGGAAGATAGAACACAATATCTATGGGAGACTTACACTCTTTTGGTGTGACAAATGGAGGACTAGAATATCCTAGTGTAAATCAAATGGCACCTGATCCCTTTCATATTGTGATAACACAGTATTATATATGAGATCTGTTTGCCCTAATGTGCGATAATGTATGTATGGATGTGCTTTCAGGAACTGCATCTTTAAACAGTTGTGAGTCAGTCTGACTACAGTAGATTTTCCTGTCATTCAGTGTTGTGAACTACAGTGTAACAGGGAGAGGTAAATGTATCCAGAAAATTATTGAATCCAGAAAACTAAGTTCCTATAAAAAATTATTAACTTCAACTTCTGGAGTTGCCAATTTCTGTTTATCATACTTTTGCCACCTGTGTTTTGCACCTGAAGGTGCTGGTTCATTACAATACCAGTAAGAAAGGCACTCACACTCTGTAAAATATCACTTGAAATGCCACTTATGGGAGCTAACACTATAATGAAAAACAGGTTGTTACAGATAATCCTACATCCTTTCAGATGCTGGGAACCCTGAGCTGTGCAGCATCAGATGGATCAGGGAACAGTATGCTGTGCAGATCTGTCTGTGGAAATGTTATCCACTTTTGGTCACTCAAGCCATTACAGGGAACAATTGTTCCCTTAAAAGAGAATAATTCTATCCAGCATTCCTACTGTCAAACAGAAAGGATGTTCACATAAGAAGTTCTTGCTACGCTTTTATGTAAAGAGAAAGGCACACAAGTGGAGCAATCACAGGTACCAAGTGGGAGCTGATTGCAGGCTATACTGTTAAATTTAACTTAAGCAAAGCTTATCCTCCAGCCAATGGCACAGCACAGCACAACAAAGGCCTGAAGGCCAAGCTGTACATGCAGCAAAGCATATGCCTGGGCCTACTCAGGTTAAACATCACGTGGATCACTAATTCCTCAGTGTACAATGGTTTTCAAGTCAGGTTTACTACACACTACCATATGCCAAACATGAAGTCATGTAAAGGTATGGCTATAAAAATAGTATAGATACAGCAAGAATAACATTTTCTGCATACAGTAAGATTGTGATAGAATAAGGAAGTCAGCCTATTTTTTGACAGGTGTTTTAGCTCTCTTTAACTGTGTCTCTAGGGATTTGGCCAACTGTTTCTCAATGATATCCAACATTCCTACATGGGTTTGAAAATTATAAATCTAGGTTTTAGGATTTTCAAAAGGAAATTATCCATCAGCGAGGCTCTAGTATGACTAATTATATTGCTATTGTAGCAGAATAAATTACAGCCAGGTGTAGTTCAGTCATCAAAGCACCCTCATGAATGGGAAGGAGACACTTCCACATAGAAACAATGACACAATTTCTTCCTTGCCAGACTTCAGTGCAGCAAGACAGTGATGATTGAGTCAGCAATGAACAAGCTGTAGTGCACTTACTCAACTACATTTCAAGAAGGAAACTTCTCACTACTGTCCATGTTCCTCTGTATCCTTAGCCTAGGTGTGCAACTTATCAGTGTGCAGAACAGCTTGTACCTATGACCTTTCTCAGAATCTCTTTCACCTCCTTGTTCCTCAGGCAATAGATTAGAGGGTTCAGTGCTGGAGTGAATACAGCATAAAAGACAGACACTATTTTGTTGAGGTTGAATGGATGGATCCTCCTGGGCCTGGCATACATGAAGAGAGTGGCTGAGAAAAAGATAATGACTACAGTGAAATGGGAGGTACAAGTGGAAAAGGCTTTTCTCCGTCCTTGGGCTGAAGGCATACACAAGATAGTTGACAAGATACAGCAGTAAGAGAAAACAATGATCAAGAGAGGTATCAGCAGGATCACCAAGGCTAATACAAAGTCCACAGTCTCTGCAAGGGACATGTCAGTGCAGGAAAGGTTCAGGACTGGAGATATGTCACAGAAGAAGTGGTTTATGACTTGTGGACCACAAAATGTGAGGCGTGAAATAAAAGACACCTTGACCAAGGAAATGGAAAAGCCTCCTGCCCATGAGAGAATTGACAGCTGAAAGCACAACTTGTGTGTCATGATGGCTGGGTAGCGCAGGGGATGGCAGACAGCCAAATAGCGGTCATAGGCCATTACAGCCAAGAGGACACATTCAGTACACATAAGGGAGATAAAGAAGTATAACTGGGTCATGCAGCTGGAGAATGAGATGGTGATGCTCTGTGACCAGAACCCAAACAAAAGCCTAGGCAATGTTACTGAGACGTACCAAATCTCCAGGAAGGACAAGTTCCCCAGGAAATAATACATGGGCTTTTGGAGGTGATGGTTCCTTTTCACCACAAAGATGATGATTGCATTCTCAGTGATTGTTACCATGTAGGTGACCAGAAAGACCAGGTAAAGTAAGAACTGGACCTGCAGCCTATAGGAAAATCCCAGAAGAATGAACTCATTGATAGCAGTTTGGTTCTTCATTCCACATTGGGTGCCCACAGCTATCCCTGCAAGTGTCAAAGCAGAAGAAAAAGCAAATGTAAGAGTTCCAACAAAGCAAGTTTGTGTGAAGAATTAGGGCACTTAGTAAACTGTTTCCTGTGGAAATTTTTTATAAAGTAGAACCAACATTACTTACAAGAAAGAAAGAAAGTGAGAGGGACACAGGTCTGTTTCCAATGACTTGTTAGTTTGCTTTCAATAGCAACACTGGAAAAACAACACAAAACTTAGCAAAAAAAGCTCCAGAAGACAACTGTAATGCACACTATTTTCCTGTAGGATGGAGAATGGAAGAACACAGACACTCACATTGCTGAAAACAGGACCACAAAAGTTCAGGTAGTATATAGAAAAAAAAGGCTAAACATAGATGTAATACTAATTGAACACAGTTTTGAAAATGTTGGACTTTCTTAATTTCCTATTAGGAAGTTATCCACCCCTGTATTTTTCAGTGATAGTGGTGAGGTTTATCAGAAGAGACTGCTATAGAGATTACAACTCTCTTAACTGTAGATTTTAGGAGTTTATCTTTAAGCAAGAAATTTTTAGTGAATCTAAACACTGGCTCCTCCCGTGGGTGGTTCATCTAACTTGTGTTAAACACCTCTCTGAGAGAGAAGAATAATTCTTTCTCATTTTCAATTTGCACTTAGCTCTGATTTAGACATCTATCTAGTCAATGGTTTAACTTCAATAACTTAAAGTAGATATTGCATGTTTCTATTCTATTGACTGTTTTGCTATAGAATCCTTTTATAAGCAATGGATATCTGCTTAAGGCATTAATTAAGCCTTGGTAGCCTAGAGTATAATTTGTCTTTAGACATATCTCCTTCCAAAACACATCACATATTTGCACTCTAGAAATTCCTATTTCTCCTAATGGACATTTTAGTGATCCTTGACTGACCTTGAAGTAGTTGTCTGTACCATAAATGATTTAAGATGGAGTAGGTGAGGTTTATTCTTACTGCTTTAAGGGAAACGAGAGCAAATAATGAACACATAAATATACCTCATTCCAATCTACTTACTTGTGTGGTCCTGAACATGTGTGGTCCACATTTGTCGTCCCTAGTTAAGGGACGACAAATGTGACTGGAGACAAGGAACAAAGCTTTGGCAGTTTCTTTCTCGAAATATGAAAACAGAAGACTTTCAGGAAATGGCAAGCAGGATACCTTTTTGATACCTTTTGTCCATCCAAAAGAAAAAAAAAATCCCTTTCTACAGAACAAGTCCTGAGCAAGTTCTAAGATGCAAAGGAGATTCTGAGCAAAAAAATATTCTCTATAGAGAATAGCAGTGACTGTCTAAAGCTCAGTGAAGAGTTAAAATGGCACAAGAGATCATCAGGCATCTGCCCCCACATTCAGCCCCTACAGTGCTCCTTCTATCCTGTCTCTACTACTCATGTCTTCTTAATGAACTTAATAAAAAGAACTGTACATCTTCCAATTAGAAAAGTCATTTGTCAAAAAGAATAGACACTGATGTGATACACATCAGAGGGTATTTTTGGATTTGCAAAACACACTGGGTGTCTTTGTATTTACAAGGCACACTTACAGAACATCAAAATCAAGGCAAGGAATGGCAAGGCAAGAAAAAAGTGCTTTTTTATTAAGATGGAAAATTTAATGGAAAGAGTTGATGTGTTTTGCTATTATTCTTGACTTGCAGGTATATTCCCTCATTATACATCTGACAGTTTACATGAAAATGTATGGGATGGGATGGGATAATCAAGAAGAATTGGTTTTTTAAGCATTCAGCCCAATAATTTACACCGTAATGGATATATGATTTCCTGATTTATTTATCTGTTACTATAAGAAAGCATTAAGACTTACCAATTCAGGATTTCCGGGTATGCATGTGGCCTTTAAGCTTTTGTAATGAGCAGTGGATCAGATGTATTTTTTCTAACCTACCTGAAAGGTTGCCCTTTAAAGGACTCTGTGTTTTTCAGGGAAAGCTCCCTTGTACAAAAAGGCCCGAGCTAATAAAGTCCTCTGCCAGTTAAAGAAATGAAAGGGGAGAGGAAGCTTATTATCTCTAATTATCTCCAATAATTATCTCCAGATGTTAATTTATATGTATAATTGTAGGTAGTAGAAACAGAGTCTGAAATGAGATCAGGGGAATAAAGACCATAACAGAAACTATACTTGTCATGTTTTGTACAGAATAACAAGTGTTCTTTCTCTAAAATATATTAGGAAGACAAAACTAGGTAGGAATTATATTTGCTGAATTGTTGGGGAATTCTGCAGTTTTATTTTGAATAAAAAGATACATTCTGAGATGCATTTTTTTCTTTTTTAAAAAAATCTCCTTCAGTTTACACATCTAAACATTGAAGGTGCAGGAATTTATTCAAGTTCAAGAAATCTACCTGTACAGCACAGGTAGTCAAAGCTCTCAGCAACATGAAATTTCATTTAAAAAAAACCCAACACAAACCAAAACAAGACATTCTTTGCTGGACCAATTCTCTGCTTATATGAAAAAACAGTGAGAGATGGAAAGATTATACCAAACACTTTTACTTTTCACTTGAAACAATCTAAATGTCAAAGCTTTGAGAATAATTAGTAAGTAAATGATCAATTGCAATTGTTCCCCAACTGATTTTTTTTTTTTTAATACAAAGTGTTTTTTCTACCAAAGAAAAACTGAGGTGGCATTGTTTAAGAATTCTGGGGAATGTCTTTCAAAGCTTTTTACTCTTGTGTGATTCTTTCTCTCCTGTAAACACTATTTTCCATTAAAAAATGACAACAGGATTTCAAACAAAATCTAAAGTTTGATGGACCAACCTGTAGTTCTTTCTTGCCCGTTTTGAAGATGGATGCAATATTTGCATTTTGGTGGCTTTGCAGACTTCCCCTCATTTCCATGACCTTTCAAAGAGAGCAAAGTTAATTAAATGAAGCTATCTGGAACCAGGTTCAAAACAAGTGAAGTAAAGCAGTCTTTTTACAAAAGTTTATCAGTTAGAATGAGTTAGATCTAGTTAGCATAACTGACAGCATTAGCAGGTGAAGTATAACTGAATTTTGCCTTAGTACAATTAGACAAAATATGATTAACCACCTCTCCCAAACGGTAAAATAGCTTAGTGTGCTCAAGAAAATACATAGCCAAACTATTCAAACAAGATGTTAATCAAAAAGGAATGCAAAACTCTTCAGAAATGGCTGGGAAAAACAGGTTGTGAAAGCCAATAATGGTGACAGCATACCAGAGACCACCAGTGCAATTTGAATGGACACATCACCAATGTGGTATTCCTTACCCAGTCCTATTACTAAGGACACTTAGGAATGTCTGGGTTATCCAGGAGTACCTGATAGACTTCACAGGGGAAGAACCACTGGGATCCACAACCATGTCTCCAGGAAAATCCCATGTCTTTGTACCAACATAATATACAGCATGGCAGGACCTACCACACTATCTTGCCCAACGTCTCCCCAGGACTGCATTTTCTTTCTCCCACACAATGGGGAGGCTGCATAAAAAACCCACTGTGCTAACCCACTTGGCTTCTCTCTCTCTCTCTCTGTCATCTCTTGCCAAAAACAGGTAAGTTGGGTCATTCGTAAAATTGCATGTATCAGTGATGAAACTGTTCTGGTATCCAAATCCATTTAGACCTACACTGTCATTTGGTCTTAAACCATGACAGAAGGATAGCTGGAGCTGCACAACTCCTTTCCAAACAACATTGTAGATGCAAAAAGTTCACATTAGTTCAAAGGAAGATTGAATAAATATTTGGAAGAATAGTCTGTTGAGGATTACATAGCAGACAACAAAAATCAGGTTCAGAAAAATCAAAAAGTAGCCAGATAGTATACTCAGATGACATGACATATATATGCTTGCCCAGTCTTTGTTTCTATGGGCAATTTTTTCTGGTCACTGTTTGAGAATAGATAGAGGACTAGACTCATCCTTCTTCTGACACTGTAGAACTGTTCCTGTGATGAAAAGAATAGTGGTATAGAATTTTACCTATTTCTCCATTACCCATTCTGGGATCATACATTGTTAGATGTTGACATTTTTCATCTGGATATTTAAAATCAGATGAAATAACAAAATTTCTCTTTCCTTTAAAACTGACCTGAAGATTTCATAGTAACTTATAGTTAGTTAAGAATGATAGGTTATGTGATAAAAAGCTTCTCTCCACACATATAGAGGAGCACAGAGAAAGAATGACAGTGGTGGGAGGGGAGTACAAATAACCTAAAAAAGCTCTTCATCATGCTATCACAGGACAGCAATCAGCCCCATTGTCCAGGTGGAAAAATCATCAAGATGAGTCAATAGAAAGGTTCTTATATGATGCAGGGGAAGAGCACTTTGACATTGTAAAAGACTTATTATGGGATGTTTCTGGGGGGAACCAAAAGGGACACATTAAGCTGATTTAGGGAGGAAAAAGGATGGGAAAATAGAGAGATATGGGAATACAAGGGCATATTGGGTGTAGGTGGCAAGACTTTAGTAGCAGGGGTGTGTGTAGGTGTGGTCTCTGTGACAAGAGGCCAGGGGCTTCCCCATGTAGGATATAGGTAGGTCCAGATGGCTCCAAATATACCCAACACTGACCAATGCTGAGCCCATCAGTGATATCTGAGGCACCTCTGTGAAAACATGTTTAAGAAAGGGCAAGAAACATCAGACAGAGAGAGGAGGAGGGAAAAAAAGGAGTGAGAAACAGAAGAGTAGACAGCAAGGTCAGAGAAGGAAGAGGAGGAGGAGGTGCTCTGTGACGCCAGAGCAGATATCCACTACAGCCTGTGGGGAGTCCATGCAGAGCAGTTTTCCTGAAAGGAACTGCAGTCCATGGAAGAGCCCACGCTGGAGTAGATTTTCCTGATGGAAAAAGCAGCCCATTGAGAACACATGCCAGGACAGATTTTTTTCCTGAAGATCTACAACCCATGGGAAGCATCCACACTGGAGCTGGGGAAAAGTGTGAGAGGGAAGGAGTACTAGAGGGAAATCGCTATGTTATGCCCTCCCCCCATCCCACCCTGCACTGCTCAGGGAGGGGTAGAGGAGTATGGAGTGAAGGAGTGAAATTGAGATTGGAAGAGGGGAGAGAAAAGGTGTTTTAACATTTGTTTATCACTACCCAAACCTATTTTAATTGGCAATAAATTAAGTTGTGTCTGTTTTACACACAATACTAACCAGTAAGGAATGTCCCTGTCTTTTTTACACTACAGTGGTAACTGGTAAGCAATGTCCCTGTCTTAATCTCAACCCATGAGCTTTCTTACCCTATTTTCTCACAACATTGCTCAATTATTTTATGACTTTATGATCTCTAATGCACTGGCAGATATGGCTTTACTTTTACTGTAAACTTCAGGAGTAAAAGTAATGGCAAGGAAGGTTATCCCATGGACACTAAAATGGAAGCAGGTGCCAGTGAAAAGATGATCTAATCCTACCCACACTGCTGATACACATTGTAAATGTCTACATATGGACAGATTAATCAAATCCCCTTGTCTCACAGAGAGATAATAAATTGTGCCCCAGGTCTGGAGTTCTGTGCTGCGCATAAGAGCATGCCAACCTTGATAATGGGCTCAAATTTAGATGTCAAAGGCTCTGGAAACAAACTTAAACGCAACTGTCAAAGGCATTATACACAGCCCTGCTGATTAGCCTGATTTCTAGTTAGTTGATTAGTCTCGACTACAGACTGTAATGGCTGATTTGCTGATCACTCAAGAGGCATTTGACACAAAACACTGTGTTTATCAAGGCATTGATGAATGACCTACTCAACCAACTATTTTTTGTTTTGATTCTTGTATCTTAAAGCTTAGAACAGTTTTTGTACTGTGAAAGCTGCATTTTGAAATATTAATAGAATATAATATTTCATATATGCCTATATGTAAGCCATTAGATATAAAAAGAAATCTGAGTGTGGAATTAACACAGCTAGGTTTGCATACCTAAAATATAAATATCTGCATCTGAACTAATGACTCTTATGTTCCTTGCTGTCAATCAAGAAAAGGAGGCTTTTCAATGTAGTAGATCATCTAATCCTGTAGAAGACTTGAACAGATCATCAGTTTATTCATGACCTGAGAGTAATAATTTTTCTTCACTGATGTGGTGGTTTGACCTTGGCTAGCGGTCAGGTGCCCACCAAGCTGGTCTATCACTCCCCCTCCTCAACTAGACAGGAGAGAGAAAGTACGATGAAAGGCTCGTGGGTCGAGATAAGGACAGGGACATCACTCAGCAATTACTGTCATGGACAAAATAGACTTGACTTGGGGAAATTAATTTAATTTATTGCCAATCGAATCAGAGTAGGATAATAAGAAATAAGAACAAATCTAAAAAACACCTTCCTCCCAACCGTCCCTTCTTCCCAGGCTCACATTCACTCCTGACTTCTCTACCTCCTTCCCCCAAGTGGCGCAGGGGGATGGGAAATGTCAGTTGCCTGCCAGTCTTTCTTCCTCATGCTCTTCCCCTGCTCCAGCATGGAGTCCCTCCCAGGGGAGACAGTCCTTCATGAAATTCTCCAACGTGGGTCCTTCCCTCGGGCTGCAGTTATTCAAGAGCTGCTCAAGTGTGGGTCCTTTCCACAGGGTGCAGTCCTTCAGGAACAGACTGCTCCAGTGCGGGTGTCCCACAGGGTCATAGTTCCTGCCAGGAGCCTGCACCAGCGGGGGCTCTCCACAGGGTCACAGTTTCCTTCAGGGCACATCCACCTGCTTCATTATGGGGTCCTCCTGTCCTGGTTTCGGCTGGGATAGAGTTAATTTTCTTCCTAGTAGCTGGTATAGTGCTGTGCTTTGGATTTTAGTATGAGAATAATATTGATAACACGCTGATGTTTTGGCTGTCGCTAAGCGGTGTTTACACTGGTCAAGGACTTTTTTCAGCTCCCCATGCTCTGCCAGGTGCCCAAGAAATGGGACGGGGCACAGCCAGGATAGTTGATCCAAACTGACCAAAGGACTATTCCATACCATATGATGTCATGCCCAGTATATAAACTGGGGGAGTTGGCCAGGGGGTAGCGATCACTGCTCAGGGACTGGCTGGGCGTCGGTCGGCGGGTGGTGAGCGGTTGTTTTTTTTTTATTATTATTAATTTCTTTCTTTCTTTCTTTCTTTTTTCCCTCCCTTGGGTTTTGTTCCTCTCTCTCTCTTGTTGTTTTCCTTCTCATTACAACTCATTATTATTATTACTATTATTTTGTTCCAATTATTAAACTGTTCTTATCTCAACCCACGAGTTTTCTTACTTTTGCTCTTCCGATTCTCTCCCCCATTCCACCGGGGGGAGAGGGTGAGCGAGCGGCTGCATGGTGCTTAGCTGCCGGCTGGGGCTAAACCACGACAGTCCTTTTTGGTGCCCAACGTGGGGCACAAAGGGTTTGAGATAATAACAGATTAACCAGAGCGTATTAAGGAATTTAGATCTGTTAGTAGTTGTGGGACGTGATATTGATCCATCTGATTCTAGCTTTGGTCTACCTGATCTGCAACATGGTCATTTTTTTGCTGTACATGTTAAAGATCAGTGTTGGTTTTTGCAGTTTGTTGTGCTCTGCTTTAATTGGTGATGTTTTGCCTGTGAGATTTGTTATTAAAACAGTGACCATGGGTTTATTTTGGTATCTAAGTGCTGTACTGAAACCATTATTGTATGTCAGGTATCACCTTATGGAGACAATTCCCTATTATACCTCTTCCTCTGAGAGGTTTTTTATGGAGGAAATGCAGAATTGTACCTTCACTACTTTCTTCTACAATGCTTCCTCCTTCATTACAATAACTTTTCAGTATTTTGAACATCCTTGGGTAGTTAAGATGCTTCTATTGGTATTGCTTGGGAATATTATTTCGATCTTGTCCAAGATTAGTAAGCAATTTAAGAATATCATCCAGAGATCTGCCCCAAGGCCGGATAGTTATGAGTGGCAGGGTGTGTGGGATAACATGGGCAAATGCCTGAGTTACTGGGCACCTCTAGTGTTTTGGAACTTCACCCCTGAACAAGTGCAGAATCCTGAAAAATTAGTAGAATATTTGGAAAAAGTATGTCGTCACCCTGCCAATTCTAGGGAGACACAAATCACTGCAATGTGCTGGGGTCTGGCCCATGCCTACTGAGCCCTGTTCAACACTATTCAGAACCCTCAAGGATCTGGTGACAAAATGACAGGCACTGCAGCTACTGCAGCCCCTCCTGCGACAGGCACTGCGGCTGCTCCAACTACCCCTGCAACAGGCACTGCGGCTGTTCCGATTACCCCTGCGACAGGCACTGCGGCTGCTCCAGCCCCCCCTGCGACAGGCACTGCAGCTGCAGCTGCTCCGGACAACTCCGTTACAAACACTGCGGTTCAGACAGAGAACCAACCCGTGTCAGTATCAGTCGCCCCTATACATTAAAAGAAATCCTGGAAGCTAAAGTCAGCTCGTTTAGAAAGGGGAGATGAAAGAGCAGGGCCATCATAGGGAGAGGAAGAGGAAGAGGAAGAACTCGTAAATGAGATGGAAACCACCCGATCCCTATCCCTGAGTGAGCTGCGAGATATGCAAAAATATTTCAGCTGTCATCCAGGGGAGCACATTGTCACCTGACTGCTCCGATGCTGGGATAGCAGGGCCAGTAGCCTGGAATTACAGGGTAAGGAAGCCAAGCAGCTGGGATCCATTTCTAGGGAAGGGGGCATTGACAAAGCGATTGGAAAAGGGGAACCAGCCCGCAGCCTCTGGAGGCGACTCCTGTCAGCTATAAAAGAAAGAAAACCCTTCAAAGAAGATGTTGTATATATCCCCCCAGGAAATGGACCACCATGGAGAGACGTATCCAGTACCTGAGGGAATTAGCTGTGCTGGAAGTGATTTATGGTGATCTGGACGACGTGCGGTCACCCACAGATCCAGACGAGGTCCAGCGCACAAAACCTATGTGGCGGAAGTTGGTATAGAACGCACCACCGTCGTGTGCCAACTCATTGGCAATACTGATCTGGAGAGACGGAGATGGTCCGACAGTGAATGAAGCTGCTAGTAAGCTCCGGGAATACGAAGAAAGTATCTCTTCCTCCCTTGTCTCAGCTGTGGAGAAACTGTCCCAGAAGGTCCAGTGACTCGAAGAAGATATGTCCTACTCCCCACCTATACGGACCAGTGTCTCAGCTATTAGGAGTCAGCGTTCTTCTGCTCAAGAGAGAGGATATAGAGGGTACACACCATGGGGCACCCTATGGTTTTACTTGTGTGACCACAGAGAGGACATGAGGAAGTGGGATGGAAAACCTACCTCAACCCTAGAGGCACGGGTACGTGAGTTGCAAGGAAAAACAATCACCAAAGGGGGTTCTTCCAGGAAAATTGCTGCTCCCATTTCCAGTGGACAGTTCCCCAGACAGAGTGAAAGGGCTGATCTTACTCCTGATTTTAATGAAGAAACTCCTGACTCGTATATACAAGAAATGAGTAATGAATATTATGACCAGGATTAAAGTTCAACAATGGGAAGTGCAAAATCCTGCACATGGGGAGGAAAAAACCCATGCACAAATATATGCTGGTGGCAACCCAACTGGAAAGCAGCTTTGCAGAGGAGGACCTGGGGATCCTGTTGGACACCAAGTTGAACATGAGTCAGCAATTTTCCTTTGCTGCAAAGGAGGTGTCTAATTTGCTTCATATCGATACTGTATATATTCATATAAGTAAACTACCATATCTACTGTTATATTGTTGATAAGTTTGCTTCACTAATGGTAAGTTGTAGTAATCGGTCATAGTACATAACTACTTGGATGTTGTTGTTATTGCATGTACTACAATATTGATTGATACCATACTATTGATTGATAATATATTATTGATTGCTGGTAGTAATTTGTAATAGCTTGATATATATTAATTCATATTCACTTTATTAATTATAGATATATTCACCTGTGGTGATTTCTGTAGTAGTTTACTTGCTAGTGGTGATTTTTTTAGTATTTGTCATAATCTGCAATAGAGAAATGTAGAAGATAAAAGCGTCCATCTCCTTGTGTATTACGGAATCCTGTGAACCCGTGGTCGCAATCTCTACAGACCTGCAGGCTGAATAAACCTTTAGGTTGTGACAGAAGGCTAATGGTATCCTGGGCTGGATCAGACAAAGTATTGCCAGCAGGTGGAGGGACGATCCTTCCCCTTTATTCAGCACTGGTGAGGTCACGCCTGGAGTACTGTGTCCAGTTCTAGGCTCCCTAGTACAAGAGAGACATGGACACACTGGAGAGAGTCCAAGAAAAGGCCACAAGGATGATGAAGGGACTAGAGCATCTCTACTATGAGGTAAGGCTGAGAGAGCTGGGACTGTTCAGCCTGGAGAAGGCTCGAGGGGTAACTTATCAACGTATAGAAATACCTGAAGGGAGGGTGCAAAGAAGACAGAGCCAGGCTCTTTTCAGTGGTGCCCAGTGCCAGGACAAGAGGCAATAGGCAGAAACCAAAACACAGGAGGTTCCCTCTGAACAACAGGAAACACTTTTTTACTGTGAGGGTGACTGAGCACTGGAACAGGTTGCCCAGAGAGGTGGTGCTGTCTCCCTCCTTGGAGATATTCAATAGCTGTCCAGACATGGTCCTGGGCAACAGGCTCTAGGCAACCCTGCTTGAAGAGGGGGCTTGGACCAGATGATCTCCAGAGGTCTCTTCCAACCTCAACCAGTCTGTGAGCCATAAAGGGGTCTTGTGTGCACATGTGTGTGTGTCTTGGAGTTAAGCAACATAACCAGTGATAAAAACACTGTATATATATAGAAAAAGATATTTTATATTAATCCCACCTTACCTGTCTGAAATATATTGAAATAGAGTTACTTAGGATGCAGAGGCCCAGAGATTGCAAAGGACTAGATCAAGAGACCTCCCAAATCCCTTATCAGTTACCACACTCTGGATAGCAAATAATTTTGCAAGCTTCATGTGAATCGCTCTTACTTATAATGCTTGTTGTTGAGAACTTTCTGAGACCATCAAAATGGAAAAATAAACTTGTTGCTTCTGGGAATCTTCTCATCCATATATGTCTCCAGAGATCACTTGAAAACCCAAAGGATTACAAATAAATATATCTTCTTCCCAAAGCAGGATAAACAGCTACACTCAGTTTCTCTGCAGAAAAACAAAAACAAAAAAACCCACAGACATTCTTGGTCTATCCAGTCAGTGAGTTCTCCTTAAAAATGAATCTAGTCAGATGGGTTTTATCCTCATGGCTTGGAATGATATACACACTGAATGTTTCAGGACATACAGAATGAAGTTCAGTCCCTCATAGCAATATTCCCTCCTCCTCGGAGGCAGTAGGTTCCTGGTCACTGTCTGGGGAGAATAGGTGATGGTACCTGGAACAGAACAAGGAGGCAATGACAAAACAAAAAAACCCATTATGACTAGAACTGTAAAACAAAGTTAACAGAATACATATTTGTGGTGCCAAACTGGTGATGAGGATGTACATGAAGTGGCTCAGGAGAGATGTCCAGACTCATGTCAGTCAGGGATCTATTAACTCTGAAGAACTGTGGATGATCTCCATTTCATAAGAACCAATGGAACTGTGTCTGCTTTTCACTGGAGGTTGTTGACAGCTGCTGTTAGAGATTGACAAGTGTAGTGTCAAGATAGCTGCAATTCAGCTAGTTCCCTTTTGGCGTGAGGTGTCTACATCATCATGTTGTGTCTCTGCTCCAGCCAGTATTTAGGCCCTCTGACAAGACACTTAGTCTCATCTTCCTCTGTTTGTACATATTACCTTCCCCTGCTCCCAGCTGCTTTTGATCACCCCTTCCACCTTGTAACCACCTTTGTTAGCCTCTATGCCCTAGCTGCTCTCACCTATTACCCCCCAGTCACAGTACTCACCTTCAATGCTTTCAGTCCCTCCACCTCAGCAGCTTCTGTTCTCTTCCTCCTCTACCTCATCTCTCCTCACATACCTGCTGAACCAGTATAAGCACCGCAAAGCTGTACAGTATGTCAGTTGTGTGTCAGCAGCCTTCCTTAGAGTCAGACTGTGGGCCTTCATCCAGTTTTTTACTTTGTGTAGGAATATTCCTTTTTGAGTGACAGGAAACTGATAAAAAAGAACAACAATTTATTCGGTAAGATTGCAATACCAGGAATTCTGATGAGCATCAGACACCTGCTCAGACTTTGATTATGGACATTTTTCCAAGCATGTGGGCATCTTGGATAAGAATCACCTGCCCTAATCTAATCATAGATCCCAGGAGTGTAGACATATAATTGCCTGCCAGATTAAGTAGTACTTGATCAAATATGGTCATGATTAGTCCTCTGTGAAGTTGGTTGCTACATCCAAGCTGCATAGCATGTTTCCCAAGTTTCCCCTAGTCTCTGTGTAGTGTTTTGGTGGCTCTTGAAAGACTGTTGTTGTTTTGGGGGTTTTGTTTGTTTGTTTGGTTTGGTTTTCTCTTGTTTTTTGCCTCAGTACAAAAATTTGTTACACAACAAGATGTTATATGCATAGCATGGAAACGCATGTACTGTGGGTCTGTATGACAGCATATAAGTATGATTAATGGATCAAACAAAGCATCCTTGAACTGAATCAGGAAAAATTTATGTGTCAATATAGATATATCCCCACCTGATAACTTAACTAGGTTCTTTTCTGGAGTGCTTCACTGTTCCTTTATTACTTTTATTTGCCCATATTTTGAAAAAAAGTTCAGTTAAGCTGAGACCTCTGATCTCTAAAGGAATTTGTACATGAAGATCATGAACTTGAACATGAAGATCATACTAGGTGTTATTGAAAGGCATTTAAAGAGCCATGCAATCATCAGGCACAGTCAGAATGGATTCACAAAAGGAAAGTCCTGTTTAACTAATTTGATATCTTCCTATGATAAAGTCACCCGCCTAGTGGATGAAGGGAAGGCAGTGGGTGTAGTTTTCCTCTCTTTTAGTAAGGCTTTTGATACTGTCCCTCACAACATCCTTCTGGACAAATTGTCCAACTGTGAGATGAGTAGGTACACGGTGCGCTGGGTGAAGAACTGGCTGAATGGCAGGGCTCAAAGGCTTGTAGTGAATGTGGCTACATCTGGTCAACAGAGGTGTTCCTCAGGGCTCAATTCTAGGGCCAGTTCTGTTCAGTATTTTTATCAATGATCTACATGCAGGAGTTGAATGCATCAACTGAAGTGGTCAGGCAGTTGGACTACATGATTGCTGGTGGGATAATGGCTGAGGTGACTTAAAAATTAGAACTTATATTCACACTTTTAGGTAAGGCTATGAAGAAGCTCCCAGGTGGAATGCGGCTGACATGTAAGGAATCCATTCCATCGGAGTTCCCTAGGCCTGCAACCTTAGATGTTGGTAACACCAGGGGAACTTGGTGTGCTGACTCTAAGAGGCGCTGCCCGGAGGGTGGAGAGGTGTGGAGATGCCTCGGCCAGCCTCTGCAATAATAGGGGAACTTAAAGGTGTCATGGAACTGATAAGCTGCATATTTACTACCCTGGGCCAACAGCCTGCCACGTTTTTGACAAAATGCTGTCCTTTTGGTGAACTTTGCTCATTATAACATCATTATAATACCAAAACACACCTCCATCCCAAAAGCTACCTGCCTCCAAGGTGCGACCACCCCTCACTGAGCTTGCACACTGAATTTTTCTAGCTTATACCTTTAAAAGCAAAGCGAGAAAACTTTACACCAATCCTAAACAAAGGTATGTATGACTAGAGTCACTCAAGCTCCACCCAAAAGGTGAAAGATAGTATAAAATGGTTTAAGAGAAAGAGAATGTTAGGGAAGACACCATCGTGTACCACTCTGACGTTTGGGATCAGTTGACGGGCTGAGCCTCTCTTCCCCCGCATCGGGACGCCTTTGGGTAAGAGTTGAATACTTGGTTATATCAAGTGCCTCCACGGAAAACTTAGAAATCTCTCTATATATAGAGTTGCTTTATTATCTTTAACGCGTTTGTGTCTGGCCGTCTTACTCATATTCTTGATATACGCATTGTGTCTGGCCATGTTATATACATGTTTGTGTCCGGCTGTGTTATTCGTACTCATATTCTTGGTATTTGCATGTGCTTTGCAGACAGTGAATTTATCACCGGTGATCCAAAGAGTCTGGGTGTCTGTTGCTCTAATAAACTGCACTCTTCACTGCTCTGGCTGTGATAGTTCCTTCAACACGACCAGACTTGGGGGTGTAAAAATTAATGCTGTCACCTTAGCGAAAGCCCTGAACTAATGAGTGGCTATACACACAGTCCTTAGAAAATAAACCGTTGACCAAGTCTGAGACTAAGACTAGACCTAGCCGCACCTAGGCTCCTCTCAGAGAAGGAATTTAGAAAGCAAGGGGGTCCTGTCTGAACCTCGTGACTCAACGGGAGGGTTCCCCCCCCCCCCAGCCACTCCTCAGACTCCTATTTGTATGCAACAGTAACTCTTAACGCAACATTGCTGTAGGTCCCTTCCATCTGAACTATTCTGTTCTGTTCTATTCTATTCTATTCTATTCTATTCTATTCTATTCTATTCTATTCTATTCTATTCTGGTAACTTTACACTTTAGCTCCTACTCAGCCCAAAATTCCTGACCATCTGCCATGGTTCACACTTATTTGCACTCCGGTTCCTATCAGACACAAACTCCCAGAGAAGATTTGACATTCCTACCCAATGTGTTTTCCAGCTACACAATACTTAAGTGAATCTGTAGAACACACATACATAGGTGGTTGGAGGTCATTTGTTTTACTGTAGCCATTGAAGAAGTAGGTGATTCAGCTTGCAGATAAAAACAACCACATTCAATACTAACATTCAGTCAGACACCTAAAAAGTGTTTGTAGGCAATCTGGGTTCTCAGATTTTCTTTATGGCAAAGATGAACTGGAATAAGAATAGTATATAATATTAAATATAATAATGGAGAAATGTGAGGCACAGAGAATTAATATAGCTTCCCCAAGGATAACAGTATGTCAGCTAGTTGTCAGGGCAGGCCCAAGAAAAGAGGCAAAAATATAGGATGGGAAGGCTGTAAGCAGGAAACAGCTCAAAGAATCTGAGCCCTGCCTGCTAGCCAGTTTTATTAGTTCTCCTGACAACAACATAATCAACAACAACAATGGCTAGTGAAGACATATTTACAGAACATCTTCTCCTTTGAACAGATAACTGTATAACCTTGACACCATTCCACCCCCACTCACCCAGTATATGCCCTCACATCCTCCAATGGACCTGGTGTAGGAGGATAACAGGCACGAAAACTCAAACCTTACCCACAGCATGCACCCCGACACAGGCTCCCAGGAATGATCATCAGGGCCATACCCTGCCCAATCAAGCAAGCACTAAAGTGTACCCTGGGATATCCTGGAATCCAAAATAGCCTGGACATGACATTATCTCTGGTCCTGGACCATAACTGGAGGCAAAGGGTGAGATTGCTGCTAGAGAGGATCTGGGTGAGTGTTGCGTTAAGAGTTACTGTCGTGTAGGAGTCTGAGGAGTGGCTGAGGCGGGGGGAACCCTCCCGTTGAGTCATGAGGTTCAGACAGGACCCCCTTGCTTTCTAAACTCCTTCTCAGAGAGGAGGCGAGGGGCGGCTAAGTCCAGTCCTAGTCTCAGACTTGGTCAACGGTTATTTTCTAAGGACTGTATATGCAGCCATTCATCAGAGTAAAGGCGACAGCGTTAATTTAAACACGCTGCATCCCCCAGGCTAGTCGTGTTGCATGAACTATCACGGCCACATTAATAAAGAGTGCAGTTTATTAGAGCAACAGATACACAGATTCTTTGGATTACCGGTGATAAATTTACTGTCTGCAAAGCACGTGCAAATACCAAGAGTATGAATGACACTGCCGGCTATAAATGCGTTAAAGATGATAAAGCAACTCTAGAGAGATTTCTAAGTTTCCCGGGGAGGCACTTGGAATAACCAAGTGTTCGACTCTTACCCAAAGGCGTCCCAATGGGGGGGAAGAGAGGCTCAGCCCGTTGACTGATCCCAGAGGTCAGAGGGGTACGCGATGGCGCCTTCCCTAACATTCGCTTTCTCTTAAGCCATTTTATACTATCTTTCACCTTTTGGGTGGAGCTTGAGTGACTCTAGTCATACATCTTTGTTTAGGATTGGTGTAAAGTTTTCTCGCTTTGCTTTTAAAGGTATAGGCTAGGAAAAATTCAAAGCGCAAGCTCAGTGAGGGGTGGTCGCACCTTGGAGGCAGGTAGCTTTTGGGATGGAGGTGTGTTTTGGTATTATAATGATGTTATAATGAGCAAAGTTCATCAAAGGACAGCATTTTATGAGAAGCATGACAGACTGTTGGCCCAGGATAGCAAATGTGCAGCTTACTGGTCACACACAATACCTTTGAGTTCCCATTTAATTGTAGAGCCTGGCCGCGGCGTCTCCACACTGCTCCACTCTCTGAACAGTACCTTCTTAGAGTCAGTACACCAAGCTCCCCTGGCATCACTGATGTCTAAGGTTACAGGCCTAGGGAACTTCCATGGAATGGCCTTGCATGTCAGCTGCATTCCACCCGGGAATCTTCTTCAATGCTGTACCTTAACCTAAAAAATTTCTAAGTCACCTCCAGCTATTATCCCACATAATCTACCCCGTGACTATAGTCACTCAAGCTTCACAATATTCGGAATGCCTCGGGTGTGTCATATACATTCCTGTGGTGAGGGTTATCGAGCATGTATACATCTTGTGGGGATATTTGATGAGACAAATGCTTCACCATAGTCCAAAGTCTAACATACAGCACGATGGTTAGAACAAAGCATAACACAGTGAGCACTAGCAGAACAACAACGGCATGAAGTGTCTTATTGAGAATTCTGGTTGCAGTTGGTGACCATCCTAGCAAAGGGTCCCACCAATAGTGTCCTTCATCCTGCTTCACTCGTTCTAAGATGCGATGTATCTCTTCCGCGTCATGGTGGACGGTGACTAATGTCTTATGTCCATTATTCCGGATGCGTTCTAGCAGTTGATTCAGGTCATCGTGTTGTAGTAGTTTTCTCAACAATGTGAGGTTCATTCCAATGTGAGCAGGTAGTAAGTCTTGATACAGTGTATAGTTAGCTTGCAGCAGTTGGTGAGTTGTGACAGGAGCTGAATAGTTGAAGTCGCATCCCATGATTTCAGTAAAATTACAAACGCAAATATTTGAGTGATTACTTATATCTACATTAACATTATCTACCAAAAGAATATCTACCATAAAATCTACCATATCTACCATAAAAGAATTATCTACCATAAACAAAATCACAAAAGGTTCTCATGCAAGTGCACCCTTTCCTGATATATACAAGTACAGTTTTAGGGGCTTCATCTGGTTGTATTTCAAAATGGCAAACATTTTGTTCTGTGTCAAGACAAATGTCTTGGGCTTTGAGGGTGTTACTCTCACAAATAAATCCTTGTTGTTTCCGTACAACGCATGCATTTATATCAATAGTTTGCCATTTGTTCCCATTTTGTTGGGCCCATACTCTATGTTCTAACGGATAGAGTATAGTTCCATTGTGATTCAACCCCAACGCAATGATTGGGTATATGGTGTATACTGAAGCATTGAGTATTGTTAAGACAAAAGCTGTGGCTTTGCTGTCAGTAGGGTTGTAGTAGAAATTAACTGGATACCACCAGGATTGGAATTCCTTCTCAAATTCAGTTGCATTATCCCAAATTACCTTTCGAATTTCGGTGGGCAGGATGCCTTCCTCACCTTCCCGTATAATTGCAGCTACTATAGATTGCATCCACAGTTGAGCTTGGATACAACTAAGAGCTAAGGAAACTGTTTTGGGTCACACCAAGTGCATCCACAATCAACTGGTGGTCCTCATTTACCTCTCCCCACTGAGGCAATATATCCGATAAGAGCCATTGGTTAGCTCCCAGAGCTGAAAGAGAAGATTGTAAAGGGTGTTTCAGGGCACTTAGGTCATTGGTTACTGTGGCTAATTTATTAGCAAGTACTTCAGCATCTATGCTGTTTAAGACTCCCAGTCCCGTTCCTAAGACACCAGTCACATCTCTCTTTGATCATTTTGGAGAAAGGAGAGTCCGTTTATGTAACCATGCTAACCATCCTGTGTAAGATGTACCCAGGAATGGTGAACAGGTAGGTTTAATTGCAGAGATATTAGTCTGCATTGTTAATTCTACCCGTTTGAGGGAGTATGATGGATTAAACAGCACTTGTTGTTGACCTGTATTTTTAATTATGTAAGGGCCTGTGTTGAAGATGAAAGGAGTTAGACTAATGGGAGGCCGAGTCAGTATATTTTCAGACATTTGTGGGGGCAGAGGTTCCTTATCCTTTGCAACTGGCACAGACGTTGCTGTATTAATCATAAATTCAAATAGTAATTCGGTGCCTCTATAACCCCAAAGACAGTATACAATTATGGGTTTGGTAAAGGTAAGGTTGTACCAACAATCTGAATTTGGTTCAGTCATTTTGTAACATTCAGCCTTGTAATTTTTTGGTCTGGAAGAGTCAGTATGGACTATTTTAATTTCAGTAGGTCTGTGGTAAGTGGACCCATTAGTTACTCGGCAGCTGATCTGTGTTGTCTGTCCTGGAATGGCTTGAAGTTTAGCCATCCGAAGAGTGTCATTCCAACTCCATTCATCTCTTGAGTATACTTCATTTCCGTGCATAACTAGAGTGGAGAGACTTAAGTTCCTTTTGTTTTGTAGTGTTCCAATGCTTGCAGTATATCGTGACAATGCATGGTCCCAAGGATCATTGTGGGGTATCGAGGTGAAAATGGGTACATTCCTAACTCCGTCTTGTAGTGTGTCAAATGGAATGGGTGAGGTTAGGTCAGGTGGTGTAGTTGGGTCAGGTTCAATCATATCTATCCCGAACTGGAATGACAGCCCTATACAGTGTTGCTTTGACATCCCTGGCCCTTTACAGTGTTGTTGCCATACACATGTCACCATAATGGGCTCTACCAGAGTAAAGTTATACCAGCAATCCTGCTCGTCAATGACACAAGACTTTGCTGCTATTGGATTTCTGGAAATGTTGGATATTATCATAGATGTGACCTTTTCATGGGTTGATCCATTGATCATCCTACATCCTATCCAGATTCCTTCTCCTGTTTTTCCGTTCAGGAGCGGAAGCCATCCGTTATCCCAGCTCCACTCGTGTCTCGAGAACACCTCGGCCCCATGCATAACTACAGTAGCTAAATTTAGCTTTTCCTTGATGACACGTGTTCCCATAATCCCATTGTATCTAATGTAGGCGTGAGACCACAGCCATTCTGGGTCCTCCTGGCCACACGCTGAAGGAGTTAGAATTAAAATCAAGAGTATACAACAAGTATAGCGGCATTTGGGGGACATCTACTTCAATCAGAGTCTTCTTCCTCCAGGGTTCCTGTGGGGACACACAAAAGAAACAAAATGTGCTCGGTTGTATTTTAACTGGCAGGGTTAAACAGAAGGTGAAATCCACCGGGTGCTAATGCGGTGTACTTTGTCTGAGAAATCCTTGGCTTCCCATGCTTAGGGATTTTTGGGACTAGTTAGTACCATCGGTACTGTTCCAATTTGAGGCATTTTCACCAGTACAGGTTGCCCGGTGTAAAATCCTGTAGAATGCTCCCTTGGTTTAGTGGGAGTTCTTGGGGTGATTGTATTAACGGATGCACAAAAGGCTTTCATTTTGGGGCAGCAATCTCCACTCCATCAGTTATTTAATTGATAGACGGTGTCATACAGTTGCAAATGCCACCCAGACTCGTGAGTGTTTGCGAAACGCTTAACCAGCCCGTTGGTACGTTCGACAATGCCATTAGCCTGAGGATAATAGGGAGTGTGGAATACCCACCAAATCCCTTCCTCCTTGGACCAATTTTGTACCACCGCAGCTGTGAAGTGTGAGTCGTTATCACTTTGAATTTCCTCTGGTAGGGGAAGTGTGCTAAACCACCCTTTAAGGCCTTTCACCGTGTTTTCCCCAGTGGCTGATGTAAAGGCGGCGGCCATGGTGAGGCCAGATATAACTTCTACCCCCACCAGGACATATTTTTTCCCACCTGATGGTCGCAATGGGCCAATATAGTCAATTTGCCAAGAGTGCCACAATGTTTTCCTGTCCCGAATATGCAGTGGGGGCGCCTTACTCAGATGGTCTTTGTTGAGCCGTAAACGACATTGTGAACAGGCAGTTACTACTTGTTCACACAGCTTAACTGATACAGGCCATCCTCGGGCTATGCCTTCTCGATATAAATCGGTCCGTCCAGTGTGTCCACGCTTAACATGTAACCATTCGAGTAAACGTTCCCATTCTTGGTTATAATTTACAACATCAATTTGCCGCAGCCGCGTGAGGCTGTCTACCTGTTGGTTGAATTGAGCCGCGATAGAGTTTGATTGATCATGTCCTTTTACCCAACCTATGTATAGCATCCGCTGTTCTCCTATCTCTAACAGTTGTTTCCAACTATCGGTTTGCCAGACTGGAACCCTGTTGACCTGCCAACTATTGACTGCCCAGTGACCTATCCATTCGGTGGCTCCTTTGAAGACAGCATATGAATCGGTGTAAATATGGCTAGCACCATGTTGTGCAGCTAGTAGAACTGCTCTAAGTTCTCCTACCTGTGCATTGCCTTCACCCGTTTCAGTCAATTTCTCTCCGGTTGCCCCTTCCAGCACTACTGCTTTGTATTTCCACTTACTGTTCTCCCTATGGGATGATGCATCAGTAAACCAGACTCCTGTAAGGTCACTATCTTCCCTTAGGGGGGGCACCTCCTGTATCGGAGATGGCTTGTTTGGCGGAGACTGGAACAAGAGGGTACTGTCTATATCCTTTTGCAGTTTAGATGTTTTAATATTGCCCTCGGTAATTGGCATAATTTCATTAATGCCCTCTAGATAGGCATACCACTTACGAACCGTGGGCTTCTGGGCAATACCAGCTGGTGGTATTGTCCCCTTTTTGACTATATCCAGGAGGCGGAAAGGTCCCCGAATAATTACATCCTGTTTCCTTCTTATTTGTTCTGTTTGTTTCACTGCTCGCACCAGGGATAACAGACCCTTCTCAAGATCTGAGTATCTCCTTTCAGTGTCACTGAAAGAGTGGGAGCTGAATTCCAATGGTCTTTCCGGTCCCTCTGGCCCCCTTTGCCATAGGTTGCAATGAGATCCATGTTCACTAAACCCCCATTCTACATGGATAGGGTCGGTTGGGTGTATAGGACCAAGTTGCTGGAACAACCTCAATTCTTCTATTAATAATTCTAATGCACTTGTATGTTGCTCAGTCCATTCCCATGATTTACCCCTTTTGAGCAAATTATACAAGGGACATGCAATGATAGCAAAGCCAAGAATGTGTTTGCACCAATAACTTAAAGCTCCCAAGATTTGTTGTAATTCCTCTATGCTAGATGGCCTTTGTCCATGTTCTATTCTTTCCAGGGTGTCCTGTGGAACAGAAGCAGCTCCTTTGATCCACCAGACCCCCAGGAATTTTACCTCTTGTGCCAGTCCCTGGCACTTTGAGTCTGGAATTTCCAAACCTAGATCAAGCAGTGTCTCCCGAATGGTTTCCATTGTGTCCCTCACACTCTCTTGGCTTTTCCCCCATATTGGGATGTCATCAATATACTGATACACGGTACTATCAGGTGAGACAGGAATTTCTGCTAAGATCTTGGCCAGCGCATTGTGAGCAATAGTGGGGGAGTGTTTATATCCTTGTGGAAGCCTGTTAAAGGTATATTGAATCCCTTTCCATGTGAAGGCGAACTGCGCTTTATCTTGTTCAAGGAGAGGAATCATAAAAAACATATCTTTAATAGCCAGGGCGGCCATCCAGGGGTGGGTAGCTCCCTGTATCAATGTCACTACCTCTGCCATGTTTGGAACCGCGGCAGCCAGGGGTGCAGTATTAGCGTTTAACTGTCGATAATCCACTGTAAAACGCCATTGCCCAGTCGGTTTCTTTACTGGCCACACCAGCGAATTATAGGGCGAATGAGCCCTCTTTATGATACCCCTTTTTTCCAAGTCCGTTACCACCCCGTCAATCCCCATAAGTGCTGCCGTCGGCAGCAGATACTGCCGAACGTTAGTGATTTTAGAGGGGTAAGGGTATAGATGTTTGTAATAGGCTCAGTTTCACTATGCCTGATTCCCTTTTGTTGCTCGCAAAACTCCACACAGTTCCATCAGGGAGTCTCCATGTTCACCCACGCAGTATACCAAATCCTACGATGTTAGTGTATGCAGCACCAACTAATACCTCCACCCTGGTTAATTTTTGTTCCTCTGGCAACCAAAGTGAAATTTTTGCGGTAGCGCATTCCTTTTCTGCACCATCAATTCCTATGTATTTAACCCTGCATCGGTCAGATTTTATGCCTAGGGTTTGTGCTGTTTCATGGGTGATGACTGACATTTGGGCCCTGGTGTCAATGAGGAAGTTTACCAATATTTTCCGGGGTCCAACAGGGGTAGCAATGATAGGGTCAGAGTATTCATCAGAGAGCCATTGAATTGCTAATACTCGCCGGGCAGGGTGGCTCACTGCCCTCCCAGGGGATGGAAGTTTTTTTGTTGAGATTCTGTCTCGTCAATTGAGCCTAGTGCGGAAGGTACACTTCCCTTGTGGGTTGGGGGTTTGCCAGCTATGTAATTTTCCCTGGCTGGGTTGTTCCTTTTACCCAGAGATTGGACCAATGTACGGAGATCCCCTGTAGTGATGTTGCGCAAGATTTGCCGGGGTACACCCAGACCTAGGGCTTTACGCCACAGCTCACTCTGTTCCTTATTAGGGTCGAACCTTCCATTCAATTTAGGGTTCTGAGTGTAGACTTGGCGAACCCGTCGGGTATGGTCTGGGAGCTTTGCACCGGACGAGCTGATCCAGCCCATTCGGCGCCCGTACTTATCTATGTCCTGTACAAATTCACTCCATGTGGGTATGGGGACGCGCTGACCTCGTCTGCAATCCCGACCAGCACCTCTATGAGACGCTTGTATACGATCTTGGGTATTCGCCACAAACATCTTGAGGCAGTCAGAGAATAAGAGGGGTTAATCGTGCCGGGTCGATAGGAGCTAGCATCAGGGATTTCCTTAACTCATCTTTCTCATATATCGCTTGTATGCAGGCTGCTTTCTGTACTGCTGCAGCTAGATCAGAATAGCCTGTGGCTTTAATCTCTAGTGGCTCTCCTCTCTCTTGAGGATCTATACCACCTGCCCAGTATGCAGCTCGTGCAGTTAAGGAATAATTATGCTCTCCCGGTGTGGTGGTTAGAAATACTCCTGGTCCCCAAAAACCTCCTGCTTCTTCCTCACTTAACATAATTCGGTCCCCTCCTTCAAGAGAAACTCGACACACATACTCTACCTCCAATTCACCAGGCCGCCTTGAGAATTTCTCCTCTATTTTTATCAACTCTGCTGGTGACCATGGGATTGTTCGCACAGTCGTACGGATTTCATCATCGTCATCAACAGTGGTCTCAGTTTTAACCAAAGGTCGTAAGGAAACCAATTGGGGCTCGGAATCAGAGGTCCCTTCAACCTCATCATCACCATCACTGTCAAACCAAAGGTCACTATCCCAAATTTCAGGGTCTACACCATGCAGTAATCTACGGATCTGCTTAACTGGAGCAGAAGGTCGCACTTTGTCTAGCAGCCGATTAATCCTTTCCAGCAATTGTCTAAGATGATTATTCTCGCTTACGAGTCTATTATTCTCATTTACGCATTTATTGTTCTCACGCACAAGTTTACCATTCTCACTCGCAAGTTTGTCATTCTCACTCACAAGTTTACTATTCTCACTCGCAAATTCTCATTCTCACTCACAAGTTTACCATTCTCATTCATGAGTTTACCATTCTTACTCACAAGTTCATAATTTTCATTCACAAGTCTATCGACTCGGGTTCTTAGCGTATTTTCTGTCTCCCTCTCAAAAGCCAATGATGACCTTAACGCCACATTTTCCGCTTCTAAAGTTACATTGGAAATTGTTTTGGGAGCAGGGGTTTTCCTAGATTCTTGCTGAGCGCAACACAAACAGGCTTCTAACACCGCACAAATTACCCTTTTACCCTTTTTTGCTACAAGCCTTTGTGCAGCCTGACACTGCTCAATGCGTTCTACCACTTTCTGTTCATCCTTCCAAAATTGTTGAGCCCACTCCTTCCCAGTCTCGGAAGGGTCACATCCGTATTTTTGCAGCAGTTTATCCATGGTAATCCTGCCGACTATGCCAATTTTCTGTTGCGTTAAGAGTTACTGTCATGTAGGAGTCTGAGGAGTGGCTGAGGCGGGGGGAACCCTCCCGTTGAGTCATGAGGTTCAGACAGGACCCCCTTGCTTTCTAAACTCCTTCTCAGAGAAGAGTCTAGGTGTGGCTAAGTCCAGTCCTAGTCTCAGACTTGGTCAACGGTTTATTTTCTAAGGACTGTATATGCAGCCATTCATCAGAGTAAAGGTGACAGCGTTAATTTAAACACGCTGCATCCCCCAGGCTAGTCGTGTTACATGAACTATCACGGCCACATTAATAAAGAGTGCAGTTTATTAGAGCAACAGATACACAGATTCTTTGGATTACCGGTGATAAATTTACTGTCTGCAAAGCACGTGCAAATACCAAGAGTATGAATGACACTGCCGGCTATAAATGCGTTAAAGATGATAAAGCAACTCTAGAGAGATTTCTAAGTTTCCCGGGGAGGCACTTGGAATAACCAAGTGTTCGACTCTTACCCAAAGGCGTCCCAATGGGGGGGAAGAGAGGCTCAGCCCATTGACTGATCCCAGAGGTCAGAGTGGTACGCGATGGCGCCTTCCCTAACATTCGCTTTCTCTTAAGCCATTTTATACTATCTTTCACCTTTTGGGTGGAGCTTGAGTGACTCTAGTCATACATCTTTGTTTAGGATTGGTGTAAAGTTTTCTCACTTTGCTTTTAAAGGTATAGGCTAGGAAAAATTCAAAGCGCAAGCTCAGTGAGGGGTGGTCGCACCTTGGAGGCAGGTAGCTTTTGGGATGGAGGTGTGTTTTGGTATTATAATGATGTTATAATGAGTAAAGTTCATCAAAGGACAGCATTTTATGAGAAGCATGACAGACTGTTGGCCCAGGATAGCAAATGTGCAGCTTACTGGTCACACACAATACCTTTGAGTTCCCATTTAATTGCAGAGCCTGGCCGCGGCGTCTCCACACTGCTCCACCGTCCGAACAGTACCTTCTTAGAGTCAGTACACCAAGATCCCCTGGCGTCACTGATGTCTAAGGTTACAGGCCTAGGGAACTTCCATGGAATGGCCTTGCATGTCAGCCGCATTCCACCCGGGAATCTTCTTCAATGCTGTACCTTAACCTAAAAAATTTCTAAGTCACCTCCAGCTATTATCCCACAGTGAGCAAGTTTTAACAGGGCGACATGAACAACAGGTTGAAACTTGAGGGCAAGTAGAAGTTGCAGACGAAACACAACCAGACTAGCCCAGGCCACAATTTACACAATCTCAGGTAATAATGATCCACCTTAGAAGAAGGATGCACTGAACAAGCATGTTCAACAGATAACCAAACATAGTCTCCAAACACAAAGTCTGGTGCTGGCCATCAGTGTTTATTTGCACATTTGGAAGCTGGCTTTGCCCTTTCCCGCTGCTCTGAAAGAAACAAATATTTAAGCTGTAACTGCTCAAGGGAGTCGTCAGAGTAAAACCCTTGGACAGCTGCTGGAGCTGAAAACCATACTGCATCTAAGAAGGGGTCTGTTGTGTGGATGAGTGGACACATAGGCAAAATCCACCAATGCTAACAGAGAGACCCAGTCATCCTGGTGTTAATTTATGTAGCAATAGAGATACTTTCGCAGGATCTCGTTCAGCTGCTCTGTCTGACTATTAGACTGCAGGTGATACAGGCTGGAAAAAAGGAGTTGCAACTCCAGCAGGCCTATAAGCTACCTCCAGAACCAGGCAGTGAACTGGGCTTCTTGATCTGTCACCACACTATTTGTCAGACCATGGCAGTGAAACACACGCTGCAAAATCATACATGCAGTCTGAAGGGCTGTGGGTAACTTCTTTCATGGAACAGAAATAGCTGCCTTTTAGTAAAGAAGTCCTCCACCACAAGCACTATTCTAAGCCCTGGAACACAGGCAGGTCCGCAATAAAATCCATTTAAATAACTTGCCATGGCTGCTCGGGATTTGGTAATAGTTCCTGCAGCCTCTGCAGCAGTATCTTGGCCTGGGCGCAGACATTGCAAGTTCAAACATAGCTTGCAATATCAGTATGGCCACCAGTAGCTCTGCATGACTTGATGCAAAGTCACGACCACAATAGCCCACTCTCAATGCATTATGACAGTGCTAAAGGACCTGTGTGCACAAAAGGCTGTCAGGGATATACAGCCACTCATCACAATATAAACAACCATCTTTCTCCTGCAGAAGCATCCCCTGCCCAAAACTGCACAGCCAAAGGATCACCAGTCATCATCCAATACATAGAAATTAAAAAGTCATTGGCTGGCACAGCCACAACAAAATTCTGTGCAGAAGCAAAATTCTGTGGAGAGGGGTAGATCTTCTGCTGGGGAAATGAATCTCTGGGCCCCATGTCCCTCCCTGGGCTGGGCCAGAGTCCCTGGGGCATCCCAGGAGGACTGAGTAAAAGCACACCGAGGATATCTCCCAGTACCCTGGGGCAACAGAGTGCTGCAGGAGTGGATTCCCCCTGTGGGACCCCACGGTGGGTGTACCCTTGATGGCAAAAACTGCAAGAGGAATGGCCAGTGGTGTGTGGCACATGAGCCTTTGCCTTGATAGAAACACACCTCCTGCCAGAGCTGGAGCCCTGAATCTTCTGTAGCAGCCCCTCCACTCTGCTGTCAGGCAGCAGCAGCAGCTAGTCCGACACCACCTAGAGGAGAGGAGAGAGGAGAGAAGAGAAGAGGAGGGAAAGGGAGGTGAGGGGAAAGGGCACCTGTCCCAGCTCCACAATAGTGGATACTGAAAGGAACAATTCAGAAATCAATGGAAAAGTCACAACTGTGCCCAAAGGTAGCCAAACTCTCCATCTCCTTGTCTTAGTCCTCTGCAGGGGGAGAAGTGGACTTGGCAAAACCTGCCCGATTTTCATCTGTTCCCCTTGCTCCTCCCCCCACCCCACCCTCCGCCAACCAGCAGTAGAGCAGGGGTGGCCAGGGTGGACTCGGACTGGGGAAGGAGCCGCCCTGTCTGAGCTCTGATCCTGTATCCCCCCCCTGGCATTGCCAGCATGTCATTGCCATGCTCATCTCCTTGAGGATGCTAAGAGTAACCCCCAGGAGAAAAGAAAGCTCACCATCATTGGGCCTTCATAGGGAAAACCCCTATCCTAACCCTCTAAGAAAACTTTCATAAGAAATGCAAAAAGAGAGGGGTGCATATCCCCAGAGAAATGGGGAGGGAGGGAACAGGCAGACATGGGAGAGAAACCCCCACCACGCCAAATAATAGTAATAGGGGAGAAGAGGGAGATGAAGCAGAGCCTGACAGAGCTGCTTTGTCAGATCTTGAGTCTCCCATGTGTTACCCACTAACAGTCCCAGTTCTGAAATTCTCTCTTGATTCAGGCACTGGGTGTTTAGTTTATTCTCATCTATCTGTGTTGTTGAGCTTTCTTATTGCTTGGCTTCATCTATGCTCTGAAAACGTGAGTCTAAGGGGGATGGTCTTTGAAATGAGATGTCAAGACAAAAGGAGAGAGAAGAAACGAGAGTTGTTTGAGAGAGGACTAGTGAGAGCATGATTAATATATTAGGTCAGCAGACTGAATAGACAAATCATAGAATCATAGAATCATAGAATGCTTTGGATTGGAAGGGGCCTTTACAGGTCATCTAGTCCACCCCACCCTGCAAAGGCAGGGACATCTTTAACTAGATCAGGTTGCTCAGAGCCCCATCCAACCTGACCTTGAATGTTTCCAGGGATGGGGCCTCCGCTACCTCTCTGGGCAACCTATTCCAGTGCCTCACCACCCTCATTGTAAAAAAATTATTTCTTAAATCCAGTCTAAATCCGCCCTCCCTTACTTTAAAACCATTGCTCCTCATCCTGTCACAACAGGCCTTGCTAAAAAGTCTGTCCCCATCTTTCCTATAGGCCCCCTTTAAGTACTGGAAGGCTCTTATAAGGTCTCCCCGCAAATCTTTGATTCTATTCTACTTAATTTGTATGTAGCTGAAATCTTATATTTTCCACTGAGAGAAAAGATTAACAACAGCCATAATAAAAGGCAATGTAGTTGGACTTCAGTATGACAATTAATTTATCTTCATTGCAGTTGCTCTGTTTATTCTGAAACCAGAGAGTATTGTAATAGGATTTGGAGTTTAAATATTCGAAGATGATAGCATGCTTTGTGCTAGACCCATTAATGGTTCTAATGAAAGAAATGTAGCGGTTCAGGTACTAAGTTTGTGATTATGTATCTCCCCAGACTTGGATATAGGAGACGGTTATTCATTTCTACCTGAGTAACTAAATGTGATAGATACACATATCAAAGTTGAACATCACAGTTATCTTCCTCTTGCCCCTTTTATTCTTTTCTTATCTTCAGTGTTCACCTATATAAAAAAAGAATGTTAAACAATATGCAGCAGACATAGTTACCTGATGTGATTTGTATTTGCAGCACTGCTTAACATCTGACTTATTGGTATTACTATTTTATATTTATTTATTTTGTTTATATTATTTATGTTATTAATTACAATAATAAATATTTTCATCTCATAACAAGTAAGGAAAGTGTTGAACAGAGAACTGGAATAACAGAACAAAGAGCTTCCAAATTTTGGAAGAACTTTAAGTGTTGTCTAACCATTTTTGGATCCTTAGCAAGGCAGCAGAATCACATTAATAAAAGCAGTTCAGGACACAATTCATCCCATCTTAAAGGTGTCTAAAACTGTTCACATCATGGCAACATGCCTCTCTCGTGAGTATACGAGGTTTACTAGGAGTAACTCAGAAACATATGTCTACTTTGTATGTGCCTAAAGTTATATAAAATTAGTTCCATCCCTACACCTAGACAATCAAATATAAGCTGTCTAAAGCTAGCTGAAATGATTCCCATCCTAAGATAAATATTCATTCTTAACTTTAAAATGGTAATTGACTGGATCATCTTTCCTCCATTTACACTTACTGTTAAGAAATCAGCACTACTTGGGAGCGATTCATTATCCTAAGACAGCTACCTGCATGTTCTGGGTTTTGGGATGGAGACAAATTTCATATCAGCCTGTATGGTGCTGTGCTTTGGATTTGTGACCAATACAGTGTTGACAACACAGCAATGTTTTAGCTGTTGCTTAACAGTGCTTACACAGCATCAAGACCTTCTCTGTTTCTCATTTGCCCCCACAGTGAGTAGTCTGGGGGTGATAAGCAAGAGGTTGAGAGGGGACACAGCTAAGACAGCTGACCCCAAGTGAAGAATTTTCAGAAGACAAAGTTGGGGAGGAGAGGGGGGGTTAGGAGGGGTGTGTGTGTTTGTTTTTTTTACTGTGGGAGCTGCCAAACACTCAATCAGGTTGCCCAGAGACTTTGTGGAGTGGAAATAATATGCGGAAATAATCAAAACCTGATTTTGCACAGTGCTGAGCAGCCTATGCTGTCAGTCTGGACTGCTCTAATTTCTTCCAAAAGATCCTGCTACCTTAAACACCCACAAAATATGCAGAATAGATTATTTATAAGATCCCTCTTGGAGTAGAGCAGGCAGGCCAGGCCTCATGGGGAAAAATAAATGAAGACAAAACAAAACCTGAAAAGAACATGAGCTGTTCATTTCATTAGTCACAGGTCTGCTCTAGTAGTCAGTATGACTTAGAAGCAGACAGTTCACACTCCTTGTGTCTGATGCAGCACTCCAGCTTTGTCCCAGCAGGCCTCAGTTCTGAGGCTGGAGTGCAGAAGAATAAGAGGGCTTGGAATATAATAATGAGATGAAATACATTGTTCAAAAAAGCCCTATTCTCAAGGAGGTACTCTGTGATTTAGGAATTCATTTATGGGTTCTTTCTGCCATGTAGACAATAACCAGTTCTGTGAGGAGAAAATGCAAATAATACGTTAAGAGAATATTGTAGAATCTTTTGCCTTCAAGGAAAATTTCAACGGATCCCATCTTAGATTGCACCTGTGTATAAAATAAAAATGTTTCTACATATAAATAATGTTAATATTTTTTAAATGTGCAGCAGTTTCTGAGGAGAGTAAAAATTTGTGGAAAAATGGAATTAGCACTTCTATCATGATTGATCTGATAATATTTTTAAATCTCTTTCTTAGGAAGAATTTAATTATATGGGTTTCTTATCACTGATAATAAAGGCAATTTGGACTTAATTTAGGCATCTCACAGCTAAGTTCTTTTTAATTTCATTCCCTCTGGAGAGAAAGAAGTACTTCCAAGTTATGATTCAGCTGCTCAAATGTAAATGACAACCTTTGGTAGAGGTGAATTACAGCTTAAGTGCCACTGAGTATTTTGAGATCTCTCCTTCCTCTAAAGGGAATTTTTGGTGACCAGTTTAGAGGGAGATAACAACTTTTAGTTAGATCAATTCTACCTCAGATAACAAGGGACAAATATGCACAGACATACGTATCTATTTTTTCGTTCCCTAAAATCATGAGAGAAGAATCGCATTTGAGCTGACATGACTACTGTCACTTGATCAAACAATTCCTGAGCTTTATGGAGAAATCAAAACTGTTCACTCTCAGTTTGGAGTTTTAACCTCAAAGCTATACCAGGGAAATTACCGACCCTCTACGGGCCTGAATTCTGTACCTGAATTTTCAATCATATATAAATATCACCTAAATCTACATGGAAGAGAAGACAGAGGATTTATCTGTTAAGTGTAGATGTTAGTCTGAGCTAATGATGCTAGATTTCTTTCCTACTGAGTGAAAGTCAGTTGAGTCCAGTGAATGACTCACATCCTAAAGCTAATATAAAAAAAACAGATCAAAAGAATTGTCTATTTATAGTACTTGTCACCATTGACTAAAATTAGTTTAAGGTGACTAAACAGAAAGTAAATGTTCACATTAAAGGCATCTAGGATAGGACTCATCTCACCTAAAACAGAGGTGGATTTAACCTTGAGTAAGACAAATAAATTTAGGCATATCAATGTGAGAAAAGGACCTAAACCCCCACTGAAGTAAGACCTAGCTGATACAGTTAATAAAAACTGGACAATGATCTGTCTGATCTAATGTGAATCTTGACTTTAGAATGAGAAAAACAACTCAATATAGTTATCATCAAACTCCCTGTATAGTTGGTAGAAAGGAAATAGGCACCTCTGGATTGCTACATGTATTAGATATTAAGATCATTCTTTAAGGATGGGGTACACTATTATGATTTCCTCAATCTTATCCTTAGTTCTTTGAAGAACACTGAAAACATTGATAGTGATGACTCCAAACTGTATGCTAGTCTCATTCTTATTCAGCTCCAGGACATGGAGAAGAGAAATGAAAGTGTCAAAAAATTTGTCCTACTTGGGTTCACCACCTCTTTGGAATTTATCTCAATACTCTTTGTAATATTTTTAATCACTTACATGCTGGTTGTAATAGAGAATGTCATCAGCTTTGTGACAGTTAGGATGAATTGTCAGCTGCACTCCTCCATCTACTTCTTCCTGAGTAATCTCACCTTCTTGAAGGTCTGGTGCACCACGCTTACCCTTCCAAAGGGTGAAAAGAGACGTTTTTGCTGGAAGACTGGTTTACCCTAGAAACACTTCAGGTACTGAATAATGAGAAATAGGTAACTCCAGAGAGTGAGGGCATGTTCTCTGGAGGTGCCATTTTCTTTCCACTATGCAAAGATCCTAAAGCTGCCATATCCTTTATTTAGGCACCTCACATGAAGACATATTATTAAGGGGAAATGATCACTGGCTCTAAGCAGCTATTTCTGAAAATCTTGTTATCAGATTTAAATACTTTCTCTTTCCACTTTACCTTTCTGAATGTATAACTGGCAGCTGCAAACAGAGCATGTTAAAATCAATTGAAATACTTTTTCCTCCTAAAAATATTCCTGATGTATCTCTCATACATTTCCGTACTGATAAATGCACTTCACAGATATTGACATACATACCCTTTCTTTATTCCAAAACTTTACCTCTTGTAACAATGGAAAAGGTTACAAAGAAACAGCAGGAGCAGTCCACTTTTTTTTTTGAGTGTGAAGAAGTGCTTTGTTTATATTATTCAAGAGAAAACAGAAACATATGATCAAATTCAAGTGACTTCATTGCATAGTCAGTAATAGTAATGATTGATAGGTTTTGATGGCAAAATGTCAGTAAATATTTTTAACTATTTTGTTATATTAAAGGAGAAATATTTGGTTAATTTCATAATTTCTCTCTCTCTGTGTTTCTCTCTCCTTTTTCTTGTTTCTCTCACATTTCATTTGCTATGGGCTTCAGCAAAGTTGGACCTCAAGTAACCTTTGTTCAGGTTTGTTGACGTTAGAAATAAAGTAAAAAAGCATCGGCTGTGATTTCTCCCATTTTAAGTTAGGTTTCTAAGATGGCTGAAATAAATTAAATATCTCTTAAGGTTCCCCTTTCTTTTTATTGACCACAACAGGAAGTTAGTGAGGGTAGCTTAGATATCTACATCTACTTTACCCAAACTTATTTGACATGAAACCTTCCTGAAGTTAATATTGGGGTTTTTTTCATTTTCAAGTTGAAGCCATAGCATATTTGTGTCAAAATCACAAGAGATGTAATAGAATCACGGGGTCCAAGGATCAGAGTGTAATTTGTGTTTGAAAGGGACCTCAGAAGGTCATCTAGTCCAACACCCTGCACAAAGTAGGGTCAATTACGAGGTCAGATCAGGTTGCTCAGGGCTTGATATGGTTGGGTCTTGAAAACTACCAAGGGTAGACTGCAAAGGCTGCACAACCTGTGCTATCTGATGCTTGACTGTCCTCATCACAAAAAAGGTTTCTGCTTGCATCCAATCTGAACCTCTCTTATTTAATTTTGTTTAATTTGTTCTACTGCCGAGCACCACTGTGAAGAGCTTAGCTCCATCTCTTTGATAGCCTTCCCATATATTAAAAGCCTAGAGGTCCAAGGGACCTAACCATGGGGACGTTAGGTCCTCAGGAGGCCTGTTCTTCTCCAAGCTGAACAACGTCTCTTCATAGGGCAAGTACCCCCATACCCAGACTGTTTTGGTGGTTTTAGGATTAACCTGGGAGTTCAGTCCAAAATCTCTGATAGCCTGTGCTGCCTACACATAAACTCATCATCTGCTTTTAGTCTGGAAGAAGTAAAAAAATTTCCTAAGATAAGGTAGATATAGGTGCTGAGATTTGGGCTGCAGGCAAATTACTAGCTGTTGGCTAATCACGAGCCTGAGGTTAAGGTAGCTGAACAGGTTATCAAAAACTGCTGGTCATGATATGTGAAGTTTCTGGATGTCACATATAACAGTGTGAGGAGTTGAAAATTTGCTGATAACACAGTGAGAGTTGGTGGATTTCACAGATGGTTAAGTGGATCTATGTAAGGAACAGAAGAACATCACAGATAGTTGGGAGTACTGGAAAACTTGGGGGAATAAAATCTTGCAAGACCAGTAGCAGCTATAGAACCATATCAGTAATACCATATAGGGCTGAGATTACCTAGGTAGTAGTATAAGAAATACCATATTTGGAAACAGATGTAGAAAAAGTAGAACCACTGGGGCAAAAGTAATTAAGATGGATGGTTTATTTGGGAGGAGACTGGGGCAGAGAAAGGGAGGTACAAAGGCAGTGCAAAGGAGGGTCAAGAAATGTGAGAAGGCATTAATTAAGGCATGCAAATGTCTGAGGATATCTCTCAGACAGCTGCATTTAACCACCATGGCTGGAGCAGAACAATAAGCCAAACTCATTGCTCTAACTATACCTTAAGAGCTGGGGCTGCTTCAGTGTCCAGGAGGAGCACAGAGGGAACAGGGTGGAGTGCTTTTCCTGGTCAGCAAGAATACATCAAAACAGATGGATTGACCATCCTGGAATCACCTTATTGGTGACTGTACCAGAGTCAACGGCACCAGCAGCTACCCACAGCTTTGTAATAACTAGCATAGTTGGCAGGATTCTAATCTGAAGTCAGCAAACTAGGTACGGCAGGGAACAAGACTTTGGTTGGTGAGGAAAACTGCCCTTTGGAGGAAACTCAGAGAGGATAAGGAAATTGATGGAAAGGTGGGGAGGGTCATGGGTACGCCTGAAGCCATGAGCACCCCGAGTGGATTGGAAAAATTGGGTGGAGGACATCGTAACCACTCTAAGCATAAGAACTGATGTAAGGCAGGGACTGTAGTGGCGTGGCATATAGTCCTGGCTTTTTAATGCAAGAATTACTATGTGGATGTTTTGCCAGGGGTTAATTCAGAAGCAAGGTATTTTAAACCATCAGCCATCAGCCAGGCCAAGCTAAAAGTCAAAGATAAATGAGAGGTAGAGGCTGGGAGGATTCTCACTTTAGAGAATCTGTGAATCTCTGAACAGAGCTCAAGGCATGGGGAATGATATAGTCTCCACCAGCAACTGGTAGAGGGAATAACAGTGCCTTCCTCTCTGATTCTGCCAGAGCCACAGACACCTGTGATGGTAAAAAAGGTCTACAGTACAATCTGCCTGCCCCTGCCTCCAGGCCAGCCTCTCCTGAGAGGGTGCAGTGACTATGATAATCCTTTGATTGCTGCCATTTACAGATGGATTACAGTTGCTCCTCTTCAGGGTCTCCCACAGCTATAGAGCTAGATCCCCATGTAAGAAGGTCAGGACTGATTCTCCCTGCAAGTCAACAAGCTCACTCAGATCCTACCCCTCCACTATGGACAGAAAGGTGTAACAGTGTGCTTCCCCCGCCCTGACCTTTATCTCCTGCAACCCTGCTTAGGTGATAACCACCAGCGGTGATTGTAATGGATGCATCTGGTCACGATGGCTGCATCCGGCTCAAAGTGGATTCAGGAGACAGATAACAACACAATAGCCTAGGGCTATTGTGCAATGCGCCCACCGAAGAAACTAAAACCTGTGGTCGGCATGCAAATATGACTATGGGTCAATCATCTTATCCCCATAAATAGTGAGCAGCCCAAGAGCCCTTTGAGCTCTCCTGCACGGCAGCGGGCTGCACGCCAGGATCTCCCCTTGAGCAGGGACGCCTCTCAAGGTTACTCCTCGAGGTTGAGAGATTCCTTGCCGCAACAGATCCTCGGTAAGTGACTAATAGCATGCTAAACTTTGAAATCTTAGCTAAGTGATATAAAGGATTGATTGCACATATATAATCCTTTAGATATAAACCGTTGACCAAGTCTGGGACTAGGACTGGATCTAGCCGCACCTAGACTCCTCTCTGAGAAGGAGTTTAGAAAGCAAGGGGATCTTTTTCCGAACCTCATGACTCAACGGGAGGGTCTCCCTGACAGTTTTGTCTGACCCTGTCCTCTATGCAGTAAATAATCAAGTGTACCTCGCCATCGAATCTTGTTAAAACACTGTCGCATTGAACTTTGTTAACTCCCTATTCTGTATCAATAAACTATATTTTTACTTCTCTCTAACGAGTGAAGTGCACGCTCACTCCATCCACGACAAAAGGCTGTCTACCAGGAGCTAGGTTCCACCTCATGGCAGTGGAATGATTTTTTTGTACTGTCTGGTCAAGCTGGAGAAAATCACCAGGGAATATAACAACAAGTAGCAATGCAAATTATGGCACACTTTACAGGGAAGTCTGAACCCAAGCTGGACAACTGGAGAAGCCAACAAATTGCAGTGTTACACTTTGTCAGAGTATTATCTAGAAATCATTGACAGGAGCACTGCATGGCCCAAGTTAGAGAACAGAGTGGCACTCACTTTCAGCGAGTTAATGCTTCCACGGCATCGAGGCTTGGGTACAGCTATTGGCTGACTCTGCCAGATGAATAGAATCAAGGGGCTGCTGCTAACTATGGGGCAAACGGACTGCTCCCTATATTGCCAAGAGTCTTCTTCAAGGGTCTGGAGAGCACTGGAATGGATCATTAACTCATGAACAAATAAGAGATCTTAACAAAGTCAGGGCAACATTTCTTTGGAGGACATACTTATCTCTAGTTCAGGTGTAGCTTTGAAAGGATCAGTTAACTCAGATCCAAGAAATCATGCAGTCACCAGAAAGTAAAATCAAGAAATATGGCCACCAGTACACTTTGGTAAATCTGTGCCACCCCTCTGCCCCAGGCTTTATGGAGAGCTGGAGACTGGATTAAAAAAAAAAATATGCAATGCATTTAGTTTTGCCAGGCTGGTGGACTATTATGGATGTTGGAGTCTACAAACAAAGGAGAGGCTGGTATATACATTAAATAACCAAGACTCCCATTAGGGATGTCTGCCAGAGCAGGGTTAGTACTGTATGTATGTTACCATACATACCAAGCTTCATATTAAGAAGCTGGAGGTCCAGTACCAATTCCCTAGAAGAGCATGTAAAATGTTTGTGTGAGATACTGGATCTACCTTAAATTTGACTACAGACTCCCCCTTCAGGGAATGGATCTGTAATTTCCCTTGGGCAAGGTAGAGGTGGAGGGAGGGAGGGAAGGAAGGAAGGGAGAGCAGGATGACAGGGAACAGAAGAAGGGCTGCAGATTGGAAGAAAATAGGAAGGAGTTGCAGTAGAACCTCACCCCTGGATAAAGAGAATTAACCACAGCTTTATTGGCTGTCCAGACTTGGAGGACTCTTGTATAGAACTGTGCAATTAACAATTTTGGATTCCTAGCCTGGGGTGAGGGATGGGGGGAGATCAACCATCTGATAGTACAGGGAACAGAATGGACAGCAGGACAGATTAAGGGTAGGACTAGGAGTTGTGTCTATGGAGTATGACCATTGGAGCGTTGGAGTCAGGATTCCCTGGATGGAGGTCAGGGAATGCACAATGGCCTAGTTAAGGCAGAGGGATTGTGGTTTCCAGTCCAGAAACAATACCTGATTTCCAGACTGGCCAGAGAAGACATTCCAATACTACTGACATCTTAGTATAAAAGGGCCCTTCCCTGGCCACATTGATGACATCTTAACTGAAATTAATACAGAGATTAGCCTTCGTCACTGGTGGTTCAGTGTCCTGCATATTCAAAATGGATTTTGGTCAATTCTTCTGCTAAAGGGCAATACCCCAAAGAAAACAGTTTTTACATGGCAAGGGGATCTGATTAGTGGAGGAGGTGAAATAAGACTGAGTATGTTGATGACTTCTTGATCATGACTGAAACTATAAAAGAATGCTAGATGTAAACAGAACGAACTCTCCATCCCCTGGGAGAAGCTATTTTAAAAGTCACGTCAGCAAAAGTACAGCTTGTTCAACAAGATGGTGACAATTTGGCAACTGTCCTGCTTTCAGCTGAGGTAGACTTAATTTTCCTTATAGTAGCTAGTATGAGGGTATGTTTTGGATTTGTGCTGAAAGTGGTGTTGATAATACAGAGATGTTTTGGTTGTTGCTAAGTATTACTTATACTAAATCAAGGACTTTTCAGCTTCCCATGCTCTGCCAGGTGCACAAGAAGTTGGGAGGGGACACAGCTGGGACAGCTGACCCTGACTGACCAAAGGGCTATTCCATGCCATATGATGTCATGTTCAGTATATAAGGCTGGAGAGGAAGAAGGGGGGACATTCAGAGTGATGGCATTTGTCTTCCCAAGCAACCATTACGTGTGATGGAGCCCTGCTTTCCTGGGGATGGCTGGGCACCTGCCTGCTGATGGGAAGCAGTGAATGAATTCCTTGCTTTGCTTTGCTTGTGTTTGTGGCTTTTGCTTTCCCTATTAAACTGTCTTTATCTCAACCCACGAGTTTTCTCACTTTTACTCTTCTGGTTCTCTCCCCCATCCCACTGAGGGGGAGTGAGTGAGCAGCTGTGTGGTGCTTAGTTGCCAGCTGGGATTAAACGATGACAGTAACTGTGTTCATAATCAATGGAGATAGAGTTCCTCTTTGCAAAGTGAGTAATCTGTGGTCAATTATGCATCTGGAGATAGCTAATAGTCTGTATATTGTCAGTGTGCATTTGAAGATAGTTATGTTAATCTCTAAAGGCCTTTTCTCCCCAACCTAAAGATGAATACCCTACTGTGAAAGCTGATCAGACCTTGTTTCCAAGGAGAAGATTCAAGACAGTCTCATAGACCTATGTAAAACTATCATTAAAAAACAAAACCACAATTGTTACTCTGAAGTTGGCCAAGGCTAGAAAGAGTAGGTGCAAGGTTCATCCCATCACCTTTAGATAACAAGAACAAAAAAACCCTGCAACAATGAAACTGTTTTAAAAACCTGTGAGCAACAAAGTAGTTGCCTGGAGTTACGATTTTTTCCTTTCTGTCCTCTTCCATTGTGTGCCATTAGTTTAAGGCGATGGACAATATATTGTCCAGTGTGGACCTATCCACACCACAGTCCCTTCAACTCCAGCTTTTTATCCTTTTAGGTCCACTGACCTAGTTGTGTTCCCCTTATTGCCTACCCCCAGCCTACTTGCCGGCAGGGCAACATGAGAAACAGAAAAGGCTTTGATGCTGTGTAAACACTGTTCAAGAACAGCTAAAATATCGGTTCGATATCAACACTGTTTTAGCCACCTATCCAAAACACAGCACCATATGGGCTGTGATAATGAAAATTAACTCCATCCCATCCAGACCCTGTATGCTGGTCAATAAAGATGGCATTGAGAAATTAGTCTAGAAACAAAAGGGTCCAGTACAAAAGACTCCTGTGCAGAGTTTATTGCAACTAAGAGAATTATTTAGTTTGTTGAAGTCCACCCTGAAATCAAGGAAAAAACCTACATGAATACAGTGGGTAGGAGTTATTTGCAAAATTTTGTTATTTTTATTTCACCTTATGCTGTCTCGAGAGCTTTCTAAATCTAATTACATGTATTACTAGTTATTCTAAATTATATTTCAAACAAACCTCACTGGGATTTGAAAGTATTTTGTGAAGCTCCTTATAAAGCAACATGTCTATGACCATCCACCAAAACACTTTGGTTCCACCCCATCAACCGTCATTGAGATCCTATAAAGGATATCAAAACATCTCATTTCAAGCATCCAGATGAAAGTGTCTGTATCTGAGTTAGCAATGTAAACTACTATTAATATTACTTGTTGGGTGTCCCTTTTGATACTGGAAAATGGTTTTAAGGAAATATATTTTTAAGGAGATATTTCAAAATATGAAAAAACATAGATAATTTGGAAAATCTAGCCTGTATGAGAATGAAAAATCATGTAATTGATTTTTACATAGTGTGCAGAAGGGAGTTGTTGAGTCAAATAAAGAACAGTTTATTTGGGAAGGGAACATCCCATTCAATTTGACAATTACAAAATCTTTCATGTGAATTAGTTCCTTTATAACGGGGCAAGCATTTCTAGGTTTCAGTTAATTTCGTCATAATGTGGACTTCAAAAAGCCTAAACAAACCCCTTATAGATTGTGTCTCTTTCTCTTCACTGACTAAAAAAGGAATGTCTGGGGACAACAAGGAAAAGCTTCAAAGGGATTTCCTAAAAAGACCACATATAGGAAGAAATTACTGATGGATCAGGGTTTCAGAAACAGAAGACTGAGATGAGTCTCCCATACACAGGGTGAGTGGTGAGTTGGCTCCCTTTACCCACGGGTGTTAGTGAGCTTACAACTACTTGTAATTCCAGTATAACGTACAGGCTTGTTCTGGGTCTGTTTTGTTACTCTTAGGTCAATGCTGAGAAAGAAGACTGAGGCTGTAAACAAGGCTGTTTCATTAGACTGTGGTGGGGGGAACCTGAATAATACCCTGACCTGGCTAGTCCCAGAGCCATCACAGGCCACTACAGGACAGTGACCAGCACATAAGAGGCTCATTTTCACCAACAGGAAGGAGCACAGATGCTTGATGGCAGGTGGGGTACCCCAATAACCTAATCAGAGAAATGGATGTCCTGTCCCATCTCCTTCCTGAGCTATCACAGGAGAGCAGTCAGTCATGTTATCTGATTATGAAACTCATCAAGATGAGTCAACAGAAAGGCTCTCCAAATCACCTTTCAGACTGATGGTGTTTACTGCTTTGTACAGGACTTTTTAAGGGATGTTAAAGGGAAAAGGTAGGGAAAGGAAAGAGGGAAGGTGGACTGATTAGGAACAAGCATGTGAAAATGGAGATATATGGGGACAAAAGGGGCTAGATGAGTGTAAATAAGTGTCTGGTCAGTACACTTGTCTGGCCATGCCCTGTGCCTGATCAGTGCAGACTCTCCTGCTTTCTCATTAAATTCCATTTCTAACTATTTTCCTGGGTGAGGGGACTTTATTCTGTGTGCATGTGTGTGTATGGAGGTCTAAGTGCCAGCACCTGGAGTCAGACCACATAAAGGCTCATATGTATGTGATGCCAATGAGTGAATTGAGTGAGGTTATGTATGTCAGTGCGAGATCACTAGTGAATATCTTGCTGGACTTGCTGGTGAATAGGTTAAGTGGCCTGGGAAGCAGGTATGTGTGTGTACCTCTGTGAGTGATACCACTGGAGAAGTTGGCTACTGGAGGTACCTGGGGGTCTAGGTAGGCTACTGGAGAGAGCATGGGGTTTGTGGGCTGACTGAGATGCATTTGTGTTTGTGTGCATGTGTGTGAGGCAGCTGAGGAGAGTGAAGATCCAGTGGCCAGCTACTGGTTGGACTGTGTGTCTAAGACCAGTTCCTGGAGGGATTCACAGTGTACGTGTGTATGCACCTGTGTGTGTGTGTTTGTGTGTTGTGGTGTTTGAGAGGGGGTCTGTATCTATGGGTGGACTGGGGTTGCAGACCTCATGGGTTCATATGTTCAGGTGCCAGCAACTAGGGATACCGTTTCCAGAGCAAGTTACTGAACAGACTGAGCATCTCAGCCAGTTACCAGGGGATACATATTGTATGTATATATGTACATATTTCCCACTAACAGACCTTTATCCTGTTCAGCCAGAGAGGAACAGGGTAAGGCCATTGATCCTCTCTGTGTTTGTGTGAGTGCTGAATGTGTTGTCTGCATTGATCTGTGTAGCTAGCCATCTGTGTTTGTGTATATATATATATGTGTGTGTGTGTCTGTGTGTCTGTGTGTGAGGGTGTGTACCTACTGGGAATACATGCTCAGCCTTGCTACTGGTTGTACCTGGGGTTATGGAGCTGGCATCCCTTAGCATAGATCATGTTTACTGTGGAAGCAGCAAGACAGTCTTAGGATATAGGATTTACTCACATTCTCAGAGACCACAGTTATTGCAGAAAGAGCAAAGGGAGAAGCAGAAACAACAATCATAGTTTGGCAGAGCTGAAAGATAATGATTATTATGAAGTACAGAGGAGTAGCATGCAGCATGTATGTCACAGAAGAGTTGGTTGTGCTGATAATTTTGGGACCGCGGTTTACAGGTTAGCAAACAAAAATGCAGTTACAATGGAGGTAAATGTATAAAGGTAAATGAATTTTGCATCACTAGAAGCATCTAATTTGCACGTACCACAAGGTCCCTTAAATGCAAATAATTTTTCTGAAAATTATGAGACAGTGGACGACTTATGCTATAGCAGAAGATGACCACCTGAAAGGGATTTTCAGGAGAGCTAACCCTTCTGCAGAGCAGGAAATGATGTCCTCACAAGTCCAGTATGCAGATGTCTCCCCAGAGGGGCCACCTACCACTTTTCACAGCACTTCATTGTCATTTGAAAGTCCAGTTTACTCCTATCAAATGCCACAAAGGAGATGGAGTGGTGGCAGCCCAATTGTGGCTTATATTGAACACATGTGGCTGTGGGAATGGTCCAGAGGTTCAAGGCTAGGCAATATGTAGAAGAGTACAGATTTGTTAATTTAGACCAGGTATTACTATGTGAAATTGTGCAGGTTGTAGGTCAACACTCTGAGAATTTAGGCCAGCTTTTAGAATGTGGTGATTGTATTCAGCTCTGTCTTGAAGCTGTCAGCAAGCACAGCTCTTTATATTTTTCCAATATTCATTTAAGCAATAGGAATGCAAACGGGTTTTTTAGAATGGGTCAGTAATCTCCTATAAATAGAAGAGCTGTGTTTTGATCAGAATTTCCACCTTGCTATCAGTATTGTAAAAGCAGTAGGGTATGAAGTAGGCAGAACCCTGCAGTCAATCCCTTATTTTAAAGTTTTAGACAAAAAATGGTGCTATTTAGACATTCTAAATAGCAGGAACAATAACTTCTGTTTTGCTAGGAGTCTCACACAGCTTTACATCAGTGAGGGATTTGACAGATGCAGAACTATTAAGCAGTGCAAAAGACCAACATGAAAAACTGGACGGATTTATGCACAAGAAAGACAGGCTGAGCAAGATCTCATTGTTTGAGGATCTGCTAGATGTTAATATATCTGTCATCCTCCTAACTGAGGGGAAAAAAGACTGGGTGATTTTTGAGCCAAGTGGCAATCACAGATATGCAAAGAGCTGCTTCTTCCTTTTATCTGATGAACATTATTATGATTTTAAGAATGTCAGGAAGATATTTAATGACTGAAACCTTTGTGAGCTTTGTCTGACATTGTACAATCATTTCCATAGCTGGCTCTGCCTGGCATGTGGCTGTGCAATTAAGATGCGCAAGAATATAAGGTGCTCTCACTACAGACTGACACGCAAGGCTGGGGAATATTTAGAGAGACAGAAGGCCTTGACTGTAAAAAACAAAATGGTTGTTTGGCTCTGATTTCATGTGAGACATGACAAACCTACGTGGGAAAAGTTTACAAATGGGAAGCCTAAAAATGCAGTATGTGTTACAGAGACATCCTAAACATAAACCAGCACCTGTAGGTAATGTCAGTTATCAAAAATCCAGAAACACAGAAGTGCTACATTTCTGTGACATGGAATATATAACAGAAATTGGGACACATGTCCTAGAATTAGCACCAGAAACACTGCAAGGTGGGAAAGGAAAGGGTGGAAAGAAAGCTGAAGGAGAATTAGTTTAAAGGGGAGCAGGTCTCAGGGACTTTATTCAGTTGTTTATGGACAGAAAGTTTCAGGGATAAAATTTATAGCACAAAATGCCAAAAGTTACACTCACTACTTGTTATTAGCCAGATTCTGAAAGAAAAAAGAAATGCAATTTATCACTTGAGGTGGTACACTCCTGTGTTTAGAGTGCACTGTCTGAGTATACATTTCATTGAGTCTTTTAACTATTTACTGATGAAATTAAGGAGCCCTCCTCAGGTGATGGAATTTGAAGACTGCAAAGGTTATTGTCCTGGTTTCATCTGGGATAGAGTTAATTTTCTTCCTAGTAGCTGGTATAGTGCTGTGTTTTGGATTTAGCATGAGAATAATGTGATAACACTCTGATGTTTTAGTTGTTGCTAAGCAATGTTTATACTAAGTCAAGGACTTTTCAGCTTCCCACACTCTGCCAGTGAGGAGGTGCACAAGAAGCTTGGAGGGAGCATAGCCAGGACAGCTGACCTAAACTGGCCAAAGGGATATTCCATACCATATGACATCATGCTCAGTATATAAACTGGGGGAACTGGCTGGAGGGAAGTGACCACTGCTTGAGGACTGGGTGGGCATCGGTCAGTGGGTGGTGAGCAGTTGCATCACTTGTTTTTCCTGGGTTTTGTTCCTCTCTCTCTCTTGTTGTTTTCCTTTTCATTACATATTATTATTATTATTATTATTATTATTATTATATTTCAATTATTAAACTGTTCTTATCTGAGCCCACAAGTTTTCTTACCTTTGCTCTTCAGATTCTCTCCCCCATCCCACCAGGGGCAGAGAAGGGTGAATGAGTGGCTGTGCGGTGCTTTGTTGCCGACTGGGGTTAAACCATGACAGTTATCTCCTCCATTTCTTTAACACCACTGAAAAACAAAATTATGTAGACCCTCTTCCACAATTAGAATGGTATGAGGTGAAGAACATGATGCTCAAGGTGAAAACACAGTTCTTGCGGTGATGTATAGCTATCCAGAAAAAGTTTTTTGACCTGCCTGCAAAAATCACTGTATAAATTATGCTGGGATCTACTTGCATAGTAACATACCAGCAAATGCTCCTTAAGACTAACACTTCAGTGCTCCTCCCTCTGGATGACTATTACCAGAGGAAGAAAAATATATTCAGCCTGCTCTATTCAATGGTTTATGTACATGGTCAAAAAGAAAAATTCTCACATCTGACATGTTACAGGGCGGAGTAGCGGGGACCTAGATTTCGGGCAGATACATAGTCATTCATGGATTGTTGAAAGCTTTCAAATTTAATGAGTGTTTTTTTCATTACTGTATCAAATGGAGGCTTGTGGTGTCACCAGAGAGGGATGGCTCTTTCTCCACGTGCAAATCAACAACTGCAGAATACCTTCAGTGTGCTGGTAGAAGACAAGGATCTGGAAGCTCTGTCTGAAGAAGCATCACAGCCCACTGAGACTGAAACATGGAGCAGCATCAAGAGGAAGTGGCTACTGACAGAAACAGGAGACTCCCTCCTGTGGGGTATGGAGGTCAGTATTTGCTGGCCCATCATGCTCTCTAGACAGGTTTGATGCTTACTAGGTGCTCAAATCTAGGTTGGTGCAGAGACTTCCAAGGTTTTTCCAGCCCTCTGGCTATTGCTCCCTGCTATTCATCGTCATGGGAACCAATAATACTTCCAGGGGAGACCATGAGCATATCAGGAGTGACTGCATGGTTTTGGGGATGAGGGTCGATGGCATGGTGGTCAAGGTGCTGTTTGTTTCAGTCTTGCCACTGAAGAAAAAAGGCCTTGGAGGAGTGGATGGATCCTGTTGGTAAGCACATCATTCTGCAGATGGTGTCATTGGTAAGGATTCAACTTTTATGACTATGGGACTGTCTTTTAGGTTTGAGAACATCTACAGAGAGATGGGATGTGTCAAAGGGAGGAGAGGCCAAATCCAGCAGCCTGACAGATGTGAGGTTCCCACAGTTCCATGCCTTCAATCAATCCACTCACTGGCATCAATACGTAGGAGCCTTTATGATCTGTGGTCTGACTCCAGGTGCTGGCACTTTGTTGTGGTTTAGCCCCAGTCAGCAATTAAGTACCACACAGCCGCTCATTCACCCTCCCTGCCCCAAGTGGGAGAGAATCGGAAGAGCAAAAGTAAGAAAACTCATGGGTTGAGATAAGAACAGTTTAATAATTAGAACAAAACAAACAAACAAACAAACAATAATAAATTGTGATGAGAAGGAAAACAACAAGAGAGCAAGAGAGGAACAAAACCCAGGGGGAAAAAACAAACCAGTGATACAACTGCTCATCACCTGCCGACTGATGCCCAGCCAGTCCCCAAGCAGCGATCGCTACCCCCCGGCCAATTCCCCCCAGTTTATATACTGGGCATGATGTCATATGGTATGGAATAGCCCCTTGGTCAGTTTGCATCAACTATCCTGGCTGTGCCCCCTCCCAGATTCTCGTGCGCCCAGCAGAGCATGGGAAGCTGAAAAGTCCTTGACCAGTGTAAACACCACTTAGCAACAGCCAAAACATCAGCGTGTCATCAATATTATTCTCATACTAAAATCCAAAACACAGCACTATACCAGCTACTAGGAAGAAAATTAACTCTATCCCAGCCAAAACCAGGACAGACTTAGACCTCCATACACACACATTCACACAGAATAGAGTCCCGCACCTGGGAAAATAGTTAGAAATGGAATTTAATAAGAAGATAGGACAGACAGCACTAATCAGACATAGAATGTGTCCGCACCAGCATACTCACCAGCCACCTGTTTATATACGACTGATGCTTTTTATGCATCAGTTTTTTATATCTCTGTATTTCTCTACATTTGTTCCTCAGCAAATCACCTAGATCCCTCCCTTTTCCCCACCTTTGATTCCTCCCTTAAATATCCCATAGTAAGTCTTGTACAATCCTCAAATGCTCTTCCCTTGTTTCCATAATATGTTCCATATTCCTGGTCAGTACATGCACCTCCTCCTCACTTCCCCTTCAGTTTGAAAGGTGGTCCAGAGAGCTGCTTATGTTGATTCATCTTGCTAAGTATCCCGCTTGGAAAAAGTGACTGGCTGCTCTCCTGGGTCATCCCTGGGAGAAGCATGGACTTATGAATTCTTATGAGTACCCAGTTTGGGTTACCCTGCCTGCCATTGTGTCTCTGTGCTCCTCTGTGCTTATGGAGATGAACCTTTGATGAGCTGATGGCTCTCCCATGATGGCCATGAGAGTAGCAAGGTCAGGGTGTTATTCAGGTTTTCCCATTTTTCATTGTCTCTCTGTGCTCTTTTCTGTGTGTGCAGGTGAGCTTTTAAATCACATAAACTAGCAGGATCCACAACACGAAGTGGGGAATAGTCACTTTCTCACTAGGCTGGACAATCTGGTGAGGAGAGTTTTACAAAAGGAATGATGCAGAAGGGAGAAGCAAGCTCACACTTACATAAATAAATGACTGAGCAAATGCAGAGGGTGCAGGGATATGTAGACAACAGAGACCTTGAAAGCAACAAAACAGGGCAGAAAGTGGATCAGCTAAAATTGTATGAGGGAGTAGCAAGAGGACAGCTTTCTTTTCCAGAGAAATGAGCATGACTGGATATCTATCTGAAGTGCCTGTATGCAGCATGGGTAACAAATAGGAGGAATTGCAGTTCTGCATGTAGTGGCATGGATATGATCTCACTGCAATGACAGAGATGTGGTGGGGTAGCTCATATGACCAGCATACCACAATGATACAGGCTCTTTAGGAAGGACAGACAGGAAAGGTGAGGAGGGAAAACTGCCCCTTTTGTGAGAGAATAGGAAGAACAGAATTTGCCCAGGGAAGTGGTTGAGTCACCATCCCTGGAGGTATTTAAAAGACGTTTGGATGAGGTGCTTAGGGACATGGTTTATTGGTGGACTTGGTAGTGTTGTGTTTACGGTTGGACTTGATGATCTTAAAGGTCTTTTCCAACCTATACGATTCTGCGATTCTGTAATAGATCTCTGCCTTGCAACAGACAGTAAACCAATTGAGAGTTGATGAGACCATTTTCAGACAACTGGAGGAAGTCTCATATTTAAGGACTCTGGTCCTCATGAGGGACCTCGATATATGCTGGAAGGGTGACACAGCAGTGCACAACTAATCCAGAAAGTTTCTGGAGTGCTCCAGTGATAATTCCCTAACACAGGTAATAGAGGAGCCATCAAGGGGAGGGCTTTTTCTGGACCTCGTACATACAAAAAAGGAAGAACTGGTCAGAGATCTGAAAGTCAGGGGCAGCCTTAGCAGCAAAGATCATGAGGTTGTGGAGTTCCGCATCCTGAGGGAAAAGAACAAAGTCAACAGTAGTATCACAACTCTGGACTTCAGGAGAGCAGATCTCCTCAGGATTCTGCTTGGAGGAAGCCCATGGGAGATGGTCCTGGAGAGAAGAGAGGTCCAAGACAGCTGGCTAATTTCAAGGCTTGTCTCCTACAAGCTTCAGAATGGTCAGTCCTCTTATGCAGAAAGTCAAGCTAAGGTAGAAGGACGCTTGCATGGATGAACAAGGAGCTCCTAGATGAACTCAAATATAAAAGGGAAGCATACATGAGGTGGAAGGGACCAGGATCCAGATCAAAATACAAAAATACAGTACCAATAACTGTGCTATAGAAGAGCTCTCAACAACTTCTATATGTCTTGCACATTCACTGAAACAGGTCTGTCACACATATTCCCACGTTTCATTTTGCCTAATCTAGACAAAAACCAGAAGAAGTGAAGCAGTATCCTGAAATTAATCACTCTATATACTTGTTACTGTCACTGTTAAAATCTGTACTTTATTCTAATCCAAATGGATAGGATTCCTATGCCAAAGTTTGGCACCTCCACTGTAGACATCTTCATCTGAATTCCTGAATTCACTTTTTAGAATGCAAGTCAAAGGATTGCACACAACTTATTATATGGTAGATGTCTAAAAAGAAATTAAATTATTTCCTTCACTTTAGTGAAATTGATCTCAGTAGAAAATAATTTCCTTCAATATCCTGGAACTTCTTAGTGAGATAGAAAATCAGTGCTTTTACTTTGAAAGTTGGGTTATTGATTTATGAGTTTTTCAATGTGTAGTTCAAAGCCTGCATTCACACAGCCCTGGTGCCATTGGTTTGTCGATCTTTTGCTTCTCTCCCCTCCTGACATCTTCTTGATTCAGAACCATGACAAGGTTAACGTTTTGAAAGAGATTTTAAATAGAACTTAAATGTAGTGTTCACTTAGACTTCCTGCAGAATGCCACAAAATCCCACAGGGCTGTGATTTCCATGAAATTGTTATTTTGTTGTTGGTGTGACTGGGATGTTTCATGATCAACTTTTTAGAGAAGTCATCAGACACTCTTTCTTCTCAGTAGATTTCTAGTACCAACAAGATTAGTTCTGTCCTAGCCAACAGGTCAGTCCATCGAGAAGGATTATATGTTTTATAACAGGATAAGGAATACACCAGAAGACACACCACTGGGGAGGAAGCTGTCCCTTGAGTGGAAAACACTGTGGCAGGGATATGTTCAGAATGAGGTAATTATCCCAGGAAAGATAACAGTTTTCTACCAAGTAGACTGTGGCCTGAGGACATAAGTAACAACCTCTGGCTAGCTGATAGAATCATAGAATCATAGAATCAGTTAGGTTGGAAAAGACCTTTAAAATCATCGAGTACAACTGTTAACCTAGCACTTCCAAATCCACCACAAAACCATGTCCCTAGGCACCATATCTACATGTCTTTTAAGTGCCTCCAGGGATGGTGACTCAACCACTTCCCTGAGCAGCCTGTTCCAATGCTTGACAACCCTTTCAGTGAAGAAATTTTTCCTAATATCCAATCTAAACCTCCCCTGGTGCAACTCGAGGCCATTTCCTCTCATCCTATCATCAGTTACCTGGGAGAAGAGACCGACCCCCACCTCTCTACAACCTACTTTCAGGTAGTTGTAGAGAGCGATAGGGTCTCCCCTCAGCCTCCTTTTCTCTAGGCTAAACAACCCCAGTTCCCTCAGCCGCTCCTCATAAGACTTGTGCTCTAGACCTTTCACCAGCTTCATTACTCTTCTTTGGACAGGCTCCAGCACCTCAATGTCTTTCTTGTCGTGAGGGACCCAAAACTGAACACAGTATTCGAGATGCGGTCTCACCAGTGCTGAGAACAAAGGGACAATCAGTTCCCTAGTCCTGCTGGCCACGCTATTTCTGATAGAAGGCAGGCTGCCATTGGCTTTCTTGGCCACCTGGGCACACTGCTGGCTCATGTTCAGCCAGCTGTCAACCAGCACCCCCACGTCCTTTTCTGCCAGGCAGCTTTCCAGCCACTCTTCCCCAAGCCTCTAGCGTTGCATGCAGTTGTTGTGACCCAAGTGCAGGACCCAGCACTGAGCCTTGTTGAACCTCATACAGCTGGCCTCGGCCCACAGATCCAGCCTATCCAGATCCCTCTGTAGAGCCCTTCTACCCTCCAGCTGATCAACATTCCTGCCCAACTTGGTGTCGTCTGCAAACTTACTGAGGGTGCACTTGATCCCCTCATCCAGATTGTTGATAAAGATATTAAACAGGAGTGGCACCAATACTGAGCCCTGGGGAACACCACTTGTGACCGGCTGCCAACTGGATTTAACTCCATTCACAACTCTTTGGGCCCGGCCATCCAATCAGTTTTTTTACCCAGTGAAAAGTACACCCATCCAAGCCATGAGCAGCCAGTTTCTCCAGGAGAATGCTGTGGGAAACAGTGTCAAAGGCTTTCCTAAAGTCCAGGTAAACAATGTCCACAGCCTTTCCCTCATCCACTAAGTGGGTCACCTTGTCATAGAAGGAGACCAGGTTAGTCAAGGAGGACCTACCTTTCATAAATCCATTCTGACTGGGCCTGGGTTGTCCTGTACATGCCGTATTATGGCACTCAGGATGGTCAGCTCCATAACCTTCCCCAGCACTGAAGTCACTCTGACAGGCTTGTAGTTCCCAAGATCCTCCTTCCAGCCCTTTGCACATGGGTGTCATGTTTACTAACTCCAGTCAACTGGGACCTCCCTAGTTAGCCAGGACTGCTGATAAAGGATTGAAAGTGGCTTAGTGAACACTTCCACCAGCTCCCTCGGTACCCTTGGGTGGATCCCATCCAGCCCCATAGACTTGTGTGTGTCTAAGTGTAGCAGGTCGCTAACTATTTCCCCTTGGATTATGAGGGCTTCATTCTGCTCCCTGTCCCTGCCTTCCATCTCAGGAGGCTGGGTACCCCGAGAACAAGTGGTCTTGCTATTAAAGTCTGAGGCAAAGAAGGCATTAAGTACCTCAGCCGTTTCCTCATCCTTTGTCACTATGTTTCCCACCGCATCCAATAAAGGATGGAGATTCTCCTTGACTTCCTTTTGTTGTGACTGTATTTATAGAAACATTTTTCATTGTCTTTTACAGCAGTAGCCAGATTAAGTTCTAGTTGGGCTTTGGCTCTTCTTATTTTCTCCCTGCATATCCTGACAACATCCTTGTAGTTTCCTGCACCTTCTTCCAAAGGTCATAAACTCTCTTTTTTTTCCTGAGTTGCAGCGAAATGTCTCAGTTCAGCCAGGCTGGTCTTCTTCCCCATCAGCTCATCTTTTGGCACATGGGGATGTGATAGGTGGCAATAAAGTTGAAGTCAGTGCCTCTACTTGGGAAAAGGTGAATTTACTTCATATGGTGGAGGAGAGAGTGCGACAGTTCTCAGGTTCACGATTCATGGTAACTAAAGAGAGCTTTTCAGAGGTGCAGTAGTCTTCTGAAATCTGGCATCAAGCCTATCACTTACGGTACCCAACCAGATGGCCAACCTCATTTGGCAGCCAGTAATGTTAAATAAAATGAAAGGCATCAGTTGACTTGTTCACACATACACTAATTTAGTGTAATGTTAAATGCACTGGGGGCGTCTTGCTAGTCCTCATGTTGTACATTCAGGAAGGCACTTGCATGTTGAGAAGATGGATTAGACCAATGTGTGCTATTCCTGGCAGAGATATCTGAACTATAGTCTTGGCTCTTGTCTGATATTCGGAAAGAAAGCTGTCCTGTCTTCCATACAAAAGATGTGATTCAGTTGCTAAACATAGGTATTTATTATTATTTTGATATTCTGAGATGTCTGAGACATCTGCATGGAAGTGACAGATATGACATAGGACTTATGGAAGATACCAACAGCCTTTGTAAAGGTACATGGGGACCTGGGGGTCTAGGATGCTTGGAATGTCATAGTTATCTATGTTTGGACAGCTAAATCCTAGTCATGGTATTTTTAATCATACTAGTGGGAAAAGTGGAATAGAGGATATGGAGAACTTAAGATGACTGTGCTGGTTTTGGCTAGGATAGAGTTAATTTTCTTTATAGTAGCTAGTATGGGGCTATGTTTTGGATTTGTGCTGAAAACAGTCTTGATAACACACTGATGTTTTAGTTGTTGCTGCACTAGTCAAGGACTTTTCAGCTTCCCATGCTCTGCCAGGTGCACAAGAAACTGGGAGGGGACACAGCCAGGATAGTTGATCCAAACTGACCAAAGGGCTATTCCATGCCATATGACATCACACCCAGTATATAAAGCTGGGAAAGAAGAAGGAAGGGGGGGACATTTGGATTGATGGCGTTTGTCTTCCCAAGTAACCATTACACGTGATGGAGCCCTGCTTTCCTGGAGATGGCTGAACACCGGCCTGCTGATGGGAAGTAGTGAACGAATTCCTTGCTTTGCTTTGCTTGTGTTCGTGGCTTTTGCTTTCCCTATTCAGCTGTCTTTATCTCAACCCATGAGTTTTCTCACTTTTACTCTTCTGATTCTCTCCCCCATCCCACCGGGGGGGAGTGAGCGAGTGGCTGCGTGGTGCTTAGTTTCTGGCTGAGGTTAAACCACAACAATGACTAAAAGGAAACACTGGAAGAAAGAGGCTTTGGGAATTCTTTTGTTCCCATTAAAATCTAGCTTCAGTACAGCCATGGGTGCTGACATGGTATGACTATTTCCAGACTGAATTTACCTTGTATTTTAGGTGCTGGGTTAGCCCTTTAATAGAAAATTCATTTTTCTAAATGAAATTAACAAAAGAGCTTAATCTTCAAAATGTCTTCTATATTCAAGGGTCAAGGAGGTGTTGTAAATCTGCTCCACTGAAATCTCAGTGGATATGTTTAGTAAAATAAATATTGTTTTCATATTTTGCAAAATTCTGCCTTTAATCTGCTCATTAACTACACACCTTTAGCATCAGCATCAATGTTACTGGAAGGTGAGGATCAGTCAGCATCAATGTTACTGGAAGGTGAGGAGGGGAAGGGGAACTGAAGTTTCAGTGTAACTTTAAAGCCAAGTCATTAAAACACACAGTGCATGCTACTGGTATGAGGTAACAGTCTATTAAAATACTTTCAGGTAAAAAAATAACTAGTGCACTTCTCTTTCAGTGGTAATACATGACAGAACTGGAGGTAAGAGAAACAGGTTTGGTTACTTTGCAGACAACTTTTATTATACCACAGAAAAGAATTAACACAGTTTGTTGGGTTTTTTCCTGCTAAGATTTAGTTCTTGTAACATTGAATAGGATTCAGACCATTTAAGTCATCTAGGCTAACTTTCTTAACCTTCTACAGAGAGCATATACAGACAGCATATAATCATCAACAGCCACTGATCCATCTCAAGAATCTTAGATACTCTACCTTAAGAAGAGAAAAAGAAATCACCTTTTGAACAGGTATATCTCTATTCTGTGATTGGCAAGGAAATCTGGATCCTTCTTTGCTAACTGTAAAGATTTCAGAATGAGTCATCTAATTCTAAGATAGTTGTTTCAATCCCCTCCATAATTAATGGAGACAAGTAAGTATTTTCACAAGACAGGTGACTTGTCCTAGATTTGCTGTTGAGATCAGAGCTTATGATGGAGTTTTTAGAAGTGCAGGTTCTTTCCACTGCCTATAGAAAGATCATGGATGAATTGCCTAGATTTAAAAGACTGCAATTTGAATAGCAATACTAGCTTAGGGAATTTTCACCTGTAGGAATAAGATTCTCTTTGTCAGATGATGATGTGCAATTTGTATGTCATGAAACAATGCAGATTTAATTACATAATCATTCTAGATTGTTACTGAGTTTATGTAGATGTTGCTAAGCTTGCAAAAAACGGATTGTGTCATTCAGGAATAGACTAAACCTGTTAATTGAATCAGATGAATACAAGTGCTCATTTTATTTTCCTTAAAAATATGCCTGAGAGGCATTTGAATTAGTAATATATGTATTACATATACATACACAAATATACATTTTATATATATATTGCGTGCCCTAAAGCGTTATCATATTCTTCCACCGTTGGCAACTGATGTCTCCATATTCCAACTGTTCAGATGTAGTAGAGTATCAGAAAGATGCTGAGAAAGGAGAAATCACTAATTTAGCCTTGAAAAGGACATCAATAAATAATTTATGAAAAGAAATTGTTACTGGACCTCAGTTCATACACTGAGATATTGTGACAAATCTGGAGTACTTTCAGTTCACCATTTGTTTCATCTGAGCATAACGTGATTGACTCATTGTCCAATACATGAGATTTCTGTGATGTGAAATTACTAACAGCCTATTTCTTTACAGATACTAAAATTTGTCTGGACTCCAGTTCTGTACATCATCCCTTCTGAGTTCTCTAGTATTTCCAGGAAGGATATTGAGGTTTGTGAGTTCACCTTTCAAAACTGAAGACATTCTGGATGGATGGTAGGCATGTTTCTTACCTGACTGTCGCGGATGGAGTGAGAGTGCACTTCACTCGTAAGAGAGAAGTAAAAATATAGTTTATTGATACAAAATAGGGAGTTAACAAAGTTCAATGCGACAGTGTTTTAACAAGATTCGATGGCGAGGCACACTTGATTATTTACTGCATAGAGGACAGGGTCAGACAAAACTGTCAGGGAGACCCTCCCGTTGAGTCATGAGGTTCGGAAAGGATCCCCTTGCTTTCTAAACTCCTTCTCAGAGAGGAGTCTAGGTGCGGCTAGATCCAGTCCTAGTCCCAGACTTGGTCAACGGTTTATATCTAAAGGATTATATGTGCGCAGTCAATCCTTTATATCACTTAGCTAAGATTTCAAAGTTTAGCATGCTGTTAGTCACTTACCGAGGATCTGTTGCGGCAAGGAATCTCTCAACCTCGAGGAGTAACCTTGAGAGGCGTCCCTGCTCAAGGGGAGATCCTGGCGTGCAGCCCGCTGCCGTGCAGGAGAGCTCAAAGGGCCCTGGGCTGTCCACTATTTAAGGAGTAAGATGATTGACTTATGGTCATATTTGCATATCAGCAAGAGGTTTAGATCTCTTGCGTCAAAGCAGCCCTTGGCTACTTTGTTGCCATTTGTCCTCAAGGTCCAGGATAACTGGATGCAGCTATCAGGATGACTCCCACTGATGGTTACTGCTTGTGCAGGGAGCTGGGGAGCTGGGGGGGAGCACACCGCCACACTCCACCCCGTGACTATAGTCAATTCATCTTACCTTCACAGAGTGGTGGTACGGTCACCTCTTGCCTCTGTGCCATAAATAGTATACTGATGGTTTGTGCGCTTATAGATCCATGGTAAGTAGACAGTGAAGCACTGCTATTTGTTATGCGTTAATTTGTATGTTTTGGGTGGTTGAAGTTGGGTTATCTGTTTTATCATGTGCCAAACCTTTATATACAATATAATTATAAGCAATAGACACACTAATGTTAGAGTTAGTAAAATGACAACTGGGTGAAGCATAAGATTGAACACTCCCGTTGCTGTCGGTGACCATCCAAGAAGAGTTTCCCACCAATGGTGTTCTCCATCCTTCTTCACTCTTTCCAAGACATGGTGTATTTCTTCTGCATCATGATGAACGGTGATCAGAGTTCTGTGTCCATTGTTTCGTATGCGTTCTAGCAGTTGACGCAGGTCATCATGTTGTAGTAGTTTCTTCACCAATGTAAGATTCATTCCGATGGGGGTAGGCAATAAATCTTGACTCAATGTGTAGTTAGATTGTAACAATTGATAAGACGTAACAGGAGCTGAATAATTGAAGTCACATCCCACAATTTTAGTAAAGTTACAAACACAAATATTTGAGCGATTGCTTGTATCTACAGTAACGTTATCTACAAATATAACATCACAAAGGGTTCTCATACAAACACATCCTTTTCCAGTATACACAAGTACAGTTTCAGGGGCTTCATCAGGTCGTATTTCAAAATGACAAACATTTTGTTCTGTGTCAAGACAAATGTCTTGGGCTTTGAGGGTGTTACTCTCACAAATAAATCCTTGTTGTTCCCGTACAACGCATGCATTAACATCAACAGTTTGCCATTTGTTTCCATTTCGGTGGGCCCATACTCTATGTTCTAATGGATAGAGTACAGTTCCATTGTGATTCAATCCCAGCGCAATGATTGGGTATATGGTATATACCGAAGCATTGTGAATTGTTAAGACAAAAGCTGTGGCCTTATTGCTAATGGGGTCATAAGTGAAATTGACTAAGTACCACCAGGACTGGAATTCTTTCTCAAATTTAGTTGCATTATCCCAAATTACCTTTCGAATTTCAGTGGGTAAGGTGCCCTCTTCACCTTCTCTTATAATTGCTGCTACCATAGATTGCATCCACAGTTGAGCTTGGATACAACTAAGAGCTAGAGAAACATTGGTTTGGGCTACACCAAGTGCATCCACAATCAGTTGGTGGTCCCTTTCATTAATTCTTTTCCACTGAGGTAATATATCAGATAAGAGCCATTGGTTAGTTCCCAATGCTAATAGAGAAGACCGTAATGGGTGTTCTAATTTGTTCAAATCACTTGTTGTTGTGCTCAGTTTGTTTACGAGTACTTCGGCATCGATACTATTTAAGACTCCCAATCCTGTCCCTATGATACCGGTCACATCTCTCCTTGTTCGTCTTGGAGAGCTGAGGGTTCGCCCATGTAACCATGCTAACCATCCTGCATAGGACGTACCTAGGAATGGTGAACAGGTCGGTTTGATTGCAGAGATATTAATTTGCATTAGTAGTTCTACTCGTTTAAGAGACCATGATGGATTAAATAACACTTGTTGTTGGCCTGTATTTTTGATCACATATGGTCCAACTTCAGAAACCTGTGGGAATAGAATTGTCTCATCCTTTACAGTCAGGGCGGATGTTGTGCTAGGCTTAATAATGTCTATTTTAAATTTAAAGGATAATCCCACACGATGGTGAGCCCAGAGGCAGACTACAAAAACAGGTTGTACTAAGGTAAAATTGTACCAATCAGTCCAGTTTTTCAAAGGCGCAAAGTTTCGTATCTTTGGCTATTGGCCTTGATGTAATGTTGTACACAGAAATCTGAGATGCCTTCTCATGGGTAGACCCATTGATCATCCGGCATCCTATTTTAATTTCTTTCCCTGCTGTTCCTCGGAGTCGGGGAACTTTATCATCTTTATCCCAGCTCCATTCATTTTCTAAGTATGTTTCAGTTCCGTGCATGACCACGGTGGAAAGCTTTAAATCCCCCTTACTAGAGTGTATTCCCATACTTCCAGTGTACTTAACACGAGCTTGGGACCATGGCCATTCTAGGGTTCTTTGACCACAGGCTAAGAAGAGCAGCATTGTTAGGGTTTGGAATAGTAACATGAACACAGCATTTCCGTCTGCCATCCTGTGGGGTGCTGTAAGAGAAAATAGAGACTTGTTTCAGTGGGGAGAGTCCGAACAGGTTACCCCATTAAGAAGAAGGAAAAATCCATCGTGAACTAATTCTGTGTTTTGCACCACTGCTATCAGTAGCTTCCCAGGCAAGTGGGCCACGAGGTTTAGTTAAAGTCATAGGGACAGTACCGATAGATGGCAAATTGACCATCACAGGCTGTCCTGGCTGTAATGTCATTGGATATTCTCTTTTCCTAGTAGGTGGAGCGCTAAGCTCAGTTTTTGCAAAGAATGCTCGGCTTACAGGGCTTCCAGTAGGCCCATACCGATTGTTTAATTGATGGAGTACTTTGGGAAGTCTCGTATCCCATTGAGCTTCCTGTGGTTTGAGACTCCTTTTCAACAAGCCATTAGCTCTTTCTACCATCCCATTTGATTGAGGGTAGTATGGGGTGTGGAAAACCCATCTAATTCCCTCGTTTTGCCCAATCTTGCACTTCCTTACAAGAAAAGTGTGAGCCATTATCACTCTGGATAACATCAGGAGTAGGTAGATTTGAGAACCAAAATGATAGCCCTCGCACTGTGTTTCGCCCATCGGCCTTCCGACATTTAGTCGCCATAAGCAAGCCGGAGACTACTTCCACTCCTGTAAGGATGTATCGATATCCTGCAGAGGATTTGAATGGTCCGATATAATCAATTTGCCATGTAGACCATAAAGTTTTCCCTTCATTGATATGTAAAGGTGGTGCTTTGGCAGGATGATCTGCTTGTAATTTCAATCTACACTGAGGACATTCTGTAAGAATAGTTTCACAAGTTTTTCTATTTATAGGCCAGCCTTTACTCTGTGCAGCAAAGTAAAGTGCTTCTTTACCTGTGTGGCCTAGGTTTTGATGTAACCATTCTCCCAGTCGATACCACTCAGGATTTAAGGTGATTTTCCTAATTTTAGTTAGCTCATCTACCTTTTGATTCCACTTTGTGGATGGTTGATTATCTTTAGCATGAGCTTTTACCCATCCCATCTTGAAAGGTGTTTTCCTGGCTATATCTAGTAATAATTGCCAATCTTTGTTTCTCCAAACTGGGGATCTATTTACTTCCCAATTCAAGGTTTCCCATTGACAGAGCCACTGTGTGGCACCGGCCCACACAGCATAGGAGTCTACATATATGATTTTTGCTCCATTCTGTGCTGCTAAAACAACTGCTCTTATTTCTCCTACTTGTGCACTGCCTTCACCTTCTTCTACTACTTGTTTGCCGGTGGTAATGTCTAATGCAACAGCCTTATATTGCCATTTACCATTTACCCTTTTTGCTGAAGCATCTGTAAACCAAATGTTTTCTGTTGGTGTACCCTCAGTGAGGGGTGGTGCATCCAGAATGGGTGAAGGTTTAAAAGGTTGTTGTAAAGCTAAAGGGTCTGTGTTTATGGGCATCTGCAATTTGGAAACCTTAGTGTGTCCTTCAGTTAGTTGCATATTTTCTGCAACTCCTGTTAGGTAGGCATACCATTTTCGGACAGTGGGTTTTTGTGCAACTCCTTCTGGGGGAGCAGTCCCTTTTAGGATTGTTTCTAGTAAATTAAATGGTCCTCTAGTTTGCACAGGTTGTCCCTGATGTATTTTCTCAACTTGTTTAACTGCTCGGACTAAAGATAAAAGTCCCTTTTCCCATTCAGAGTATCGTTGTTCTGTTTCTTTAAATGCAGTTGAGCTAAACAATAAAGGTCTTTTTGGCCCATCGGGTCCAGTTTGGAACAGGTTACAGTAAGTAGCATGTTCGGCGAAACCCCATTCAGCTATAATAGGGTCGCGGGGGTGCACTGGTCCCAGTGACTGATATGTTTTTAACTCTTCAGTTAGAGTTTTGACTGCCTCTTTATGTTCTAATTTCCACTCCCAGGGTTTGCCTTTCCTTAAGAGTGAGTATAAGGGACGGGAAATGATAGAAAATCCAGGCACATGTTTCCTCCAATATCCTAAAGTTCCCATTAATTGTTGTAACTCCTTCCTTGATTGGGGCATTTGCAGCTCTTCAATTTTTCTTAAGGTATCTGGAGGAATCACTGCACTGCCTGCTATCCACCAAGTACCTAAAAATTTTACTTCTTTACTTGGTCCCTGACATTTTCCGGGTGGAATCTCAATTTCTGCTTTATTTAGTGCTTGCCATACTGCTGCTGCTTCCCCAACCTTTTCAGGGCAAGTTCCTCCAATCAGAATATCATCTATATATTGGTACAGTTTCACTTCTTGGGGGAGTAAGACTGTCTGTAAAAGTTCAGCAAGCGCAGCATGAGCAATCGTGGGTGAATGTTTATACCCCTGTGGGAGTCTGTTAAAGGTGTATTGTATTCCCTCCCAAGTGAAAGCAAACTTCTCTTTATCCTCCTCCTTTAAGGGAACCATAAAGAACATATCCTTTACATCTAGCGCTGCCATCCAGGGATGTGCAGCTGCTTGCAAAGTAGCTGTTAAGTTGGCAATGCTTGGCACAGCAGCTGTGAGCGGGGCTGTATTGGCGTTCAGGCGCCGATAATCGACAGTTAAACGCCACCTCCCGTCTGGTTTCCGGACGGGCCAGACAGGTGAGTTATATGGGGAGTGCGTTCTGGAGATAATTTGTCGTTTCTCCAAATCAGCTATGACTTCAGAAATTCCATTTCGTGCCGCAGCAGAAATGGGATATTGCGGTACGTTAGTGATTTTTGACTCTGGGAGCGCAGGGGCTGCGCGCAGTGCCCGCACTGCAGCCTCCTGATTTCTGCTGGGGTTGGGATCGATGTTCGAGCCGAAGGACCACGCGCTGCCATTTGGCAGGCGCCAGGTTCGTCCGTTTAAAACATCGAAACCTAAAATATTTTCATGGTGATCTTTAATTGCAAAGCGAGTACTCGACATGCGCTTCTCGCCCGGGAGCCATAAATTGACCTTGGCAGTTTGGCACTGAACACTCACTCCGTTCACGCCGGTAATTTTAACTCTTTGCCGTCTGGGTCGTACACCCAGCTTCTCGGCATCTTGTTGTGTTAATAGTGAAATTTGTGCTCCCGTATCTATTAAAAACTTTACCAATTGTCTTTGAGGACCAACTGGAATTAGAATGTATGGGCCGTTATCATTTATCCACTGATAAGCCTCCACTTTCCGGACAGGCAGGCCCAATTGCCTTCCGGACACTACCCGTTTTTTTGACTTCATGTCCTGCAGTTCCTCCCTAAGGGGGAGGAAGGGGTTATCTCCCCTTCTGGGGTCTGGTGCAGGAGGAGTTGAAATATGGTCCTTCCTTTCACCATTATCTCGTTTCTGGAATGCTTCAATTAGACTTAAAATAATGCCAGTAGGTTGACCTTGAATCGCAGCTCTGGGAATGCCTAAAGCTAATGCATTCCTCCACAACTCATTCCTCTGTTCTCGAGATTCTCTTTGGGGGTTTTTAAATTTGTTTCCCTTCGATCTAGTTTCTGTTCCCTGCTTTATGGGTCTTACTTTGTGATCTCCTCCCCGGGGCTTCAGGTTTTGTTTTTCAGCTGGTGCATCGTCCCAGCCCATCTCACGGCTGTAGTTAACAATGCCATGCATCAATTCTGCCCAGGTAGGGAGCTGCTTGTGGGCATTTTGAGCGTTATCACCTAGTCCCTCATTGTGCTCTGTGTCTTTCTTGATCTCATCTCGTTTTGCAACTAAATGGGATTTAAGAATTGCCGGGGCTCCTCTAATCAGTGGTTTTAACATTGCAAAATCTACTGTAGCAGACAGTGGGACATCATGGGACCCTCGTTTGTGCATGGCTTGTATACAGGCGGCTTTTGTGATGGCTGTAGAGAGCTCACTTAAAGATTTAATGGGAATTATGGAGGGTTCACCTCGCTCCATGCTGTCTATTCCTCCAGCCCAATAAGCTACTCGGCTGGTGATAGAATGAGGTGTATTTGTCGGGTCAGGTCCTAAATTTAAGAAAACTCCCGGACCCCAATAGCCACTTGCTTCGTCCTCACTCAACATTATTCGGTCACCGCCACTGAGGCATACTCGCCACAAGTATTCCGTTTCAGTTTCACCTGGTTTTCTGCTATATCTCTCTTGCAAATTTGTCAATTGCAACGGATCCCAGGGGATGGTTCGCGTAGTATGTCGCGGATGAGCACCCCGAGGACCCACAGTTCTTTCTGTTTTAACAATGGGTCTGGCTTCATACTCAGGAGGATTTGTGGGGAACAAAGGGTCGTCGTCTTCTGGCTCGCTATCATCGGGATCACCCCAGATGTCTCCATCCCAGTCTTCAGGGGATACTATTAGTTTCCTAATCTGTACAATGTCGGGGGGGCGGGGAGCCTGTATAAGCATCATCTCGACCTTTTCTCCCAACTTTTGTCTTTTTTCCTTTTCCTCCTGTAACTGTTTCTGCAGTTGTTCAATTTTAAAAGATAGTAACAACTCAGTTGCCTTTCTACCTTCTATTTCCTTCTCTAGGTCCTGCTCCTTTTTACTTCTGTTGTCTCTTTCCTGATGTGCAGCTTCTAAACAGGCACCTAGCATCTTGCAGATAATTCCTTTCCCTTTTCCATCTTTTGTGTGGCCTCTTGTTACTTTTAGGTGTTCTTCAATGGCTTCCCAATTATGCCAATTGTCACGAGTCCATTCTGCTGAGAATTTGGGACTCGGATTCACTCCATGCCTCCGTAAATAATCAGTGATACTACTTGCCATCCTGCCGACTACGCCAATTTGTCGCGGATGGAGTGAGAGTGCACTTCACTCGTAAGAGAGAAGTAAAAATATAGTTTATTGATACAAAATAGGGAGTTAACAAAGTTCAATGCGACAGTGTTTTAACAAGATTCGATGGCGAGGCACACTTGATTATTTACTGCATAGAGGACAGGGTCAGACAAAACTGTCAGGGAGACCCTCCCGTTGAGTCATGAGGTTTGGAAAGGATCCCCTTGCTTTCTAAACTCCTTCTCAGAGAGGAGTCTAGGTGCGGCTAGATCCAGTCCTAGTCCCAGACTTGGTCAACGGTTTATATCTAAAGGATTATATGTGCGCAGTCAATCCTTTATATCACTTAGCTAAGATTTCAAAGTTTAGCATGCTGTTAGTCACTTACCGAGGATCTGTTGCGGCAAGGAATCTCTCAACCTCGAGGAGTAACCTTGAGAGGCGTCCCTGCTCAAGGGGAGATCCTGGCGTGCAGCCCGCTGCCGTGCAGGAGAGCTCAAAGGGCCCTGGGCTGTCCACTATTTAAGGAGTAAGATGATTGACTTATGGTCATATTTGCATATCAGCAAGAGGTTTAGATCCTTGCGTCAAAGCAGCCCTTGGCTACTTTGTTGCCATTTGTCCTCAAGGTCCAGGATAACTGGATGCAGCTATCAGGATGACTCCCACTGATGGTTACTGCTTGTGCAGGGAGCTGGGGAGCTGGGGGGGGGGGGAGCACACCGCCACACTGACCTTCAATACTTAGTGTGGAACAGAGCTTATCTATAAGCATCTCCTGTGTGGTCAGTCCAGCCTCCTTTGTAGGAGGAACACCCCCCCACCGCCCGAAACCTTTAACTTAGATATAATTCTACTTCCATTAGTTTTAGTACCCCTGAAAGTAAGTCTCTTTTCAAAGAGGAAAAAAGAAAAAAAGGTATTTGGAAAATTATTACAGAAGAAGGAGAAATTGTAGTAAATCTTTTAAAATCCTTTTTCATTGGTAGTGGCAGAAGATAGAAGTATTTATTTGCTCTGCTCTGCTTTGTTCTTTTCTCTCTCTTTTTTTTTTTTATACTTTGTGTTTTCTCATACTTAACGTCTGATTTTTATTGCAGTTGTCATTTCATTGTCTATTTTTGTGCACATGTTTTTATCAAAATGCATCCTTTTTCTTTTACTGTTAAATGAGAATTCCTATTCTGCTTTTGACTGTATCTTTTTATCTGGAAAGTTATTAATTTCATGTTTTCTCTTCTTGCAATTTGGAGGATGGTCACAAACTTTTGAGATTTACTTTTGAAACTAATTTGGGGTAATATTTTTCTCCATCTGTTGATTTCAGTGAAACACTTCAGGAATTCAGATTTATATAAAAATTGAAGACATCTATCTACCACTTTTTAAATTTCTCTGATATCTCAAGAGTTAAGTATCTGAACTTAGATGCACTAAACTCAGACCTTCAATCCGCAGGTAATAGGTAGTTTTCTTTTCAGCTGTCCCTAACCTCTACATCAGAGGCAGAATTCATCTCTCATAGGTTTAGCCTTCTGAAATTGCTGTACTTTATGGAGCTTAAAGTATTAGGTACAGTACTGAAGAAGAAAATGTGAAAAATTCTATGCAGTTTATGACTTTGTTTCTTGGAGTGATCACAATTTGGTTCCTACCTTCTGTCCTTTGAAGTCTTTCCAGATGAACCATACAGAAAAAGTTGGTAGAAGGAACTGCACCACAGTAACCATGTTCATTCTCCTGGGCCTCTTCAGACACACTGAGCTGCAGATCTTGTTTTTCTTCATGTTTCTCCTGATTTACACTATTGCTATCATTGGGAACAGCATTATCATCATTTTCACAGTTCACCCATCCTTTTATACACCCATGTACTTTTTTCTCAGGGTCCTCTCCTTCATGGATATTTGTACTACTTCAGTCATTTTACCCAAGATGTTAGTGAATTTTCATTCACAGGACAAGAGCATTTCCTACACAGGCTGTGCTGCCCAGCTGTATTTCCTGATTTTTCTAGCAGCTGCTGAGTGCTATCTTCTTGTTGCCATGGCTTATGACCGTTACATGGCCATTTGCAACTCCCTGAGATACACAATTATGATGAACAGAAGGGTTTGTGTTTCCCTAGTCCTGCTGTCTTTCCTCACTGGTAATGTGTCAGTGGTGCAAACTGCTTGGGTATTCACATTGCCATTTTGAGGCCCTAGCAAGATTGACTATTTCTTCTGCAATCTCTCACCACTTATTACACTTCTGTGCACTGAAATAACTCTGTATGAAATTCAGGCCATGTCAACCACAGTGTTGATCATTTTCACCCCATTTTCTCTCATCCTTCTGTCCTACATCTTCATCATCTCCAGGATTTTGACCATGCCCTCTGCAAAGGGAAGATACAAGACCTTCTGCACCTGTTCTTCCCATTTCCTAGTGGTGATGCTGTACTATGGGAGTGGCAGCCTGATTTACCTAAGACCCAAGTTCAGCTATCCACAAGATACTAAAAAAGTGCTGGCTTTAGTGTACACAACCATAACCTCCAATGTTAAACTCAATTATTTACAGCTTGAGAAATAAGAATGTGAAAAGCATTTTAAGAACAATGCTGAGGAAGGTGAGGAAAATGTAAAATTCTTACTGAAAACACAGAGAGTGGGATTCATGGGATAAATTATCAAATATAGATATCAGATATCAGATATCAAATGTAGACATATACAATGTTTCTGTAAATTCTTTATATCCATTCTATTCAGCAAAGAAAAAAACCCAGATGTTCCAAGGAAAATATCGTATCACCTGTTTCAGGAGTGTTTCTTAGGATGATATAAATCACATCCTAGAATTTTTTACTTACTTCCATTTAGCAGAAAAAGAGTCTAGAAGAAGATTTATCTTACCTAACTTTATTATTGTCATTCAGCTCCAGACAGAGACATCTAAAAGTAAATGTCTACATGTGAGGTAGCTGTCTTAGCTTTTATTATAGTAAATCAAGAGATAATCAAGTATATAGAAAAATAATACAGTGTTCACCCTGGAACATAGAAAGTTCTTTGAATCATTATAAATTATATATTTAGAGTAAATCATATGACAAGATAGATAACAATCCAAATATAGAACCTAAACTGAGATATAAGAAATTAGCATATATCTATCAGTTTTCATATCTTAAATAAACTTCTGTATCCTATTTGTATTTTCATAATCACTTACTAGTGGTATTGTTTCTACTGCTTTTCCAATATTTTTATTTGTTTTGAATTTTTCCAAGAGAAAAATAAGAGAAAGGAGTATAAATTTTTAGGGTTTTTTAAATTATAAATTTTCAGTTGTACCAAAAGTACTAAAGAGAAAGGTAAGAAAATAAAAACACTGAAAACTGAAGAAAATGTGTGAATTCCTTGTCTTGGTCCAGTTTTGTTGTCTTTACTTTCTCTCCTATGATTTCTCTGTTCTGGAAATGTTGTTCTAGCCTTCTTCACATAAGCTTCCAAGAAAAGCTATAAACTTGGTGAGAGAAAGTACTTTTGAGAACAACTAGGCATGATTTTAAAGGTGATTGTAGTGTTTACAATTAAAGGAAAAATGTTCAAAAGTTTGTCAGTATCACTTAGTTTCAAAACAATTGTTACATCTGTCAACAAACTAGATCTTTCTCATTTCCTACATTGCATGAAACAATCCTTCTTTTTACTCTTTTCCTAAAAGCCCCTTTGACTTCTTTGTTCTTCAAAGTGTATTATATCCAGCTTAACACCTCCATGAAGCTCTACAGGGTGAGGAGGTTTTGCACATCCCTTCTACAGATGGCAGTTTGAAAATGATTGACATAACAAGGATGTATGACAGGACAATCAACAGAAAATGACTAATAATGAGCCTTGTAGACATAGTGAAGAACACAGACCCATTCTTGGATGTGTCTGTGTGTGCCAACTTCAGCGCAGGAGAGAAATCACAGAAAAAAATGGGCTATCTGGTTGGAGGCAGGCTGAAGAGTGTTCTCTAAGTGCTCTGTGCCACTTCTAATGAGAATGCCAATGATGCAGGAAGTGGATGTCAGATTTGTACTTCCTAAAGTCATGATGGCTGTGTAGTGCTTTGGGCAGCATCTGGTAACATATCAGCCATGAGCCATGGCTTCTAGAGCACATCACCCTCTGAGTCCCAGGATGGTGAAGACCTACATTAGTGCTACACAGCAAGATTTGGAGTAATTTTATGCTTCACAATCAGGTGAAACAGCAAATTGGGGATAACAGCAGTGATGTAACAAATTTCAAAGATCAGTTTTGCCCAGAAGAAATGCATTAATGTGTGCATTGGTGTTTTCTTTAAAAAAAAAAAAAAAAGATGAGGACATTCTCCAAAAAATGATTGTCCAGAAAATACAGGAAGAGAGATCTCCAGCTCACCAGTATTTGAAAATCAACCTGGATGAACTCACTGTTCATCAAATGAACTTTAGTAATAGCCCACTTTGAAACCATCACCTTTAAACACACTAAGTGTGAGGAAGTATTAATAAACAGGAAAATTCCCTGATGTGCAGATTAATATAAAAGCAATCTTTCCCACAATTTATCTACTGTCAATTGTTTCAGACTGAAAAATATTGACATTAGACAAAATTATTATCAGCCATTATTTAAAAGGGGTTCTTCTGATTCTGAATATACGCTAGAGCTATTTCTTTGTAACTCTTAGAGCTCTAGGCAATACAGACAGCAAATTCTAAGACATGACTCACCTCATTTTCAAGAAGATGCCTACATTTGGTTAGATGAAAGTTTAAACTGTAGCTGCTTTGTTCAGATGTTAAAATGTCAAATTAGGGTGAGAATAATCCAAATCTTGGTTTAGTAAAATTATTTATGTTTATACTAGTTTTAGGATCCACGCAAGAAACAATGCCTGTTTCCCTGGCCAAGTGGAGCAGAGTGCTTTACTCCATACACAAGTCCATGGCTTGTTCTGTCTTGTCACATCTACACTGCATGCAACTGGGAGCAATCTCTGTCTCAGTACCATCCCAAAGGCCTTTGTGTCTCCGTACCCACAGGCCCCTTTGGCATTACATGAACGTCATGAGCAATACCTACCTGCTCAACATTTTTTATGTAACCTGATCTTTTCTTGTACTGGGCTTTAATATAGGCTACTGTTTCTATTTGGTTTTAGGTGGCACTTCTCAACCCCTCAGCACAAAATTGCTCTACCATATTCTTACAGGTGACCAGGGCATTCTCACAGCTATGAACATTTTTCTGTCTTGTTCTGAGGTTTCGGCTGGGATAGAGTTAATTTTCTTCCTAGTAGCTGGTATAGTGCTGTGGTTTGGATTTTAGTATGAGAATAATATTGATAACATGCTGATGTTTTAGTTGTTGCTAAGCGGTGTTTACACTGGTCAAGGACTTTTCAGCTTCCCATGCTCTGCCAGGTGCACAAGAAGCTGGGAGGGGACACAGCCAGGATAGTTGATCCAAACTGACCAAAGGACTATTCCATACCATATGACATCATGCCCAGTATATAAACTGGGGGGAGTTGGCCAGGGGGTAGCGGTAGCTGCTTGGGGACTGGCTGGGCGTCGGTCAGCGGGTGGTGAGCGGTTGTATCACTTTTTTTTTTTTCCCTTGGGTTTTGTTCTTCTCTCGCTCTCTTGTTGTTTTCCTTCTCATTACAATTCATTATTAATATTACTATTCTTTTGTTCCAATTATTAAACTGTTCTTATCTCAACCCATGAGTTTTCTTACTTTTCCTCTTCTGATTCTCTCCCCCATCCCACCAGGGGGGGAGTGAGCAAGCAGCAGCGTGGTGTTTAGTTGCCGGCTGGGGCTAAACCACGACAGTGGTATAAAGAAGATGTGGTATAAATGCACAAAGCTCTCAGGAACAATGTTGGAGTAACAGCTGGTGTGGGTCCATCTATTCTGCCTTCAAGAGAAGACTCTGGAACTACGAATATCTTAAAATGTATTTGGAGTTTGTCTGGAGAAGGCCAAAACAGATGCCTGGAGAGACGTAGCATCATAATATGTGGAAAACCAGAAGAACACATTCTAGAATAAAGTAACGAACTACAAAAAAAGATGCATATATTGACTCCAAGAATTAATCTTAAGAGGTAGACTGTATCCTTCAATATCCTTCAATCTGAAGTAGGTACGATGATAATCATAGAATCATAGAATCATAGAATACCAGGTCAAAAAGGACCTCAAGGATCATCTGGTCCAACCTTTCTTGGCAAAAGCACAATCTAGACAAGATGGCCTAGCACCCTGTCCAGTCGAATCTTAAAAGTGTCCAACGTTGGGGAATCCACCACTTCCCTGGGGAGATTATTCCAATGGCTGATTGTTCTCATTGTGAAAAATTTTCTTCTTGTGTCCAATCAGAACTTCCCCAGGAGTAACTTGTACTCATTACCCCTCGTCTTTTCCATGTGACTCCTTGTAAAAAGGGAGTCACCGTCTTCTTTGTAGCCACAATTTAAATAATGGAACATGGTGATAAGGTCTAACCTAAGCCTTCTTTTCTCAAGGCTGAACAAACCCAGTTCTCTCAGCCTTTCCTCATACGGCAGGCTTCCCAGTCCTTTCATCATCTTTGTGGTCCTTCTCTGGACCCTCTCCAGCCTGTCCACACCTTTTTTGTATAGTGGGGACCAAAACTGAACCCAGTATTCCAGGTGTGGCCTGACAAGCGCTGAGTAGAGTGGGATTCTTAATCTCTGCTGGTGATGCCCGTGTTGATGCAACCCAGCATCCTGTTGGCTTTCTTTGCCGCAGCAGCACACTGTTTGCTCATACTGAGCTTGTTGTCCAGGACCCCCAGGTCCCTTTCCAGAGCTGCTCCCCAGCTGGGTAGATCCCAGCCTGTGCTGCACTCCTGGATTATGTTTTCCCAGGTACAAGGCCTTACATTTGACTTTGTTGAATTTCATAAGGTTCTTGTTAGCCCACTCTTCCAGCCTCTCCACATCTTCCTGCAGGGTGGCTCTCCCTTCTGAAGTGTCCACTTCCCCACTCAGTTTGGTATCATTGGCAAACTTCATCAGGGTACACTCGATCCCATCATCCAGATCACTTCTGAAGATATTAAACAGCATTGGTCCCAATATTGATCCCTGAGGGACCCCACATGTTGCCAGTTTGAAAAGGAGCTATTTACCACGGCCCTCTGGGTGTGGCCTGTCCGTCAGTTCCCCACCCACTGCACAGGCCACTTGTCTAGACCGTAATGCATCAGTTTCTCTAGGAGGAAGCTATGGGAAACCATATCGAAAGCCTTGGAGAAATCCAGGTAGACAAAGTCCACTGCTCACCTGACATCAACTGAGCAAGTTACTTTGTCATAGAAGGCGATCACGTTTGTCAAGCACAATTTGCCCTTGGTGAATCTGTGATGGCTTTTCCCGGTCATGTGTTTCGTTTGACTTGTGATAGCCCCCAGGAGGATTCATTGCATAACTTTCCCACAGACTGAAGTAAGATTGATGGGCCTATGATTTCTGGATCCTCCTTTAAGTCCTTCTTGTAGATAGGGGTGACATTAGCCTTTTTCCAGTCTTCTGGGCTGTCCCCCGATCTCCACAAAGGTTATGGAGACTGGCCTCACAACGATGTCAGCCAGCTCTCTTAACACCCTTGGGTGGATATTGTCAGGGCCCATCGATTTGTAGGGGTCAAGTTCCTGTAATAGTTCACATACCGACTCTTCCTTCACTGACGGTGGGTCTGTGTTTGCATGAACCTGGATTTTTGTTCCCAAGGCCCAACAGTGCTAGTAAAGACAGAGGTGAAGAAAGTATTGAGAACCTCTGCCTTTTCAGCATTGTTGGTAACTAATTCACCTCTCCTGTTTAACAGTGGGCCAATATTTTCTTTCTGTTTCTACTTGTTGTTTATGTACCTGAAGAACTCTTTCTTGTAGTTTTTGAAATCTCTGGCCAATTTCAGTTTGAGCTGAGCTTTTGCTTTTCTAACTGCATCTCTGCATGCCCTGGCAATGCCCTTGTAGTTCTCAACGGGTATTTGCCTGCTTTTCCATCTCTAGTATGCTTCTCTTTAGTTTTGAGCAGGCTCAGAAGCTTGCAGTTAAGCCAAGGGGGTCTCTTGCTCCGCCTACTTCCCTTTCCTTTAAAGGGGATGAACTGTTTTTGTGCTTCCAGGAGAGTGTTCTGGAAAAACTCCCAGCACTCACTAGCTCCTTTATCCTCCATGGAAGCTTCACATGGAATCCCTCCCAGCTGAGCTCTGAGTGGGATGAAGTTTGCTCTTCTAAAATCTAAAACCTTTGTCTTAGTACTAGCCTTCAGTGTGCTCAGCAGGATCCCAAACTCCACAATATTGTGATCAACACAGCCAAGGCTATCACTAACCAAGATACTACAATGCAGGTTTTCTTGGTTTGTGAGTAGCAAGTCCAGCAGTGCCTCATTCCTGGTTGGCACATTTATCATTTGTATGAGGAAGTAGTGCTCTACGCGTTCCAGCAACTTGATGGATGACATGTGAGCTGCTGTATTGTCCTTCCAACAAATGTCTGGGTAGTTGAAGTCACCTGTAATAACCAGGTTCTGTTGACCCAAAGCTTGCTTAAGTGACCCAAATATTACTTCATTGGCCTTATCATCGTGATTTAGTGAATTAGATTAGTGAATGTGACACCCATCTACAAGAAGGGCCGGAAGGAGGATCCAGGGAACTACAGGCCTGTCAGCCTGACCTCGGTACCGGGGAAGCTGATGGAGCAGATCATCCTGAGTGCCATCACACAGCATGTAGAGAATAACCAAGGGATCAAGCCCAGCCAGCATGGGTTTAGGAAAGGCAGGTCCAGCTAGACCAACCTGATCTCCTTCTACGACAAGGTGACCCGCCTACTGGATGAGGGAAAGGCTGTGGATGTTGTCTGTTTAGACTTCAGTAAAGCCTTTGACACGGTTTCCCACAGCATTCTCCTGGAGAAACTAGCTGCTCATGGCTTGGATGGGTGTACTCTTTGCTGGGTTAAGAACTGGCTGGATGGCCAGGCCCAAAGAGTGGTGGTGAATGGAGTTTACTCCAGTTGGCGGCCGGTCACAAGTGGTGTCCCCCAGGGCTCTGTGTTGGGGCCAGTCCTGTTTAATATCTTTATCAATGATCTGGATGAGGGGATTGAGTGCACCCTCAGTAAGTTTGCAGATGACACCAAGTTGTGCGGGAGTGTTGATCTGCTTGAGGGGAGGAAGGCTCTGCAGAGGGACCTGGACAGGCTGGATCGATGGGCCGAGGTCAATTGTATGAGGTTCAACAAGGCTAAGTGCAAGGTCCTGCACTTGGGCCACAGCAACCCCATGCAACGCTACAGGCTTGGGGAAGAGTGGCTGGAAAGCTGCCTGGCAGAAAAGGACCTGGGCGTGTTGGTTGACAGCACTTAAATATGAGCCAGCAGTGTGCCCAGGTGGCCAAGAAAGCCAATGGCCGCCTGCCTGGTATCAAAAATAGTGTGGCCAGCAGGACTAGGGAAGTGATTGTGCCCCTGTACTCGGCACTAGTGAGGCCACACCTCGAATACGGTGTTCAGTTTTGGGCCACCCACTACAAGAGAGACATTGAGGTGCTGGAGCGTGTCCAAAGAAGGGCAACGAAGCTGGTGAAGGGTCTAGAGCCGAAGTCTTATGAGGAGCAGCTGAGGGAACTGGGATTGTTTTTTGTAGAGAAGCGGAGACTGAGGGGAGACCTTCTTGCTCTCTACAGCTACCTGAAAGGAGGTTGTAGAGAGGTGGGGGTCAGTCTCTTCTCCCAGGTAACTGATGATAGGATGAGAGGAAATGGCCTCGAGTTGCACCAGGGGAGGTTTAGATTGGATATTAGGAAATTCTACTTCACTGAAAGGGTTATCAAGCATCAGAACAGGCTGCCCATGGAAGTGTTGGAGTCCTCATCCCTGGAGGTATTTAAAAGATGTTTGGATGAGGTGCTTAGGGACATGGTGTAGTGGTGGTCTTGGTAGTGTTAGGTTTACGGTTGGACTCAATGATCTTAAAGGTCTTTTCCAACCTATACAATTCTGTGATTCTGTGGCTCTGTGATTTGGAGGTTGGTAGCAAATGCCTACTCTAAGATTCCCCTTGGAGACAACCCCTCTGATCTTGACCCAGAGGCATTTGATACAGCTTCCACAAGTGCTGTAGTTGACTTCTGTACATTCAAGGTTCTCCTTAACATAAAGCATGACTTCTTCTCCTCTTCTTCCATGCCTGTGTTTATGAAACAGCCTATAGGCATCCATCGTGATCCTCCATGTTTGGAGTTGTCCCATGTTTCAGTTATTCCTATGATATCATAACTTTCTGACTGGGCGCAGAGCTCCAGTTCCTCCTGTTTGCTACCTGGGCTGCATGCATTGGTATACATACACTTGAGGTGGTTGGTCTTCTGGTTCTTGGAAGGCAGCTAAGGAACATTTGTTGCTGCTCTGGTTGACCTGGCTTATTCCCCAGTTGGTTGCAATGGCGTGAGCCTTGCCACTTTGGACCCCATCCCCCAAGTCCTTCAGTTTAAAGCCCACCTCACCAAGTTGGCCAGCCTGCTGCCAGTGTAATGGGAGCATTGAAAGCTAGTTCACATGTACAAAATGAATCTGATGCCAGGTGAGGATCTGAATACTGCCTCAACTGCTTACTGATAATGTAGCTCAAGCTAGAAATTTACTGCAGCAGAAGTCAGCAGAAGAAATACAATCATGTCAGCTGAAAATGTGCCTTCCACCTTAGTTTTACAGTTGAGCAGCATTGCTTTCAAAGCTCTTTGGGAGAGTGTTAATCTTGCTTTAAAAAACATATGTAATCTATTAGGAATCTGTGTTTTGTTTCATAATACTTTTCTTGGCTTACTCTTAGGATTTATGTTTAGTTAATAACTTTTGAAATAGGAGGAGGAATCCCATGGCACTTTTCCATCAATAACAGAGTTAGATAATCACAGAAATTATGCTAGAAGAGAACTTTGAGAAGTCTGCTCTAGACTCCCCAATGCACAGTAGAAGTATATTCCTGTAATTCTTGCTAGATATGTGACTAACTAATGTTAAAAAAAATTTGGTATTGAAATTTATTTTTCAGCTTAATTATACAGTATGCTCCATTGCTTAATGAACTTTAATAGTCAGTAAATTTTTCTTAATATCTAACCTCAACTTCTATTGCTGAAATAAATCCATTATCTTATATTTCTTTTCCTGTGGGATGTGAAGCAGAGGATTACTTTAATCTTTGCAACTGCCTTTTATGTACATAAGAAACTGTGGGTTTGCTCTTCATATTTCTAAAGTAAACATGACCAGTCCATTTAATCTTTTCTTTTAGGTTATGTTTGCAAATCCTCCAATAACTATGTTGCTTTTGGCTGGATTCTCTTTCTAATTGATTTGTGAGTAGAAAAGAACAATTTACAGACTATACTCTGATTTATTCACCCATTATGATATTTGCCACAAAAGCATGATGCCCAGGGATTTTGGCAAGCTTCAGATTTTCTTCAGAAATTTTGCTTAAGTTATTGTTCCCTTTTCTGTATTTATGCATTGAATTGCTCCTACCTATGCCTTTGCTTATTTGAACTGCTTGTTGGTGTATACAGAAATTTTTGTTTCACCCTATGTTTTATAACTATTTAGAATGCTAAGCTTTGCCTCAGGTGCGTTCTGCTATTCTACCCTAGAATGCTGTTGGTATAAATACACTGTATTTATTCCATCATTTAGGTCATTAACAAAAATCTTGAATACTAGTACTCCAAGGAAATGTCCTGTATATGCTTGCTCTTTATAGAGTTCTATTTGGAGATTAAATATTTAGGAAGGGTTACTAATTTTAAGGGACTAATTCAGATACCTCAGCATAGATATCTAATGACACTAGTCCTAATGTCCAGATGTCCAGAAGTATCCGAAATAACTGCAAAGAGCTAGATGCATAACACAGGATCAACAGAATCCCATACTTCTGAAACGCAATTTGAGATGAGAAAGGATGTGCTAGGTATCTCAAATTCAGCTGTCCACCTATGTTTAGGTATCTGTTTCACTCCCCTAAATTTTGCTTCTTGGTAACTTCTGCTATTGTATGGGTTTCCAGCCATACAATATATATATTGTATGTACAGTTTCAACCTTTACTAGTAGGTTCATCTACACAATCTTTCCATACTTTCTTGTAAGAAAAGTGTTATAAACATGCTAAGGGTAAAATAGGTATGACTTCTACAGCTTCTCCAATATACCTGAGTAGTTATAATATGAAAAATATTCACAATGATGTTATGATCTGCAAGAGTAACAGCATATCATATGAATAAAATCTGATGGAACTGAACCTAACTCTTTGAGGAATTAAAGGCATTACATGGAAATTCATTTCCTGATGTACCATAAGACTGCAAGCTATAATACCTACTCAGGGCAAAGGACTATCTAACATAGTTCCCTGTCTTTGAAAGTGGCCAAAATTATTTCCTAGGTAAAGGCATGGTACGGGACAAACCTGTAGTGATATAAATATAGGGGTATACTGTCTTGAATCTGTTTACGTGCTTAACTCTCTCTTCTGACTAACGAGAGAGAACAGATAACAAATCTGCTCTTATTCAGCTCAGTGTTAGATGCCTAAAATCAAGTGAGATAAATTATTGTGGAATGGGTACTGAACCCAGGGAAAAAAAAGTGCTCAACAATGAATACTATTTCTCCTGAAAGTAACTCCATCTAAGTAAGCAACTTCCTCACTCAGTTAAACTTTCCTCAGCCTATAGTTACATGTCAGACTACAGTTACAAAGCCTCTGCAACAGGATTGTCCTGGTTTCAGCTGGGACAGAGTTAATTTTCTTCCTAGTAGCTGGTATAGTGCTGTGTTTTGGATTTAGTATGAGAATAATGTTGATAACACACTGATGTTTTAGTTTTTGCTAAGTAATTTTTACACTAGTCAAGGACTTTTCAGCTTCCCATACTCTGCCGGGTGCACAAGAACCTGGGAGTGGACACAGCCAAGATAGTTGATCCAAACTGGCCAAAGGGCTATTCCATACCATACGACATCATGCTCAGTATATAAACAGGAGGACTTGGCTGGGGAGCAGCAATTTCTGCTCAGGGACAGTCTCAGCATCGGTCAGTGGGTGGTGACCAATTGCATTGTGCATCACTTGTTTTGTACATTCTTTTATCATTATTATTATTGTTGTTGTTGTTGTTGTTGTTATTATTATTATTTTCTCTTCCTCTGCTGTCCTATTAAACTGTCTTTATCTCAACCCACGGGTTTTACTTTTTTTTTTCGATTCTCTCCCCTATCCCACCGGGGGTGGGGAGGGTGAGCGAGCGGCTGTGCGGTACTTAGTTGCCAACTGGGCTTAAACCACGACAGTCCTTTTTGGTGCCCAACATGGGGCACAAGGTTGGAGATAACGACAGATCTGACCAGAGCGTGTTAAAACAAATTTTTTATAAGCATTCATTACATTAGTGGTTGCTGGTCAGAATGCTGATTTACTTGCTCTCAGAGTTGTTGCATTTGTTCTCATAGTTGTGTTATGTAACACCTTACTTGCCATATGAACTGTTTATCAGTATTTATGTGCTTTTTATCACCTCTGGGAGGTGGATTAAGGGCATCACTTTGCTGTACTGTGTAACACTGTCTTGTGCTATGATAAAATTGTTGGTTGTGAGACCAATCAGGTATTTGTACTCCGCATTGCCGTCACCTCTGCACTTTGGGAGCCATCTATTGGAAATTATTAATAATTACACTTTTTACTTTTTCTCCTCAGAGACCCAACCTATGGGGGAGACACCTTCAATCACCTTCCCCTTCTCCTCCAGGCTAATTACAATAGCTATTGAGAATTTTGAATATCCTCGGGATGTTCAAACCAGCATGATCCTATTGCTAGGTCTCCTGAATAAGTGTCAGGTCTTGCTTAGGGTTAAACAACTGTTTAAGAATACTGCAGCTACTCAAACCCCAGCAACAGGCACTGCAGCTGAACCAGAGAACCAATCTGTGCTGGTATCAGTCACCCCCATAGACAAGAAGAAATCTTGGAAGTGAAAGTCAGCTCGTTTAGTAGGGGATGAAGAAGCTTCTCCTTAGAGGGAGCAGGAGGAAGAAGCATACTTCCCTGGCAGTGAGGAGGCAGACTACTCTAAAGCAGGGCCATCACGAGAACAGGAACAGGAAGAGGAAGAATTCCCTGCTTCTCCCTGAGGAAGAACTCAGCGGGAGAGTTCCTCCTCTTCCTCGGAGAAAGAGGAAAAACTCATAAACGAGATGGTAACCACCCAATCTCTATCCCTGAGTGACCTGCGAGATATGCAAAAAGATTTCAGCCATCGTCCAGGCGAGCACGTTGTCACCTGGCTGCTCTGATGCTGGGATAGCAGGGCCAGTAGCCTGGAATTAGAGGGTAAGGAAGCCAAATATCTGGGATCCCTTTCTAGGGAAGGGGCATTGACAAAGCCAAAGGAAAAGGGGCACAAAGCCTCAGCCTCTGGAGGCGACTCCTGTCAGCTACGAAGGAAAGATATCCCTTCAAGGAAGATGTTGTATATTGCCCCGCCAAATGGACCACCATGGAGAGAGGTATCCAGTACCTGAGGGAATGAGCCATGCTGGAGGTGATTTATGGTGACCTGGACAACGAGTAATTGTCCAAAGATCCAAATGAAGTCAAGTGCACACGACCCATGTGGCAGAAGTTTATATGGAGTGCACCATCATTGCATGCCAACTCATTGGCAGTATGGAAAGATGGAGAGGGACAAATGGTGGATGAATTGGCTGGCCAACTCTGGCAATATGAAGAAAGTATCTCTTCCTCCCTTGTCTCAGCTATGGAGAAACTGTCCTGGGAGGTCCAGCAATTCAAAGAGGATGGGTGTTACTATCCACCTGTACAGAGCAGTATCTCAGTTATTAGGAGTAAGCCTTCTTCTGCTGAAGAGAGAGCATATACCGGGTACACACCATGGGGCACCCTATGGTTTTACTAGCGTGACCACGGAGAGGACATGAGGAAGTGGGATGGAAAACCTACCTCGACCCTAGAGGCACGGGTACGTGAGTTGCAAGGAAAAACAATCACACAAAGGGGTTCTTCCAGGAAAATTGCTGCTCCAGTTCCCCAGACAGAGTAGAAGCGCTCATCTTACTCCTGATTTTAATGAAGGAACTCCTGACTCTTATTTACAAAAAGTGGGTAACAAATACTATGACCAGAACTGGAAGGGCCCTGCCTCCAGCTGGGTGGAGGAAAGGGACAACTGGGTTTACTGGACTGTGTGGATTCGATAGCCTGGGACATCAGACCCACAGGAATATAAGGCTCTTGTAGACACCGGTGCACAGTGTACCCTAATACCATCAAGCTATATAGGGGCAGAACCCATCTGTACTTCTGGAGTGACAGGGGGATCCCAACAGCTAACTGTATTGGAGGCCGAAGTGAGCCTAACTGGGAATGAGTGGCAAAAGCACCCCATTGTGACAGGCCCAGAGGCTCCGTGCATCCTTGGCACAGACTACCTCAGGAGAGGGTATTTCAAGGACCCAAAAGGGTACCGGTGGGTTTTTGGTATAGCTGCCTTGAGACGGAGGAAATTAAACAGCTGCCTACCTTGCCTGGTCTCTCAGAGGACCCTTCTGTTGTGGGGTTGCTGAGGGCTGAGGAACAACAGGTGCCAATTCCTACCATAACGGCACACCAGAGGCAATATTGTACCAACCAAGACTCCCTGATTCCCATCCATAAGCTGATTCATCAACTGGAGAGCCAAGGAATGATCAGTAAGATTCGTTCACCCCTTAGCAGTCCTATATGGCCAGTGAGAAAGTCTAATGGAGAGTGGAGACTAACAGTAGACTATAGTGGCCTGAATGAAGTCACGCCACCACTGAGTGCTGCTGTGCCGGACACGCTGGAACTTCAATATGAACTGGCGTCAAAGGCATCCAAGTGGTATGCAACGACTGATATCTCTATGGTGTTTTTCTCAATCCCTTTGGCAGCAGAGTGCAGGCCACAGTTTGCTTTCAGTTGGAGGGGCGTTCAGTACACTTGGAATCGATTGCCCCAGGGGTGGAAACACAGCCCTACCATTTGCCATGGACTGATCCAGACGGCACCAGAACAGGGCGAAGCTCCAGAACATATGCAATACATTGAAGACACCATCGTGTGGGGCAATACAGCAGAAGAATTTTTTGAGGAAGGGAAGAAAATAGTCCAAATCCTTCTGAAGGCCCCTTTTGCCATAAAACAAAGTGAGGTCAAGGGACCTGCACAGGAGATCCAGTTTTTAGGAATAAAATGGCAAGATGGGCGTCGTCAGATCCCAATGGATGTGTCCTGGTTTCGGCTGGGATAGAGTTAATTTTCTTCCTAGTAGCTGGTATAGTGCGGTGCTTTGGATTTTAGTATGAGAATGATGTTGATAACACGCTGATGTTTTGGCTGTCGCTAAGCGGTATTTACATTGGTCAAAGACCTTTCTTTTTTTTTTCTCCCCAGCTTCCCATGCTCTGCCAGGTGCCCAAGAAATGGGAGGGGGCACAGCCAGGATAGTTGATCCAAACTGACCAAAGAGCTATTCCATACCATATGATGTCATGCCCAGTATATAAACTGGGGGAGTTGGCCGGGGGGTTGCGATCGCTGCTCGGGGACTGGCTGGGTGTCGGTCGGCAGGTGGTGAGCGGTTGTATAATTTTATTTTATTTTATTAATTTTTTTTTCTTTCCCTTTTCTTTCCCTCCCTTGGGTTTTGTTCCTCTTTCTCTCTCTCATTGTATTCCTTCTCATTATAATTCATTATTATTATTATTATTATTATTATTTTGTTCCAATTATTAAACTGTTTTTATCTCAACCCTCGAGTTTTCTTACTTTTGCTCTTCCGATTCTCTCCCCCATCCCACCAGGGGGGAGTGAGCGAGCGGCTGCATGGTGCTTAGTTGCCGGCTGGGGCTAAACCACGACAGGATGTGATTAACAAAATAACAGCCATGTCTCCACTAACTAGCCAAAAAGTAACAGAAGCTTTCTTAGGCATTGTGGGTTTTTGGAGAAGGCATATTCCAAATTACAGTCTGATTGTAAGCCCTCTCTATCAAGTAACCCAGAAGAAGAACAATTTCAAATGTGTCCCTGAGCAACGACAAGCCTTTGAACAAATTAAACAGGAGATAGTTCATGCAGTAGCCCTTGGGCCAGTCTGGGCAGGGCAAGATGTAAAAAATGTGCTCTACACTGCAGCCGGGGAGAATGGCCCTACCTGGAGCCTCTGGCAGAAAGCCAAGGTCGACCCCTAGGGTTTTGGAGTCGGGGATACAGAGGATCTGAGGCCTGCTATACTCCAACTGAGAAAGAGATATTGGCAGCATATGAAGGGGTTTGAGCTGCTTCGGAAGTGGTTAGTACTGAAGCACAGCTCCTCTTGGCACCCGCACTGCCGGTGCTGGGCTGGATGTTCAAAGGGAGGGTCCCCTCCACACATCATGCAACTGATGCTACGTGGAGTAAGTGGGTTGCACTAATCACACAACAGGCTCGGATAGGAAACCCCAATCACCCAGGAATCTTGGAAGTGATCATGGACTGGCCAGAAGGCAAAGATTCCAGAATATCACCAGAGGAGGAGGTGACGTGTGCTGAGGAGGCCCCACTGTACAACAAACTACCAAGAAATGAAAAGCAATATGCCCTGTTCACTGATGGGTCCTGTCGTATTGTCGGAAAACATCGGAGGTGGAAGACTGCTGTATGGAGTCCTATATAACAAGTCGCAGAAACTGCTGAAGGAGAACAGGAATCAAGTCAGTTTGCAGAGGTGAAAGCTATCCAGCTGGCTTTAGATACTGCTGAACAAGAAAAGTGGCCAGTGCTCTATCTCTATACTGACTCATGGATGGTGGCAAATGCCCTGTGGGGGTGGTTACAGCAATGGAAGCAGAGCAACTGGCAGCGCAGAGGCAAACCCATCTGGGCTGCATCATTGTGGCAAGATATTGTTGCCCGAGTAGAGAACCTGGCTGTAAAAGTACATCACATAGATGCTCATGTACCCAAGAGTTGGGCCACTGAGGAACATCAAAACAACCAGCAGGTGGATCAGGCTGCTAAGATTGAAGTGGCTCAGGTGGATCTGGACTGGCAACATAAGGGTGAATTATTTATAGCTCGCTGGGCCATGACACCTCAGGCCATCAAGGAAGAGATGCAACATATAGATGGGCTCGTGATCGAGGGGTGGACTTAACCATGGACACTATTGCACAGGTTATCCATGAATGTGAAACATGTGCTGCAATTAAACAAGCCAAGTAGTTAAAGCCTCTGTGGTATGGAGGGCGATGGCTGAAATATAAATATGGGGAGGCCTGGCAGATCGATTATATCACACTCCCACAAACCCGCCAAGGCAAGCACCATGTGCTTACAATGGTGGAAGCAACCACCAGATGGCTGGAAACATATCCTGTGCCCCATGCCACTGCCCAGAACACCATCCTGGGCCTTGAAAAGCAAGTTCTATGGCAACATGGAAACCCAGAAAGAAGTGAGTCACAAATGGGACTCATTTTCGAAACAACCTCATAGACACCTGGGCCACAGAGCATGGCATTGAGTGTGTATGTCACATCCCCTATCATGCACCAGCCTCTGGGAAAACTGAATGATACAATGGACTGTTAAAGACTACACTGAGAGCAATGGGTGGTGGGACATTCAAACACTGGGATACACATTTAGCAAAGGCCACCTGGTTAGTCAAAACTAGGGGATCTGCCATTCGAGCTGGCCCTGCCCAATCAAAACTTTTACGCACTGTAGAAGGGGATAAGGTCCCTGTAGTACCCATAAAAAACATGCTGGGGAAGACAGTCTGGGTTACTCCTGCCTCAGGCAAAGGCAAGCCCATTCGTGGGATTGCTTTTGCTCAAGGACCCGGGTGCACTTGGTGGGTAATGCGGAAGGATGGGGAAGTCCGCTGAGTACCTCAAGGGGATTTGATTTTGGGTGAGAATAGCCAATGAACTAAATGGTATGATGTTAACCGCTATATAATACTGTATGTCATCACTTTTATGGTTGCTATTTGCCATATTAATGGTATTTCAGTAAGAATCACCCAGATTAATGAAGAATGAACTTTGATGAAACCAAGCAAAGTGCAGCAGTGATGGAACCAGAACTGGCTTTGACATGCAACAATCCAACACCACACACCATCTCTCCTGCCCTGAAAGACCGTTATGACAGATGGAGTCCAAAGTCATGGACTAAATGAACTCAACGGACATTTTAGAGGGATGGCCCATAGACCAAGGGAACAATATCTCTGTGTATATATCAAAAGACAGGAAAAGTGGTGGTGATTAATTGAGATGTATCGAAAAGTGTGAGACCTGGGCATGATGTAGATGGTATAGAATAAGGGGTGGATACTGTCCTGGTTTTGGCTGGGATAGAGTTAATTTTCTCCCTAGTAGCTGGTATAGTGCTGTGTTTTGGATTTAGTATGAGAATAATGTTGATAACACACTGATGTTTTAGTTGTTGCTAAGTAATGTTTACACTAGTCAAGGACTTTCCACCTTCCCATGCTCTGCCAGGTGCACAGCAAGCTGGGAGGGAGCACAGACCAGATAATTGATCCAAACTGGCCAAAGGGCTATTCCCTACCATATGACCTCATGCTCAGTATATAAACAGGAGGAGTTTGCCGGGGAGCAGCAATCACTGCTCGGGGATGGTCTGGGCATCGGTCAGCAGGTGGTGAGCAATTGCATTGTGCATCACTTGTTTTGTACATTCTTTTATTATTATTATTCTTATTAGTATTAGTTTATTTTCTTCTGACATCTTATTAAACTGTCTATCTTAATCCACGGGTTGTACTTTTTTTTTCCGATTCTCTTCCCCATCCCACCAGCGATGGGGGAAGGGGGAGCGAGCAGCTGTGTGGTGCTTAGTTATCGACTGGGGTTAAACCACGCAAGGATGAATGATTAGTAGTAGCTTCCTTGGTCTCACAAGGCAGAAAACACATCACTCCAGAGAGTTCAATGGAATAGTCTTCTAATAAAAGACAAGAAGGGGATGAACAGAAAGTAAGAAAGCTATGACACCTCATTTCACAGCAGTTTTTTCTCATAGGATTTGCTTGTTCCTATTTGTATAGCTGGGCTTTGGATAAGAACAACTCAGTTATTCCAATTGCTTTTATACTCAGTCTGAAGAAAAAAAACATGTTCAAAGGTATGGTTCCCTGATAGGGCAGAAAATCACTCTCTACAAATGCCTTTTTCTCTTTGCTAATGTCAGGACATTTGCCACCTAGCTCAGCTGCTGTTATTGACATGGTAGCTACTTAACATTAGGAGAACAAAAAACATCTCTTAGATGAGAGATCAGTCATAAATTAATTCTCAATGTCATGCTCATCCCAAAATTTCAGCAAATAAAATAATTTAGTTTTAATTTTAGTGACTTTAAATCAATCTTGTATTTTAATTTCAGCTGAAGTATGAGTGGATACTTTCAGTACGAGTTAATTAAAAGTTCCTCTTTTCAGCATCCCTGGAGTTATTCCTTGGGCATCACATGAAAGCTGGGGGGATGCAGCATTCTTCAAAGTCAGAGTGTGTGAAAGGCACTCTTGGTTAAGGCATAACTCTCCGGGGATGGAAGAAACAAAATAGCAACCTGTTATCCTATCCTTTGTAACATGCTCATTATTTCCTGTTCCATAATATTATTAGTTTCTTTCACATGCCACAGAGACAGTAAGAACATATGTAGGTTCTAGAATTAAGGCTGAGTTAGGAATATGAAAGGAGATGAGCAATAAGGAGAGAGGTGTGTGTTGACCTCCCCCCCAGCAGACCACCAGCAACATGGAGAAGCCTTTTTTTCTGGTGGCAAACTGCACATTTTTATGTATAATTTTTGGCTTAAATATGAACTGAGAGGAAGAATAGAAAAGAGTAGTGACATAACTTGGAGAAGGAGAGAGCTGGAGAGAGCTTTAAATGTGTTATAACTTTGGAAATATTTACTTTTTTTTTTTGTCTAAAGAGATCAATTAAGAGAAAAAGACAGGAAGGAGGTATTGCATGGTTCAAACTTGGATATCTATAATGAATTAATTTCTGTATTTATCTATCAATATATCTGTTGGTATATTTAATCAGCCTATCTGCATTTCAATTACAACCTGTTCTAGATATGCATGTTGGATGTAGATGAATTCCACTTTTATTTTATTCTTATTTATAGGTAATTTTGGAGTATATATATGCATGCACATTTGTTATCTCATTATGCTATGTTTTGTACTAATAAACTCACTCAACACTTTCCAATATGCATTTGTAGAGAGAAGAGAAGGATGAATAGCAAATACTTAATGACATCTCAAGAAAAAGAAGAAACTGTTCTTTCCTTGGTGAGTACACAACTTCTAAACAAAATAACTCAGTGAATGTACATTTTGCAAGAACTATAAGTTAGTGTGGATGTCGGGGGGGCAGGACAAGACAGTGCAGAATCATGATTGTACATATACAGAAAAAAGCAAAAGTGAGCAGGCTTTGGCATTGCATATGTAGCCAAATCCCTTTCCATTTAACTCTGTAGTACTTTCAAAATACACACCAGCATATTTCCATAGCTCACACCAGGGTATTTCCATAGCTCTTTTTTGTTTTAAAAGAGTTAAACCAAAGATGTTATCTTTTTGCCAGACTACTTTTCTTTGTGGATGGCATCCTACATATTTTATTTAAATTTAATGGAATAACTTCATCTAGTTTTTAAAAACTAACAAAATTAAGCCATTAAGAACAAAATTTAAAGAAAAAAAAAAACAAAACAACTTTACCCAGAAATTAAAAGATGGATGGATTCAACTTCATCTGAGTTTAAATGTAACTGTATTGTAAACTGAGATAGAAAAACATTTCCAGATGCTTATTCCTTTCCAGTATCTTAAATGCCAACTGAGATGAATTATCTTCTGGAGGTGACCATTTTTCCTTAAATCTAGATTTCTATGACTAACTTTTAAACAAGTCAAAATAGGAAAAACTAAGAACATATAGGTAACGACTTCCTGAAAACCAATGATTTTCCCATTTGCAGACCACTGTGCTGGAAGCAGAAGAACCCAAGAACTAGGTACTGATTTAAATGAAAAAAAATCTTTGCTCTGTTGTAGGATATCATATCTCACCCTGCGGTAGCCTTCACTTTTTGTAGTCCCCTGATTCCTTTTACATCAAGTCTTGTACTTGCGTTGGAAGAGGTATGCAGAAAGTGTTCAAAATAAGCCTTTTCTCCATTGAGCCCAACTGGCGCTTCCTGTTCCTATTCATTTTGTCCTCTTACTAGGACCTTTCAGATTACTTGTACTTACTTGTACTTGCCTTGGGTGCCCATACATGTGACATGCTGGATCTGATTCTGCCTGAACTATGGAGTTAGTTAGCTGGCATTTCAGAGTGGGAAACCCATGCCAAATGTGGAAGTGGTAAAAATAGGGAACTGACTGAAACTGCAGTTCTGCCTCCTGAGACACTGTATTTAATAAGTGCATGGAGACACTTTGCGATGATATTCTATGTCATTCCACAACTGAGATAACTTAGTTCTGCATTCAGAGCTATGAACACATATGTATTTGAGATGCATCACATCTGTGTTAGACATCTCTCAGGTCAAGTGACTAACAATAATGACACAGGCTGGGAGAGTATTGTGCTTGAGATTCTTACTGCTTTTTCCCTACTTAAGTTTCTTCATTTTATTGAAAAAGGTAATAAGGGACCTAGTTCAGAAGGGCACATTTGTACAGAAAATATCCCATGAGTATCCTCTGCTTTACAATCCAACTATCTGATATTTAGGAATAATAATCATAAAACCAAACCAAAATAATAAAAAACCTAACAATCCCCCACCTCCCCCCCCCAACCCAAATATTTCAGCCCTAGACTTCCACATGCCCTAGTTCGACATGTAGGAGCCAAACACATCACTATATATCTCTCACAGACCTCTGTGTCCACAGGGGTTATACTGAAGCCATATGCTGTGGGAATTTGAGGTCTTCAGCAGAATAAGAAAAATCCTAAATAGTAGAATTCCAGAGAATTAGAGGAACCTTTAACTCATAATCTTGTTCAGGTTATAAGTGAGGAAGCAAAGTCTAGGACCAGGTGCACAGACTTACTGGAATTCCTATGGTCTCCCCATGCTTGGTGATAGGTAGCCTAATTTGTAATTCTGGATTGTCAGGAGGAAGACAAACCACAAATCAGAAAAGCACATCTTCAGTCTCAGGCTCAGCTTTCAAGACTTCACTCCTGTGTGGAATCTGAAAGGTCCTAGTAAGAGGACAAAATGAATAGGAACAGGAAGCGCCAGTTGGGCTCAATGGAGAAAAGGCTTATTTTGAACACTTTCTGCATACCTCTTCCAAGCCCCTTGCTTCCTAACATGGATTGAAATCTCCTTTTCTTAACCCCACGTTGACCTGCTACCTGGGAGTCAATTCATGTGATTTTGTGTGTTCTGATTCCAGTGTTAACATCATGTATTTCTCTCCCCTTCAGGTCACATAGAGTAAATGGAAAACCAAACAAGTGGAACTGAGTTTATTCTCTTGGGACTTACAAGAGATCCACTCCTTCAAAGCCTCCTATTCACTGTGGTTTTAATTATTTACCTAATCACTTTATTAGGAAATACGGTAGTCATGATGGTCATAAGGACTGATCTCCACCTTCACTCTCCTATGTACATCTTCCTCTTTCATTTAGCTCTTGTTGACATCTGTTATGCCACTGCTGTTGTTCCAAAGATGCTGGTGAATTTCCTTGTGAAAGGAAGCATAACCATTGCTGTGAATGCTTGTATGACTCAAATGTTCTTCATCTTCCTCTCAGCTGGGTGTGAAGTGTTTATGCTTTCAGTAATGGCATATGACCGATATGTGGCCATCTGTAATCCGCTGAAGTATCAAAAGGCTATGAGCAAACATTTCTGTTATCAGCTGGTGGGGGGTGCATGGGTAATGGGTCTCTTATATTCAGTTCTAAACACAATTCCTGTGTTAAATATTCAATTCTGTGGGCACACAGAAATCAAACATTTCAGCTGTGAGCTGCCCCCTCTCCTGTCTGCTGCTTGCAGTGGGACCTTTCTCAGTAAACTCATTCTTCTTTTTTCTGCTGTGATCTTTGGGTCCAGCTCCTTTTTGCTCACCCTCATATCCTACATCTATATCATCACCACTGTCCTGAAGATACAGTCTGCAGAAGGGAGGCACAAAGCTTTCTCCACTTGCAGCTCCCACTTCATTGTAGTGGGGTTACTCTACATAACTGCTCTGTTCCAATACACAAAACCCAAATCAGTCTCATCAATCATTCTAGACCAAGTGCTGTCCACCCAGTACAGCATCTTAACCCCTATGCTGAATCCCATCATCTACAGCCTGAAAAATAAAGATGTGAAAACAGCCTTAGGCAGAATTCTAAAGAAACTTCAATTTGTATAACCTCTGAGCTGTGTATTTCAAAGACATGTTCTTTAAAACACGGACTTATAAACAAATGACCTATTGGGATTCTCTGGTTGCATTTTCTAGGTTATGTGATCAAAAACACGTTCACATACCCACAAAGAAGCACAATGGCAGGAGGGGGATGCCAAATAATACTCTGCCCCAGCAGCTCCCAGGCCCATCACAGGGAGAGCTATCAGCCCATCAGTGACACATCTCCACAAGGACAGAGGAGCACAGAGGTGAAATGGAAGGCAGAGGAACCCAAATTACAGGCTCAGAAGAGGGAACACCCTATCCAGGCTCTTCCCAGGGCTGTTACAGAAGACTTAACAGACCCATTCCAGGTGTGAAACCCATCATGATGAGTGAAGGAGAGTTAAGGCTGTAGCAGCTTTTGGACCAATGGGAGTTACTGCCTAAGAGTATGGGACACATTATGGGATGCAGGGGACCAGCATTTTGGGAATGCACAGGACTTATTCTGGGATCTCTAGGGGAGGAACCAAAGGCAGAGAAAGTGGTGGACCTAAGTGATTTGAGGAGGAATGTATGCATGAAAATAGAGTGATAAGGGGATAAAAAGGGATGGTTGCATGTAAACAAGGACTGGTCAGCATGTTTGTATGGTCATGCCCTGCACCTGATCAGTGCAGTCTGTTCTATCCTCTTACTAAATTAAATTTCTAACTCTTTTCCTGGGTGGGGGAGTCTATTCTCTGTGTACGTGTGTGTATTCGAGTCTGAGTGTCAGCAACTGGAGTTGGACCACAGGTCAGGGGGCCCATGTGTCTGGGTGCCAGCAACTGGACGGACAGAAATTAGTGAAATCAAGTGCCAGCCACTGGAGTAGGACACAGGCCAGAGGCCTTTGTGTCCAAGGTGCCAGCAACCACAGTGAGTGATGGTCTGGGTGCCAGCAACTGGACTGGGACCAGGGGTCAGACAGCCCATGCGTTCATAGTGCTAGCAACAGGAATGAGTGCAGGTGTGCAAGTGAGCACCATATCTGAGGCCAAATTCTATACAACATGTAGGAAAAGTTAGATTGCAACGTATTTTTAAATTAATTTCTGGAGGGCAGTGATGTAGTCAGTAGTGGGAAACAAGTATCTTTAAAAAAGCAATAATAGGTCAGATTAATCATGCCCCAAAAGTACCTTTTTTTCTTGTGTGAGTAAAAAGAGAACCCAATGTTAACAACTGGTATAGTTGTCTTTGCTTCATATAGCTAGGATTAGGTGAGACAAATCTTGTCAAGTCACTTAGATTTGAACCACTTCCCCCTTCCTTCTCTGTACAGAACCTGTCACCATCATGGCTCAGGAAATGCTTTTTTACTATTGTCACTTCTTCAGCCAGTCTCATGATATAAAGAAAGCAAGAACTGTCTGTGCAAAATTGTACCTTGCCTCTTGCACTGCTGCTTCTTTTCTCACCTGAATCCCTGAGGTGTTCTAGTTTCGCAGTCCTTGCAGAAGATGCCTTACTGCTGCTCAGGGTCACATAGGTTGAAATAGTCAGACCACTTCCATAACACCTGCTGCTGAATTCACAACCGCCCTCAGCACAACTTCTCATTTCCCAAGGGCCCATTGTCTGTGCCAAACCTGTCTTAACACACCCATCACCAAAGTGTCCTCTTCTGACCCGCAGCCTCTCCCAACACAAGTTGCTACCCTACTTTGTCCCAAATGCTTCACGCAAACTTTACTGAAGAAGGGTCCACATGAACTCCATAGCCTTACCACACCTCAGCAGCCAGAACTGCACAAGCTCTCCTAGTGTTGCCTTCAACACATGATGCCCACTCCTGATGTCATGAGCTCTTTCAATGCAACTCCTCACAGTATTACCTGCAACTTCATACTTTCATTCAGCACTGTCCTTCACCACACCTTAGTGTCCTGGTTTCAGCTGGGATAGAGTAAATTTTCTTCGTAGTAGCTGGTATAGTGCTGTGGTTTGGATTTTAGTATGAGAATAATATTGATAACACGCTGATGTTTTGGCTGTTGCTAAGCAGTGTTTGCACTGGTCAAGGACTTTTCAGCTTCCCATGCTCTGCCAGGTGCACAAGAAATGGGAGGGGGCACAGCCAGGATAGTTGATCCAAACTGACCAAAGGACTATTCCATACCATATGACGTCATGCCCAGTATATAAACTGGGGGGAGTTGGCCGGGGGGTAGCGGTCACTGCTTGGGGACTGGCTGGGCATCAGTCAGGGGGTGGTGAGCAGTTGTATCACGGTTTTTTCCTCCCTTGGGTTTTGTTCCTCTCTCTCTCTTGTTGTTTTCCTTCTCATTACAATTCATTATTATTATTACTATTATTTTGTTCCAATTATTAAACTGTTCTTATCTCAACCCACAAGTTTTCTTACTTTTGCTCTTCCGATTCTCTTCCCCATCCCACTCAGGGGGAGTGAGCGAGTGGCTGCATGGTGTTTAGTTGCCGGCTGGGCCTAAACCACGACACTCAGGCAATTCCAATTTCATAAACTCCCTCCAGACAGCCTCCAGCTTCGTGCCTTCCATCTCTAGTTTTACAACTTCTCCGCAAACCTCAGCCCAATCCTGCCCACCATCAAATTTGCAACACCTCTTCACCACCTCATGTCTCTGGCTAGACAGCCCCTTGCCAGCATTCACTACCCACCCACAAAACCTCACTGACCTTCTCACCATGTACAATTCCTCCTCAGCCACTTCACAGCTACCCCAGTCACGAACTACCACCATGGTGGTTTCCAGATCCAGATGCCAAAGTAAGCGGCATCCTTTCCTGGCAGTAGGCACATCCTTATAGGGAACTATTTTGCAAGAGGAGGAACCAGCAACTCTTTTGGGGCCTTGTGCATTAAGTCACTTCTGGTAGCCTGTTTGGTTAGGGAAACAAAAGGATATGACTATGATGCTAGCCAAATTGCTACCACGTGTGTCACTGGGTACAGAAACTGGCACGTCTTACCCAAATTATCTTAACAGGTCAGATACCTGAGGGTTCACCTTTGACTTCTGTCATCTGTTGTTCCTCTTCCTTTTCCAAAGATTGTAAAACTTTTTTTCTTACCCATCCTATATTGACTACTGTTTCCTGTATTGATTACTGTTAACCCTCATTAACCTGTCCAGGAGCCCAGGCAACAGTATTGAATTTCAATTCAGTAACAGAATTTCAGATATTGAAATTAGAGGACTATTTTCATCCAGACCAGTATTTAACCTCCACATTAATTTGGAGATTTGCATTTTCACTGTGTGGATCTCTGACATTTGGTGCCAGGAGATGGCTACATTACCTTGGTTGTTATCAGACATTCTGTATTTCAAGAAATTTCAACAAACTAATGGGCCATGGCTGAAAATTTCTTTATTGACATCCATGAGGCAGCTCCTGAAAATACACAGTAGAGTTCTGCACAATGAGGAGTTTGAGACTTTGTTTGAGCTAAGCCATTAATTGGCATGACCGTTTAGTGTGTTTCATTTCATAGATTAACTTTTGCTTGTAGATGTATAAATTAAGAAAGGTGAGGCCCTTTCTGACAGCAGGAATTCTGGGTTTTTCTTCAAAATCTAGATGTCTATTTCAGACCTAATCCCATCCTAAAATCAGTTCTTAGGTATACCAGAAGAATCCATTTCTGGAGAGATGTATTTTTTTCCATGGGAAAGCCTAGAGTGACAAAGTCAGACTCAAATTAGCTGACTTCCATAGACATAAAATATCTAGCTGACTTCTTCAGCTTCCCCATTTGTAAGAGAAGGACATTTTTAACTTACTTTGTAACTGACTGACCTCTGCTAAAGCATGCAAGTTATTGTAAGAGGCTTTATTCACTGGTTTGCCAGTGAGGAAATTTCATGCAAAATAAGGCTTGAAAGATCATGGCAAGGTAACCCAGGCCATCTTCTATCTCCATGAAAACTTAACTTAATCATAACCACTCCTGAGAGAAGTGAGAGAATCTGCCCTTGAAAGGCTATTGTGGTAGGCAACTCTGAAATATCTTTCTTTTTTTAAAAAATGAAGATATGTTTCTTTGTTTGTTTGTTTGTTTGAATGCACAAACATTAAAAAGCACTATTTTAGTACTCACAATGCTAGAAATCCAAAGCAGTGGATATAATGGCCCTCTACAGTTGGGAAAGCCATAAAGCTTCGTCTCGGTTTAATAAAGGATTCTGGAAGGGGTTAACTGGACTAGTTTGCTGCACATGGTTGTCCAGATTAATATTCAGCCAATCCATTGGCTGTTATTTCTAGTGATGAAAACATGAAATGCTGTTGTAGTATCATTATAAAGCCACTGACTTGCAAGTATTTCTTTAAAATACATTTACTTAAACTTTTCAGTCGAGGCAGAATTAATTTCTCCTCCTTTGCCCCTTCCTTTCATGCCTTTCCTTCACTAAGCCTACGCATCTCTCTCCTCTAGTCCCAAGAGCCCTTCCGGTGGGAGATTTCCTGGGACAGGGTTAAAGAGCAGTTCTTAAATGGTTTTCTTCTCAGGTCTTCTTTCTTCTGCTGGATTATGAATGCATCATTCAGTGCACACAGATACATAACCCAGACAGCCCATCAAATCAGTTCTTACATAGGCAGGAAATGTCAAGATACACTTGTGATACAGAAGAGCAAGAGATTAAATTAGATGAGATGATACAATAAAAGGCACCTCCTAAGCAAGTTTTGGAAGCTTTCCAGAAGCCATTCTATGTTCTTTAAAGAATCTAACACATTCCTACCAGGGAAGGCAGACACTGAAGAGATAGAATCATACAGCCATTACCCGAAAATCTAGATCTCTAACTACAGAAGAGGTAAGTCTTCCAGCTTGTATGGCTTCTTTCTTTTCTTTTTTATATTTCCTTTCTTCTTTTCTTTCTTTCCTTTTCTCTTTCTTTTCCTTTCTTCTTTAACAGTTGTAAAAATACAAAAAGACAGTTTCACTAAAGTTATCATTAGTCTGTGGTTACCTTTGGCTGGAACCATGTACAGACCTAATTCTACAGCCCCAGATCAGATTACTTTGGGTTTTGTTTTTTTTCTTTTTTTTTGCCATTAACCACCTGAGGTTTTAAAGAAGAATGCATGCGATAAGGAGATTATATAAGACGAGGATGCAATTTCTCACTCTTTTTGAGATGTTACCGGTCCACATTTTATTTGTTTTATTTTACAACTAATTGCATTATATCATACAACTCTAGCCTGTCCCTGAAAAGATAATTTAAGATGTAAGACATAAAGTGTGGGAATTCTCACTGAATTAGTCATTCTAGTCATCTCCTTTGAGTCAACAGAAAGGAGCAGGTACCTCCAGCAGGTAATTCATCACATCTTTAAGTAGATACCATAGACTGATCATGAATTGCTCTGCAAAGGCAGAAAAAGAGTGCATGTTACTAGCTCAGATATAGATGTCTACATGACAAAAGTCAATGAGATGAGATCAGGCAGATTAATATTTTGTAAAATGTAATTTGGTGGTGCTGGCAGGGACCTTATCAAGAGGGATACACAGTAAACCTGTGTTGTGAACCAGCTGTATCTTTAGAAACCTTTCTAAAATATATAGCTTGTTTTTAGCTTATGAATTTCATATCATCAAACTAAGAATATAGTTTTACTTGATCATTTATCTCTTGGTCACTCCTTTCCGAACAACTGGTTGCCTAACAGCTGGCCTAACTGGCCCCCAGCCACCGGGACTGGTGTAGTTTCCTTCCAGTTCTGCTCCTGCCTGGATGGAGCCTAGCTATTTCTTTTCCACTGGGTACTGCACCACGATAAAGGTGTGCTTATTTCATACTTTTATGTTCTTCTGGAGAAATCTATGTCATTGCTAAATGAAAAGAGGGATGGAAAGGATCACAGCTTGGTATGACCAGGTAAAATTCGATACCATGTTGTTTTTATTGATCCTTTTTTGGGGAGATATATCAGTAAAGGAACCATCCATGTACATTTTATTCTTATTCTTGAATACCTTTTACCTACTGCAAGCACAGGAAAAGTCCCTAAATTTCTCCACTTCCTCTCTAGGCTTTAAATTATGGGTTTGAGTGTAATCTTGTGTTTTCTCCATTCCTGTGTTTCCTGTGTATGTTTGATCAATTTTTGCCTGCCCAAGAGTTTCTGATTATGCTGTAATTTTAAATAGTTGCTAGATAATTTGCATTAACTGTTTCATTCTACAGGTCTGCTCAGAGATCACCAGCACAAACAGGGAGAACTGATTGCGATGTCATTGGGCTGGACTTGTAACAGTGAATTTTAACACCAGTTGACTGGGAATGTTTTCATACTAGAATGAACAGTTGATAATTGTATTCTAAGAGCACCTATTTTTGGTTAAAATCTGAGGAGAGTTTAATCTAGTTGTTCCCGGACTTCTTTGACCAAAGGGACTCTGGGTGCATAATAACAAGCTAGAAATGTTAAGGACTATAAATCTCTTTAAAGATTAAGATAATTTATTCACTTCATAAGATTAATATTAATCCTATAGTCTGTATGCACTTCTGATACAGAATTTATTATTAATAATGAAAAAAGCCTGATGAATCATATGTCTTTATTTTTCCATGTGTATAGGCTGTATATTCACCATATAATATTCACCGTATAATCACCCAACTGATTAACATGGAGAATGCAAGCAGCGTGATGAATTCATTCTTGTGGGCCTCTCAGAGAATCAAGGAGTGCAGAAAATATGTTTTGTGATGTTTCTGTTATTCTGTATGATTATTGTGGCAGGAAATCTGCTAATTGTTATCACTGTAATTAGCAGTCAACATCTGAATTCCCCCATGTATTTTTTCCTTTCCTACCTGTCCTTTGTAGATATCTGTTACTCTTCCATCACAGCTCCCAAAATGATTGCAGACTTCTTTGTTGAAAATAAAACCATCTCCTTTGTGGGTTGCATAGCACAGTTGTTTGGAGTACATTTCCTTGGCCTTAGGAAGATCTTCATCCTCACAGTGATGGCCTATGATTGCTACAGAGCCATCTGCAGACCTCTCCACTACAGCACTCTCATGACCAGGCATGTGTGTGGCCAGACGGTGATGGGCTCATGGGTGGGAGGTTTCATGCATTCCATGGTGCAGACCCTCCTCACCTCTTGTCTCCTGTTCTGTGGCCCCAACAAAATTGACCACTACTTCGGTGATGTCCACCCCCTACAACAACTTGCCTATACCAACACCTATGCCTTGGGCATCATTGTTGTTGCCAACAGCAGAATGATACCTCTGAGCTGTTTCTTCATCCTAGTCATGTCCTACATTGTCATCCTGGTTTCCTTGAAAAGTCAAATGTCCAAAGAGCAGCCCCGTGATGTGCACCCTCTATATCCTCTCTCTTGAGCAGAGGAACACTGACTCCTGATAGCTGAGATACAGGTCCATACAGGTGGAAAACAGGACTTATCCTCTTCGAGTTGCTGGACCTTCTGGGACAGTTTCTCCACAGCTGAGACAAGGGAGGAAGAGATACTTTCTTCATAATCCTGGAGTTGGCTAGCCACTTCATCCACTGCTGAATCCTCTCTATTATTCCAGTTCAGGATTGCCAATGAGTTGGCACACGATGATCATGCGTTCTGCACCAACTTCCGCCACATGGGTCGTGTGCACTTGACTTCATTTGGATCTTTGGGTAACTGCTCGTCGTCCAGATCACCATAAATCACCTCCAGCACAGCTAATTCCCTCAGGTACTGGATACCTCTCTCCATGGTGGTCCATTTGCCAGGGCGATATATACAACATCTTCCTTGAAGGGATATCTTTCCTTCATAGCTGACAGGAGTCGCCTCCAGAGGCTGAGGCCTTGTGCCCCTTTTCCAAATGCTTTGTCAATGCCCCCTTCCCTAGAAAAGGATCCCAGATGTTTGGCTTCTTTACCTGCTAATTTCAGGCTACTGGCCCCATTATCCCAGCATCAGAGCAGCCAGGTGACAACGTACTTGCCTGGACGATGGCTGAAATCTTTTTGCATACCTCGTAGTTCACTCAGGGATAGGGATCAGGTGGTTTCTGTCTCGTTTACGAGTTCTTCCTCTTCCTCTCCTTGTGATGGCCCTGCTCTTTCATCTTCCCTTTCTAAACAAGCTGACTTTCGCTTCCAGGATTTCTTCTTCTGTATAGGGGCAACTGATACCGGCATGGGTTGGTTCCCTGGTTCAACTGCAGTGCCTATCGCATGGGGGGCTGGAGTAGCCACAGTGCCTGTTGCAGGGGGGCCAGAGTAGCTGTAGTGTCTGTTGTTTTGTCACCAGATCCTTGAGGGTTCTGAATAGTGTTGAACAGGGCTCGGTAGGCATGGGCCAGACCCCAGCACATTGCAGTGATTTGTATCTCCTTAGAATTGCCAGGGTGACAACATACTTTTTCCAAATATTCTACTAAGTTTTCAGGATTCTGCACTTGTTCAGGGGTGAAGTTCCAAAACACTGGAGGTGCCCACCATCCTAGGCATTTGCCCATGCTATCCCACACACCCTGCCACTCATAACTATCCGGCCTTGGGGCAGATCTCTGGATGATATTCTTAAATTTCTTACTAACCTTAGACAAAACTGAAGCAATATTCCCAAACAATACTAATAGATGTATCATAACTACCCAAGGATGTTCAATATACTGAAAAATTATTGTAATGAAGGAGGAAACATTGTCCAAGAAGGTAGTCAATGTATTTGAAGGTAGTCAATTTGTATTTCCTCCATAAAAAACCTCTCAGAGGAAGAAGTATAATTGCCAATTGTCTCCATAAGGTGGTACCCAACGTACAGTAATGGTTTCAGTATGAAACTTAGATACCAAAACAAACCCAAGGTCACTGTTTTAATAACAAATCTCCCAGGTAAAACATCACTAATCACCGCAGAGCACAGCAAACTGCAAAAATCAACACCATTCTTTAACATGTACAGCAAAAAAATGAGCATGGTGCAGATCAGGTAAACCAATATCGACAACAGATGAATCAATACCATGGCCTGCAACTATTAACAGATATAAATTCCTTAACACTCTCTGGTTAATCTGTTATTATCTCAAACCCTTCAAGCCCCACGTTGGGCACCAAAAAGGACTGTTGGGGTTTAGCCCTAGTCAGCAATTAAGTACCACGCAGCTGCTCGCTCACTCTCCCCACAGTGGGATGGGGGAGAGAATTGGAAGAGCAAAAGTAAGAAAACTCGTGGGTTGAGATAAGAACAGTTTAATAATTGGAACACACACACACAAAAATTGTAACGAGAAGGAAAACAACAAGAGAGCGAGAGAGGAACAAAACTCATGAAAAAACAAGTGACACGACCGCTCACCACCTGCTGACCAATGCCCAGCCAGTCCCCGAGCAGCGACCGCTGCTCCCCGGCCAACTCCCTGCCAGTTGATACTGAGCATGACCGTCATACTGAGCATGACGTCATATGGTATGGAATAGCCCTTTGGCCAGTTTGGGTCAACTATCTTGGCTGTGCCCCCTCCCAGCTTCTTGTGCACCTGGCAGAGCATGGGAAGCCAAAAAGTCCTTGACCAGTGTAAACACCACTTAGCAACAACTAAAACATCAGCATGTTATCAATATTTTTCTCATACTAAAATCCAAACCACAGCACTATATACCAGCTACTAGGAAGAAAATTAACTCTATCCCAGCCAAAACCAGGACAAGGCCCTCTCCACCTTTGGGTCCCACATCACTATGGTGATTCTGTTCTTCAGGCTGTGCACATTCACCTACATATGACCATCCAGTGATCTGTCAGAGGACAAGAGTGTGGCAGTGTTTTACACTGTCATCACACCCATGCTGAACCCATTTATCTATACACTGAGAAATGAGGAGGTGAAGAGTACCATGAAAAAATTGTGGAGTGGAAAAATGAGAAGTGAGAAGGGAGAGGTGTAGAACTGCAGTAACTTCTCCAAAGGATCAGAGAAGCTCATGTATCTCTCACTATAAGACCTTTTGTGAAAAGCTTGCTTTTGGCTCCTCTTGTAATTAGGAACATCCCTTTCTATTTTCTTTTTGACTAGCACAGGCCAAGGCCCAGGGCTCCTGAGCACTACTGAAACACTAGGAAATAAATAAATACTATCAAAAATATTTAAAATGTTGTCCAGATAGAGCATCCCGTTAGTTAGCATTCTCCCAGATATAAACCTGTAGACAGACAAACTCCATCTGCTCTGTAATCCATTTAGCTGTGAAAGAGAGGACTATGGTTACCTGCTGCTGGAAGCAATCATACCAAGGAGGTCCCTTTCTGCTTGCAATAAATGCCTCTTTATGAGAACCACACTGTGGTATTTTGAATCCATGGGTTAGCAATTAAAATCCTAATATTTGGTGCTAGTTGGGTCATTTGCTGATGCAAGTAGCAGGAGGGGAAGCTTCTTCCCTTCCAATTCCAGTGAACCAAGTCCTTTCTGCAGTATTTCAGCTGTCGCTGACACCATCTTTCCAATCATCCATTCTAGCCTTCAGCTTTGCTTCAGATTTTTTATTTTAGTGTTTACACTAATACAGAGTCCCAGATCCCATGAAATACACATTGCTTACTGCAGAAAATGAAGTAGCCACTAAGGAAAGCATTTAGAGGGACAATTTCATGCATCAAGGAGGGGGAGCATTGTTCAGGAATCATTCAGGTATGCAAGATAATTCCTAACAGGGCACATTTACACACCCACACAAGGAAGGAAGCACATTGTCCACAGGAACAACTGGAACACCTACTATTGCAAGAGGGAAGAGAAGAAATGTGAGGATGAAAGGCCAAATCAGCACAGTACCAGTCAAAGCTGTCACAGGGTGATGAGCTGTAGCAGCTCAGGATCTCCACCAGAACAAAGGAGCCAGGAGGTATGAGACCCTCACTCCTACTTTGCCAGCAGGAACCCAGCAAATCAGCTGAATGCAGGAGGAAGAATCCTGCCTAGTGCCATTCAAAAGTAACTGAAGTACTTTCCATTTTATTTGTTCACTTACATTCCTTTTAAACAGCTACACCTGTGTTACACCTTAATATGCCTTAAGTAAGATTCAAGGTTACAAGGTGTTCCTAGCTCAAGTTGGGGCTTATAACTTAATATTTATTTATGTATTTAAAGTTTTAGTGTCTCACTTCTAAGTGCTGGGTGCTACCAAGCAACAGCTGGACCATAGATTATAGAAGGTGTCACTGGAAACAACATTAGGTTCCTTTATATATTGGCAAGAATTCTTACAAAAGCTTAATACCTGGACTAAAGAACAGCTTCTGTGTTTTGCATTGTCTGAGTAAAAATATCTGGTAAGCAGTGAGGACCAATCAAAAACCTTTCTAAAGTTTTTAAATAATTACCTGTTTTACTTCTTGTTTCAAATTTCTACAGACCATCTGTCTAAGGGATAGAAGTCTATAGCACAGTTATGATATTTACTTATGCTGCCAACATGCAATAGCAAGAACAAGCTAAGAAATACAAATTCTTATGAGAAATTTTAGCTTAAGACAGAAATCAGAATTTGTATAAATGTCCTGTGTAAGAGACATCTTTATTCCAAGGTTTGACTACAAAGGTAAGCTGAATAAAAAATTTGCAAATTACTAACTGCAATGTTAATTTGAAACATAAACACTTCCAGAAGAAACACATAGCCAATTGTAAATAAAGTTAGCCAGCCAACAAGCAAACCCACACACAATGTAATGTAGTCTAGATGACCACGCTCCAGCATCACCCTTCAGCAAGCCATCAATTTTTAGCTCCTCATTAATGATTTCTAACAAAGAAATCTTCATATGCCTCTGGGACCTCATTACTCCAGATAGTCTTGTGCTTTTGCTGTGCGATTTACTTTAAATATTTCTGCCACAACTTTCCCATCTTGTGAGAGAGAGTTATTCTTGCAGATGTTCTTGGAAGTTGTATTTTGCAGAATGAGAAATGGAAATAGACTCAGGTTGTCCATTTCAGCCTCTGCAGTTTTCAGAATTGGTAGAGATGTTTATTGCTCTCGTGACATCTAAGTAACAACTTGCAGCTGAGACATGTTGATGAAACTACCTAGCAAGGTCAGAGGAAGTCATCAGAGGAAAAAGTGAACTCTTGGAGACTGACAATTATAAACTGTGTAAGTTTTTTGATTTTGCTCCTTTGCATTGTTCAAGGATGATTGTTTCAAATCCTGCCTTTGAAAACAGGAATTTATGTTGAGTGACTTTTGTGAGGTCCATTTTATGAATTGGAAAAAAATCATTACAGTTTTTTCAGGCTTTAGTTGTCTTAGTTGCTTTTTTTTCCCAGTTATATGCTGTTTCCAGAAAGATCTGTCAAAAGGATGTTGTCAGTGTTACAGAGAGAAGGGCTCGAGAACTGGTGACAGCACTTCCCAGATGTTCAGTCTTGCATTGTCCCCTCAACTTTACACATAGGCAACAATGGTCCTAATACACACACTTTGGTCATCCCCAAAGTGCTTTCTATGGAGGAGTGTGGAGATAGAGATGGAGACACAAAAGAGCATTTTTTCTGCTGATCAAGTTGGAGAGCAGCCAGTGGGTGAGACAGAGACCTCAAGGTGAGAGAACTGAGTGACCTGTTATTGTTGAACAGGATTCAGACCCCAAAGGATTTACCAGGTAAATCCCCAAAGGATTTACCATAGACGAAGATATGCCTCTTCTTCGTTTATGCATCAATTGTACATTAGCGATACCCATGTACTGGGTAATGGGTACTAATGCCGCAAAGGTGAATTCATGGGTGTTTGTGAGTAAAGGAGAGTCACCAGTGGTGCATTCATTATCCCAGTGTCACTACAGATGTATTTATGAGGGGTTCCACTCAGTCCAGACTTGGGTGAGGTATACAGCCCCCCTACTAACACATCATTAATGCAAATTAGCTCCATATTAGCTCATCCACATACTGCCAGAAAGGTGATCCAAGGAAACACTGGACAGCTCTTTCTGTGACTGAGCTTATTCAGGTCTATCACAGTCAGAGAAATAATGAGCAGTAATTCTATTGCATCCCCTTAGAGGGATTAAAAGGAAAGTACATTCACTGATGATCAGGGACCTTCCTCAGGCTGTGAGTAAAGTGTTGAGACTTGAATTAGAGCTGCACTGTTCCTTTTGGTCAACTTTTTATTTCAAATCAACATTGTAGAGTAAAAGTGGGTCTTAAGGGGACCTTGCAATTAGTTGTCTTTTTCAGAAGAGGCAAAGGTGACCACTAGGATTCTGGAGGGTATTTCTACCACACTCCTCAAATAAAGAAACTGAGCTTGCTATTATCCACCTCAATATTATGTTTTGAGTTGGATATCAGCTGTTATTCCTTGAGGGTAGCATTACCTTTAAATGAAAACAGTCTCAAAAAGACACGAAAGAAAATATGCTTAATATTTAATATACCAATGAACAATATGTATGCGTATTGATAACGTCCTGTTTCTAATGCCATAGCAGATGGCTTTTTTTCCTGTGCTTCAGGTCCTGTCTACATGGCATCTGTAGACAACAAAAGCAATGTGACAGAGTTCATCCTCCATGGACTCACGCAAGATGAGAAAGTAGCAAAAGTGTGTTTCTCTTTATTCTTAGTCTTCTATGCCACTATCATACTCGGAAACAACTCGGAAATCATTATCACTATAAAGTCCAGTGAACATTTGGAATTCCCCATGTACTCCTTCCTGAACTACTTGTCCTTTGTAGACATCAGTTACTCTACTGTCACAGCTCCCAAGCTCATTTATGACCTTCTTGTTGAGAAGAAGACCATCCCTTTTGTGGGTTGCATAGTTCAGCTGTTTGTGGTCCATTTCTTTGGCTGCACTGAGATCTTCCTTCTCACAGTGATGGCATATGATTGTTGCATTGCTATATGTAAACCACTTCATTACACAAACATTGTGAATAAGCGTGTCTGTGGCTGGCTGGTGGCAGCTTCTTGGGTGGGAGGCTTTGTGCACTCCGTGGTGCAGGTTCTGCTTACCATTCAGCTACTATTTTGTGGGCGCAATGAGATTGACCACTATTTCTGTGATGTGCACCCTTTGCTGAAGCTGGCTTGCGCTGACACCTACATTGTTGGTGCCACTGTGGCTGCCAATAGTGGTTTGATTTCTCTGAGCTGTTTTGTTGTTCTTGTTGTGTCTTATGTTGTTATGAGGACACGCCCTTCCGACGGACATCTCAAAGCGCTCTCTACCTGCTCCTCTGACATCACTGTTGTAATTTTGTTCTTTGGGCCATGCATTTTCATCTATATGTGCCCTTCTACCACCTTCATAGTGGACAAGATGGTCCCTGTGTTCTACACCATCATCACACCTATGCTCAATCCCTTTGAAAATCTAATCCCAAATCTACATACTCCGAAATGAAGAGGTGAAAAATGCCATGAAAATGTTGTGGGGCAGAAAAGTGAAGAGGAGGGAGAAATGAAACAATGCAGTGCATGTCTGTAAGATGATATGAGCTCAAGAAACCATGGGGAGGGAAAGAGAAGGGTCTTCTCCGTAATGTTGCTCTGGTTTTAGCAAGGCACTTCAGAATAGACCTGACACCAAATTCAAGGTTTTATGTAACTCTCATCTTTTTCATTGGAAATTGTTAATCAAAATCATGTGAGGTGATTGTCATCTATCAAACCTGAGCTTTGAGGATAGCAATGTGGCATGCATCTTCAGGCACATCATAGCTATGCCTAGGCTTCTCCCGGCACTAAGAACAACCAAGTGTTTTGAGAGGTTGTTCTTTCCTACAAGGTCCTACGAGCTTCAGAGTGGTGTGTCTTTACATTTCTGCACAAAGAAGTGATGATGGTACCAAGCTCCCAAGAGTAAACAAACCCTTCAGTACCACACAGCACTGGCAGCTTTCATTTCACATATTTTTACATGCAAACATGAGGTGTCTACAATTAAGCAAGCTGCTGAGAGAGTAAGCAACCTTTGGGGAGGATGGGATTAATTTAATGATAGGAGCATGAAAGAAGTAGGGGAAACAAGATGACAGGGAAAAATGGCACAGATTGTACTGAAACATCAGCAAGTAAATAAATACATAAATAATATGTAAATATTAAAAATATTCTCCAGGCAGAGCATCCCATTAGCTAGAGTGTGAACTTTCAGTCTGATAGACTCCAGCTACTCTGTAATCCATTCAGCTGAGAAAAGGTGGCCCAAGGTGTCTGAAAAATTGATCACTGCCTGCTTCTTGACTCCCCTTTCTGCTTTCAGTAAGTGACTTATTATGAATACTACATTGTCATATGATGAATCCATGAGTCAGCTATTAAATACCTGATATTAGGTTCTGTTAGGGTCACTTGTTGATGCAGGTAACAGGAGGTGAGTCTTCTCCCCTTCCCCTGCCAGTGCAATTGCCAATAATAACAATTACTATTATTACTGCTCTAGTCAGTAGCAGGATTCAAAGGCTCACTAAGCTAATGGCTAAAAGCTTTCCCACTACGGCGAGTCTGAATGTTCCCATTTTTCTGTATTTGGTATTTCCTGGTGAATGCGCTACCTCCTTGAGTTTTATTCTGCTTCCTATCCGTTTCCTCAAAACATTCAATCTAAGCTGTCCAATGACGGTAAATGTAAAATTTGTAATTTAATTCCCAGCTCCAAACCAGCCTCATGTACTAGAAACCCAAAATCACAGCTACTCTGGTCTGGATCAACTTCATTTAAAGGAGCCCTGCTCCGTTACAGGAACAGTATGTCCTTAAAATAGTTGACAGTTCAGTCATTTGCCTTGAGGTAATTAATGATACATGGAGATTAAATGTAACAATAAGTCCTTGTTACTTCACAATGGTAGTAAAATTAGAGTAAAACATCACTATGTGGACAAAGAACTTTTATAACTTCTTCATATTTCCAGGCTGAAGAGGAAAAAAATAGGCAGCAATGACTGACAGAAGAGGAAGCTTTATCTTTCCTAGAGTTGGGGGTGAAAACATAGGTGTCTAGTCATCAAGATTTTCTTTCCAGATTTACAGGTTCCTCATGTTACATTGGAAGAGGCTATTCCTTTCAAATAATGAAGATGTAGCAGAAATGGTTATAAAAGTCAAGTAATCACATTTCTTCATGTTCTGGAGTACATGCTTTCAGAGACTGGTTTCTAATCGTTAAAGTTAATGTCCAAAGTAATTATTTTAATGAAGTTTCTAAAGCAAGTGCAGTTTTTATTCACTGATGAGGTGATATAACTTCTAATGTAGAAATCTATGCTGCAGATGTCTACTTCTGCTTTTAGGATCAGCGGGCTTAAATAGGGTCTTTATGGCTGAGATCCCTCTCTCTACAAGGTAGGTGTCAAAAAGGAGGTCAGAAAGACAAGATCTTTGCAGCACTTCTTCCTTCCCATTGATTTGAAGGCACATCTAAAAGCTCCCTAATTCAGCTATCATATCTCTACAAAAGATATGCTGTACAATATCTTGTACCATATTTTGGTACAAGATGGTACAACCATGGTGTACCATTTGGTACAATCATGCTGTACCATATCTTGTACAAAAGACATCCTGCCCTAATGTTGGAGAGTCCAGTTCAACATGTCTAAGGTCAAAAGTGACCCTTTAAAGCTGAAACAGAAGCATAAGGGAATGAGTCTTATTTGAACTTGAGCCTTAGTTCACAGTGGCGCGTCACCACTGGCAATATCTTTGGTCTGCTCAAACTTTCCTTTGCCTTGGTGAATGAATGTTCATACTAATTTATATGTCATTCTGATCCAGTCTATCCTGGGGTGACTGCAGTTTCCTACCATTGCTACCTGGCCCACCTCTGCATCTTCCCTCATCTCATACATTTCCTGACACTGTCTCAATGAAGGGATTGGTAGTGCACTTCTACCTTTTAAAAAATTATTATTATTGTTATTGTTGTTGTTGTTGTTGTTGTTGTTGTTGTTGTTGTTATTATTATTATTATTATTATTATTATTATTATTATTTTGGCTTGGTTTTTCACACAAAGGGCTTCTCAAATGCTTAAAAGTGTATGGTGCAAATTGGTTTGCTGTTGCCCACCAGAGGACCCAGTCACCAAAACTCTTTAATAAGGCTCTCAGGTAGCTGCTTGGAGTTTGGTAACAGTTCTCACAAGTCCAGCTCCATTAATGAAAGACTATTTGTCACCTATGTTTAGTACTCAGTAGGAGTATACAGGAATATTTTTATGTTGTGCTGGGATGGGATGAGTTTAGGGAGAAAGAATCATGGAATTACTGACTGGTTGAGGTTGGGAGAACTCTGGAGGTCATCTGGTCCAACCACCTTGCTAAAGCAGGGTCACCTACAGCCTGTTACCCAGGACTGTGTCTAGATGTTTTTTTAATATCCCTAAGGAGGGAGACTCCACATCCTCTCTGGGCAACCTGTTCCAGTGCTCAGTCACCCGCAGAGTAAAAAAGTGTTTCCTTATGTTCAGAGGGAACATCCTGTGTTTCAGCTTGTGCCCATTATCTGTTGTCGTGGCACCAGGCATCACTAAAACCAGCCTGGCTCTGTCCTTTTTGCATTCTCCCTTCAGATATTTATACACATGGATAAGATCCCATCAGACGCTTCTCTTCTCCAGTCTTAACAGTCCCAGCTCTCTCAGCCTTTCCTCATATTTGAGGTGCACCAGTCCCTTAATCATCTCAGTAGCCCTTTGTTGGACTCTCTCCGGTGTGTCCATGTCTCTCTTGTACTAGGGAGCCCAGAATTGGAGACAGTACTCCAGATGTGGCCTCACCAGTGCTGAATAAAGGGGAAGGAATCACCTCACTCAACCTGCTGGCAATACTTTGTCTAATACAGCTGAGGATACCACTCACTTTCTTTGCAGAAAGGGCACATTGCTGTCTCATGTTCAAGTTGGTGTCCAACAGGACCCCCAGGTCCTTCTCTGCCAAGCTGCTTTCCAGCTGGGTTGCCACCAGCATATATTTGTGCATGGGATCTTCTTCCCCAGGTACAGACTTTGCACTTTGAACCTTATCGAACTTCATGAGGTTCCTGTCAGCCCATTTCTCCATCCTGTTGAGATCCTTCTTGATGGCAGCACATCCCTGTGATGTATCAGCCACTCCTCCTAGTTTTGTGTCATCTGCAAACTTGCTGAGGGTACACTCTATCCCATCATCCAAATCATTAATGAAGATGTTGCACAGGACTGGACCCAGTATAGATCCCTGGGGTAGACTGCTAGTTACTGGCCTCCAACTAGACTTTGTGCTGTTGACCACCACCCTCTGGACCCAGCCATTAAGCCAGTTTTCAATCCACCTCACTGTCTATTCATCCACCCCATACATCAACAGCTTAATCCAGTCCATACATCAACAACGGTGTGAAAGGCCTTACTGAAGTCAAGGTAAACAATATCCACTGCTCTCCCCTCATCTAGCCATGGTGATTTCTCCTCCTTAATGTGCCTGGAAGTCATTTCCAGGATTAGCTGCTCCATCACCTTCTCAGGGATTGAGGTGAAGCTGACTGGCTTGTAGTTCTCTGGGTGTTCCTCCTTGCCCTACTTTCAAGTAGGTGTGACGGGGTGACATTTGCTTTCCTCCAGTCTTTGAGCACTTCTCCCAGTCACCATGATTGACCAAAGGTCATTGAGAGTGTCCTTGCAGTAGCATTTGCCAGCTCCCTCAGCACTTATGGGTGCATCCCATCAGGGCCCATGGACTTATATATATGCAGTTTTCTTCAGTATTCCCTGACCTGATCCTCTTCCACCAAGGGCACTCATAAAGTGATGTAAGAAGTGTGGCTGCCTCCTCCAGCTACTCTGGTCCAGGACCCTCCTGGGCTTTCCCGTTTGCAGGTTCAACCAGTAATGAAGCTGGCACCTGTCCCAGAGACACAGACATGGATGGACACACACAGACAGAGAGGACAATGACACACCCGGTCACACACTGCCACAGACAAGGCACTGCCTTCAACAGCACCTATATACAGGACTCACATAAAACATAAACATGGACAGCCAAGTGGGGGAACACACACATTACACTCTAGGTTCACAAGCATACACACATTTGCAGATCTCTTGAATACCAGCATGGCCCTTCTGTCCGCCCGGCACCCCTGTCCAGATCCTGGCCCTCTTACCCACTTCACAGGTCCCCTACTGGCTGGCTAGTCCAGCTTGATGCTTGCTAGCAAATACACAACACTCACACACTCATCCCTCATGTGCTCCACATTCACAGGTCCCCCTGGGTGTACGAGCATGGAATCCCTGCTCACCTGATACCCTGGCCCAGACTCAAGGCCCCCCCTGCTTGCCGTCTAGTCCAGCTTAAATTTTGCTAGCAAATACACATGCACACCCCATGCACACACACTTTGGGGGAAGATACAGACTTTTGCCCCCCACACACCAGCTGGCACCAGGCATATGGGCTGTGACCCATGGTCCCACTCCAGCCACTGACACAGAGCCCCTTACTCACTTCACTCATGCTAGTCCCCCCCCTAGTAGCCAGTTTGGGGAACACACACCATTCCTGCCCCAGTGGTTGGAAGTTAAAGACCCCCACTCACTCCAGTAGCTGACTCCACAGGCCTTGGGGCACCTACACCCCCTGTCTGACTCCAGTAGCTGGCACCAAATACCACTCACATGCACATAGATCTCACCAGTAGCTGGCACTTAGTCCATGCAGTACACACACGCATACAGGATAGAGAGTGAGATTACACAGATAGTTATGAAAATATTTAATAAGAAGATATAAGATGATAGGACAGACTGCGGTGATCAGGTCCAGGGCTCAGCCAGACAGGCATACTGACTGGCCCCATTTTACACACAACCTGTTCCTTTTATACCCTTTTCTGTCTAACCTCTTCCTTCTTTGTTCCTCCCTGCTCCCCCCTTCCCCTGCATGTCCCCCATGGGTTTGTATTCCCACACCCCTCCTAATCTGGGGTTCCCCTGTTTCACAGTCTTATCAGTTGCAAAGTCCAGGTTGACCTTCCTAAAAGTAGTGCCTGTGGTTTCTTGATAGCCCATCAATTAGTGTGAGTGGCGAGGTTTGTTTCCTGTCATTGTCTCCATGTTGGTCTGTATCTCTGTATATTTTGTTTGGGCTTTCCTCTTTTTTTCCCTTGGTTTCCCAGTTGACAAGATCACCCATCAGATAACATCACTGGAATAAACATTCTCACACTCTCACATGCCCTCATCAGTTAGTGTGACTGACCAGGTTTGGTTTCCATCACTGCCTTGGTCAGGTTTGTGTCCCTGTATGTTCTTGTTTAAGGCTTCCTTCTTTTCTTATTTTCCCTTGCTGCATTGAAAAAGGCCCTTGACCAGATACCCTTAAAGGAGCAGACAGTCTCCTTCCACATACCCTTACAGGTACATCTTTCTTACTTGCTGGTCTGGCTAGTTAAGACTGAGGCAAAGGTGGCATTTAGTACTTCAGCCTTTTCCATGTTCTATATAACCAGATCCTCTACCTCATTGAGCAACAGGCCCACATTTTCTCTAGTCTTCCTTTTGTCTTCTATGTACTTAAAGAAGCCCTCCTTGTTTTCTTGTACATCCCTGGCCAGATTCAATTCCATTTGGGCTTTAGCTTTCCTAACTTCATTCCTGGATGCTTGGACAATATTTCTATATTCCTCCCAGGTTACCTGTCCTTGCTTCCATGCTCTGTATGCTTCCTTTTTTGTACTTGAGTTTGGCCAAGAGCTCCTTGTTCACCCTCATGGGCCTCCTGGCATTTTTGCCTGACTTCTTATTCATTGGGATGGAAATCTCTTGACCTTGGAGGAGGTTATCCTTGAATATGAACCAGCTTTCTTGGGCCCCTCTTCCCTCTACAGCCTTATCCCAGGGGACTTTTCTGAGCAGATCTTTGGAGAGGCCAAAGTCTGCTCTCCTAAAGTCCAGGGCTGTGAACATGCTTACAAGATGTGGGAGGCCTTTTGGGCAGTTCAGAAAGCCTTGGAGATGTTGCCGGTTTCTGTTCTGGATCTTTCTGTTTAAATGGTAGATGGAGAATGGGTAGATGGAAAAAATATATACTGTCACAGTAAAATTTGCCTTTAACCTGCCACAATAAGAAAAACTGGTTGAAAATCTCCTGAAACAGATTTCTATGCAACAAGAAATTTAAACAACAGCAAGGATATGGCAATTACAAGCAAGAGGAAGTAGCATTGAACAACACTCTGATCTTTCAGATTAATAACTTGAAATAGATTTGGAGTGAATGATTTATAATTGTTTCAGACAACAAATGCTGTAGTTTGTAAGTTTATTTGGATATGTGTTTGTAAAGATATGTGGAAGAGTAGTGTCTGCTCCTTTAAGGGTACCCTTAAAGGAGCCATAAACAAGAACATACAGAGGAAAACCTGACCAATACATGATAAAGGACGTTGTGATGAGAACAAACCCAGTGAGTGGAGCAAGCCTGAGAATGTTTATTTTTCTTGGTTGTGAGGATAAGGAAAGAGAGGGAGGCAAACATACAGAGACATGAAGCCTGATCAATTAGCATTAACAAAGACAATAACCAGAAACAAACCAGGTTAGTCACACTAATTGATAAGCTATCAAGACTCTGCAGGCAAAATGGGACTTTGCAACTGGTAAGGATACAAACCTGAGTGTCTGGCATGTTGGATGTGGTCAGTGGGACTGTGCCACCTGATGAGGCAATATGCAGGGGAAGGGGAGCCAGAAGGAACAAAGTTGGGGGATGAGAAGAAAAGGCTATAAAAGGGCCAGTCACATATAAAACTGAAACAGTGAGAATGCTTGCCTCGCTGAGCCCTGTGCCTGACCACTGCAGTCTGTCCTGTCTTCTTAAGAAATGCTTTCTTAACTCTCTCTCTGCTTAATCTCACTCTATCCTGTGTATGCTGCAAGGACCAAGTGCCAACTACTGGGGAGACTGGTGTGAGTGGATTTGGTGCCTGCTACTGGAGTCAGACCAGGAATGTGGGTGCCCCTGGCCTGCAGTATCAGCTACTGGAGACAGTGGGGGTCCCAGTGCAGCTACTGGAGTCAGTGGGGTCCTACTGCCAGCTACTGGAGCCAGTGGGGCCTCACCCTCCAGCCATTGGGGCAGGAACAATCTGTGTCCCTAACCCATCTACTGGGGGAGACTGGTGTGAGTGAGGCAAGTGAGGGGCTCTGAGCTGGCAGCTGGAGTGGGACAGCAGGTCACAGCCCATGTGCCTGGTGCTGGTTGCTGGAAGGGCCAAATATCTGTATCTTCCCCAAACCAGGTGTGTGTGAGGTGTGCATGTGTACTCACCAGCAAACTTCAGGCTGGATCAGATGGCAAGTTAGGGGACCCGTGGGGCAGTCAGAGACTGAGATCTGGGCAGGGGTACCATGCGGATAGAGGAACCATGCCAGTGCTCAGAGAACCTGTGAGTATGCGTGTGCTTGTGAACCCAGTATTGTGTGTGTGCCTGCACCAGTGACTTCCTGCCTCTCCCAGCTCCAGAGAAGGAGGGGACATGGCTGTCTGTGCTTGTGTGTGATGTGGGTCCTGTGTGTGGGTGCTGTTGATGGCAGCACCTTGGCTGCGGCAGTCTGTTTTACTGGCCATGTCAGCATACTCTGTGTGTGTCTGTGTGTCTGTGTGTGTCTGTGTGTCTCTGGAACATGTGCACAGCTTTGCCGCTGGTCGAACCTGCAAAGGGGAAAGTGGCAGCCACATCCCTCAGCCTGGGCAGAGACCCTGATTCCCCAGGCACCAAACTGGGTTCCAGAAGCCTGGCAGGAGAGTCCTGGGGCTGCTGGAGGAGCTGGACATGTTCTAAACTGCCCTTAACAGAATTCAGACTTGGAAATTCAGGTTGTATCAACATTTAGTACTGGGTATAACAGCCACCTTTTTTTCCTATCCTTTTCCTATCCTCTTCATATCCACCATGGCATATTAAAGTACATGTGTGTGGTTGTGTTTATGTGTGTGAACGGCAGAGAGAAATGCTTGGTATTCTGTTGAAAAATATACAGAAAATTTTAAATGGTACTGTGACCTCTTGGCTGTTTGGCTCCTTCAAGGCAGCTTCAATTAACTCTAGCTGCTTGATTTTACTGTAGACATCTACCATGGGGCAGGTATCTGCACTCCATTTATACTCAGGGATAGATACCATATCTTCTAGGGTATAAATTCTCCCACTCTGGAGCCATGATCTAAACAATGTAAATCGAGCCATCCCTTTAAGGTGTTTGTTGATCTTCATTGACTATGCAGGGAGTCAAAGCTGTCATGCTCAAATTGTGATGCCTATACTGCAGATCTCTGTCTAGTAAATGTCAGGGATTGCTACAGACAGACGGCTGTTCACTTTCTCTGCAGCTGTGCTAGCTATGGAAGGTTATTGAGTCCTTGTGAGAGGAAGAGAAGTAAAAGTGGGATCATTTCTAAATTAGTTATGTGATTTGCAGACATATATTCTGAATTATGCATGAAGCAAGCCTGTTTAATAGGAAGAAAAAACTCTTCAAAATCTACCAGAAAGCAGTAGAGAATAGAGCAGGATGCAAGGAAAGTGCTAAGGTATTAGCAAAAGGCTAATGAAGGATATATGAAGAACAGAGACTGCTTTCTTAGTGGTAATCTGCTTGTTGATTCATGAACTCTCAGACAGAAATAAGCAGCTGAAGAATTTCCTGGTGTGACTGTAAAAGAAAATGAACTAAAATTTCAAGGGGAACAGAAATGCCTTGACATATTCCTGAGTAGCTCACCAGTAGGACAATGTCAAGATTTTGAACTATTAGGTATATTTCCTTCTAAAAGGAAAGCAAAACAAAACACCACACATGTAAAATAGTTTTCCCAAAACACAGAGAACTATTTATTCATGTGCTGGCATTGTTAAACTTTATGTCTGTGGTGTTGTTTGCATTTCAACCTCCATAAGACAGTGTATTTATCTAACAAAGAACTTTAACTATGTCTCTGAGTGATGCTGTGGTGGCACAGAAACTGTGTAGTGATTTGCTCCTTCTCCTATCTTAGAAAACACAAACTGTTCAGGAGAGCATGTTGTGTTAACAGCAGGCCTGAGAGAGCAGTCAAGTTACTAGACACCCACTAGCTCAGTGGAGAGGAATATTAATGAAGAAACTCCCAAATCTGGTTTCTGGGCATCATCCATGAACCTTGGAGCTGTAGCATATTCCCTTCTCTTCCTGGCCAGCCCACAACTTCTCCCCTACACCTGTGCTATGGCAAGCCTGAGCTGAAGCAATGGCACTGCAAAATTTCTTGTGAGTAACTGAATTTATCCTGGGGAGTTCTGATACAAGGGAGCTGCAAGTTCTCTTTTTCACCTTCTTCTTCCTTGCCAATGCCATGATTCTGCTGGGGAACGTCCTCATCATTGTGGTAGTCAGGGCTGACCCCAAGCTGTACTCACCTATGTACTTTCTCCTCTGCAATTTGTCCTTCATGGACATTTGTTACACCTCTGTCACCTCTCCCAGGATGCTGATGGACCTGCTCTCCCAAAGGAAGACCATTGCCTTTGGGGACTGTATAGTCCAGCTGTTTTTTCTGAACTTTGTTGAGGCAATAGAGATGTTGGTCCCAGCAGTGATGGTGTACAACTACTACACAGCCATCTGTGAGCCCCTGTGCTACACAGTCATCATAAGCCAGCAGGTGTGCTGGGTCCTGGTATCTGCCTTCTGAGCAGGGGGTTTCCTCCACTCCATGGTCCAGATGCTGCTCACAATCCAGTTCACCTTCTCTGCTCTCAGAGCAGTTGACAGCTACCTCTGTGACACGCCTCCGGTCACCTGGCTGGCCTGCATGGACATCTACATCACTGAGTGGTTCATGGCCTCCAACAGTGGCTTAATAGCCCTCGTTTGCTTCCTGGTGCTGGTCACATCTTATATGTTCACCTTGGTCACAATCAAGGTCCACTTCACTGAGGGGCACTGGAAGGCACTCTCCACCTGTGCCTTACACATCATGGTCATCACCCTTTTGTTTGTACCCTGCACCTACATCTACCTCTGGCCCTTCTCTATCTTATACCAAGAATAAACTGGAAATATGAAATAGGTCTTTCAACACTAATTTCCAAGACCTAGAAAACACAATTTTCATAATAAACATTATTACTGGTGAATTCCCTCCCACAAGAATTAAGAGTTAGTTTATTTTATTTGGACCTTAGTATGTAATATGGATCAAAGACCTTTCTTAACCTAGCCCAATAGAGTAGCTTCACTATATCTGGCATAATCAATATATCAGGATATGTGAGAGAGTCCTGAGATTATGTTTACACTTGGTCAGTTGGATCCCCAACTTGAAGGTCAAGGTGTGTGTTTTTACTTTCTACACTTAAGCTGTATGTGATGTAATACAATCTTGGAAGAAATCAACTTCACCTGAGTTTTTCATTTGATCTTCTTTATAGTTAACAATGAAGATTTGTGGATCCTAGAGGATGAATATGTCTCATCTAAGAGAAGATGAATAGTGCTTGGGAAGAGCTTTTTTTTGACCATAAAGGAAGCTTAGAATTATGAGGTCAGATGGACTCACTTCTGGTGCCAATTTGGGTGAGATAAATCAATGTGCTCATCTATAGTTAGAATACCTGGGGACAGCCCATTGCTGAAGCTCATAGCTAGACTCATACTCAACTATTTGAACAGAATATGTCTGATTTTTTTTGTCACCACATTAAAGATACAATGCATTGTCATATTGCAATGTCATAATGTTGGTCAGTACTATATAACACAAGATAATACACTCTAAAAACATAGCAGCAGTAAACAAATATTTACAAAATATAAACTTTTCAAATGATGGATATGTATAACTGATCATATTAAAAATAACTGTTGAAAGACTGAAACTTTCTAAACACTTTTACTTGTGTGGAGTTACGATTTTCAAATAAATCTGGTACGAAATTTTTCTCAGCTCTGACATGCTATTACTTGCGCTTTGCCACCAGATGGCAGAGGCAATTAAGCTAAGTCTATCTAAATGCATATACCCTGATGCTGATGTTTACAGATAAGTTAACGATGGTGGAGATACTGTTTGTTGGATTTTCTTTCAACGTACAAGGATGTGGGGTTTTTAACTTTTCTGAAAATTACAATAATTCTCTCACACAAGTAAATTGTTAAAATCATAAGAGGAACACATATGTAAAGTAAAAGTGACACTATACAACATTGTATCTGGGGAGATAGTGATAAAGAAAAGACAATAAGATTTTCATCAAAATTCATCAAAAGTCCAGTGTCTCCTGACAAAATAATACAGTAAATTGCATCATATGTCTGTGTTAGAGTGAATGGCTCTTAGGATGGGATTCAGCCAACATAAATTTATGCATCCCACTGAAGAATCTTATTCCAGTGCCTAGGTGGTTTAAGGTCTCTCAACAGAGAAAAAGATACCATTAGAAGGAAAACATTAGATAGGGTTGAGGGTGAAAAAACTGGTGCTATTTACCACTAAAGCATGTACAGGTTTTGTCTGAGCATAATCTAGTCATCTAGTCAGAGAAGGACTTATGAGCAATGTGATGGTCAGAGGCCGTCTTGGGCAGAGTGATCATGAAATGATAGAGTTTTTGATACATGGAAAAAAGGCGAGGGGGGTCAGCAAAACTGCCACCTTAGACTTCTGGAGGGCAGACTTCGGCCTGTTTAGGAGACTGGTCGACAGAGTCCCCTGGGAGGCGGCCCTGTACCGCAAAGGAGTCCAGAAGGCTGGACATTCTTTAAGGAGGAAGTCCTAAAGCCACAAGAGCGGGCTGTCCCTAGGTGCCGAAAGACAAGCCAGCGGGGAAGAAGACCGGCCTGGCTGACTAGAGAGCTCTGACTAGAACCCAGGAAAAAGAGGAGAATCTATGACCTCTGGAAGAAGGGGCAGGCAACTCAGGAGGACTACAAAGGTGTAGCGAGGTTGTGCAGGGAGAAAATTAGAAGGGCCAAAGCTGAGCTAGAGCTCAATGTGGCTACTGCCATAAAAGACAACAAAAAATACTTCTTCAAATACATTAGCAGCAAAAGGAGAGCTAAGGAGAATCTCCAGCTCCTAGTAGATGGGGGAGGGATCACAGTGACAAAGGATGAGGAACAGGCTGAGGTACTTCATGCCTTCTTTGCCTCAGTCTTTAATAGCAGGGCCAATTGTTCTCTGGGTACCCAGCCCCCCGCGTCAGAAGATAGGGATGGGGACCAGAATGGAGCCCCCATAATCCAGGGGGAAATGGTTAGTGACCTGCTGCACCACTTAGACACTCACAAGTCGATGGGGCCTGATGAGATCCACCTGAGAGTACTGAAGGGACTGGCAGATGTGCTCACCAAGCCCCTTTCCATCATTTACCAGCAGTCCTGGCTAACTGGGGAGGTCCCAGCTGACTGGAGATCAGCAAATGTGACGCCCATCTTCAAGAAGGGTTGGAAGGAGGACCCAGAGAACTACAGGCCTGTAAGCCTGACCTCAGTACCGGGGAAGCTGATGGAGCAGATCATCCTGAGTGCTATCTCATGGCATGTAGAGAATAACCAAGGGAGCAAGCCCAGCCAGCATGGGTTCAGGAAAGGCAGGTCCTGCTTGACCAACCTGATCTCCTTCTATGAAGAGGTGACCCGCCTAGTGGATGAGGGAAAGGCTGTGGATGTTGTCTATCTAGACTTCAGTAAAGCCTTTGACACGGTTTCTCACAGCATTCTCCTGGAGAAACTGGCTGCTCATGGCTTGGATGGGTGTACTCTTCGCTGGGTAAAGAACTGGCTGGATGGCCGGGCCCAAAGAGTGGTGGTGAATGGAGTTTACTCCAGTTGGTGGCCGGTCACAAGTGGTGTTCCCCAGGGCTCTGTGTTGGGGCCAGTCCTGTTTAATATCTTTATCAATGATCTGGATGAAGGGATCAAGTGCACCCTCAGTAAGTTTGCAGATGACACCAAGTTGTGCAGGAATGTTGATCTGCTGGAGGAGAGGAAGGCCCTACAGAAGGACCTGGACAGGCTGGATCGATGGGCCGAGGTCAATTGTATGAGGTTCAACAAGGCTAAGTGCAAGGTCCTGCACTTGGGTCACAACAACCCCATGCAACGCTACAGGCTTGGGGAAGAGTGGCTGGAAAGCTGCCCAGCAGAAAAGGACCTGTGGGTGTTGGTTGACAGCACCTGAATATGAGCCAGCAGTGTGCCCAGGTGGCCAAGAAAGCCAATGGCCACCTGCCTGGTATCAAAAATAGTGTGGCCAGCAGGACTAGGGAAGTGATTGTGCCCCTGTACTCGGCACTGGTGAGGCCGCACATCGAACACTGTGTTCAGTTTTGGGCCCCTCACTACAAGAGAGACATTGAGGTGCTGGAGAGTGTCCAGAGAAGGGCAACGAAGCTGGTGAAGGGTCTAGAGCACAAGTCTTATGAGGAGCGGCTGAGGGAACTGGGGTTGTTTAGCCTGGAGAAAAGGAGGCTGGGGGGAGACCCTGTCGCTCTCTACAACTCCCTGAAAGGAGGTTGTAGAGAGGTGGTTGTCGGTCTCTTCTCCCAGGTAACAAGTGATAGGACAAGAGGAAATGGCCTCAAGTTGCACCAGGGGAGGTTTAGACTGGATATTAGGAAATTTTACTTCACTGAAAGGGCTATCAAGCATTGGAACAGGCTGCCCAGGGAAGTGGTTGAGTCGCCATCCCTGGAAGTATTTAAAAGACATTTGGATAAGGTGCTTAGGGACATGGTATAGTTGTGGTCTTGGTAGTGTTAGGTTTACGGTTGGACTCGATGATCTTAAAGGTCTTTTCCAACCTATACGATTCTGTGATTCTGTGATCTAAGTTGCCTTTGTTTTTAGTGGAGAAGATCCACTAAAGGAGATGATTCATCCCATGCTCAGGAAAAAACACTCTTTGAAGACGCTAGTTTCCTTCTCTCTGAAGAATACAGAGAAAGCCTGATTAAATAGGTTGCTTGTATACAGCAAAAGTCCAGTGATAAAATCTTCCTGTATGTCTTCCCCAAGCATTTGACACACACATGCACTTGAAACAGTTCGTTATGATGACTGGGCTCATGTATTGGTGTGGTTTCAAAAATGGCTCTATGGCATGGTACAAAACTGCAGGGTTGTGAAGGTAAGGCATGTGGATTTCCAGGGCAGGCATTTTCAGAAACGTATGTACCTTTTCAAACATGCCTTGTCCATGTCAATTAAGGTCAGTGCATCTCAAATACAGCTGGTTTACTGTGCACATAAAGATTGTCAGATCAACACATGGTGCTGCTTGGTTTGGTATTTGCCAGAACTGCAGTGCCCCTCCTGGGTATAGCTCTGCAGTAGATCCAGACAAATCAGGCTTACTGAGCATATGCAACATGTCTATATGACAGATGAGATTCATCTCCCTGAAATTAAACTATTTAAATATTAGGTGACTTGATCTAATATAGTTGTCTAAGCTGCCTTTATAATAGAGATAGGCCCTTCCAGAAGATAAGTCATCATATCCCTTCTACAAACTCACATTAGTGGTCATAAATCATCCTCTGAACCTGCTTGTGTCTAGCCTTTCACTATAGAGAGAGCTGACACCATTAAATTAAACTAACCTAGCTACTGTTAGGTGAGATTCTTTGCATCCCACATCTCCATCTTACTTGCATCAAAACTCTTTGCACATGCTGCATTAGTGATCTGAGATATCATCTCACCTGCCCAGGACACTGGGATGACTGGAAATTCAGTATGGGAAAAGCTGCGCAGATGAAGCAACAGCTACATGTCTGTCTTTTGCACCCATCACTGCAGTATCTAATTCCAGTGTAAGACTTGGACAACGACAACACAGAGGACTATAACAGTTTTTCCTTGCAGATTGTCCAGACTTTTAGCCCTGTCATACAGCAGCGCCTGGATACCTTTCCACTTCTTACGTCCCTGGGATAGATATGTGGAGGAGACTAGACTGAGCATAAGCTTGTGTCTGGATCCCAACCTTGTTGTCTGAGCTGGTGAATTACCACAAGGAAGTTGGATGCTATCTATTTTCAATAACTCTCCTCTGGTAGGGTGCTATCTTAAATTAGCCCTCACACCCACACCAGCAGAAAAGGAAGAATAAACTAGATAGGAAAATAGGCTTGAAACATGTATTATCTTTGTTGTGTTAAGTTACTGTTGCATACAAATAGGAGTCTGAGGAGTGGCTGGGGGTGGGAAGCCTCCCATTGTGTCACGAGGTTCAGACAGGACCCCCTTGCTTTCTAAACTCCTTCTCAGAGAGGAGTCTAGGTGCAGCTAGGTCCAGTCTTAGTCTCAGACTTGGTCAACGGTTTATTTTCTAAGGACTGTGTGTATAGCCACTTATCAGAACCAGAGCCCTCTCAGGGCTTTCGCTAAGGCGACAGCATTAATTTACAATGTTATAAGTCCGGTCGTGTCCAGCGTACTGAACTTCATGATTACGGATTCACTAATAACACGCTTACATCCCCAGTCTAGTCGTGTTACATGAACTATCACAGCCACACATACAGAGTCTGGTCGTGTTCAATGAGAACTACCAAGGCTAGATCAATAAAGAGTGAAGTTTATTAGAGCAACAGACACACAGGTTCTTTGGATTACCAGTGATAAATTCACTGTCTGCAAAGCACACGCAAATGCCAAGAATATGAGTAACGCTGCCGGACACAAACGCATTAAAAGATAATAAAGCGACTCTATATAGAGATTTCTAAGTTTCCCAGGGAGGCACTTCGTATAACCAAGTGTTCGACTCTTACCCAAAGGCGTCCCGATGCGGGGGAAGAGAGGCTCAGCCCATGGACTGATCCCAAACGTCAGAGTGGTACATGATGGTGTCTTCCCTAACATTCTCTTTCTCTTAAACCATTTTATACTATCTTTCACCTTTCGGGTGGAGCTTGAGTGACTCTAGTCATACATACCTTTGTTTAGGATTGGTGTAAAGTTTTCTCGCTTCGCTTTTAAAGGTATAAGCTAGAAAAATTCAGTGCGCAAGCTCAGTGAGGGGTGGTCGCACCTTGCAGGCGGGTAGCTGTTGGGATGGAGGTGTGTTTGGGTATTATAATGATGTTATAATGAGCAAAGTTCACCAAAAGGACAGCATTTTGTCAAAAACATGACAGGCTGTTGGCCCAGGGTAGTAAATATGCAGCTTATCAGTTCCATGACACCTTTAAGTTCCCCTATTATTGCAGAGGCTGGCCGCGGGATCTCCACACCGCTCCACCTTCCGGGCAGTGCCTCTTAGAGTCAGCACACCAAGTTCCCCTGGCGTTGCCAACATCTAAGGTTGCAGGCCTAGGGAACTCCCATGGAATGGATTCCTTACATGTCAGCCGCATTCCACCTGGGAAGCTTCTTCAATGCTGTGCCTTACCTAAAAGTGTGAATGTAAGTTCTAGTTTCTAAGTCACCTCAGCAATTATCCCACAATCTTACTGAGGCAAATGTCTCAATGTTATAAGATACCAGCTCCCCAAACTTATCTGGCATTTTGAAATGGGAAGCACTTCTCAATCTAAAAATGTTATAATGGATCAAAGTAAAACTATGCCACCTGACCAGCTGGCTTCAAAGGATGTAAAACTAGCTTCCAATATTCATAGATCAGGACCACTTAGATAACTGGGAGAAAAATCTCATCTGGTGCAAAATGTTATATCTAAACTGAGGACACACAACCAGATCCACAGTTGATATGAGTGAACGTAGTTCCAGCAAAGACCAAGTAGCCGAGGTGTAAGCTGGAGTAAATCATCCCTTAACTGGCCAGCCAGTCTTATGATAAATGTATTGTATTCCACTAGCATTTCTCAGCTCTGGTGAATCTTCAAAACCTCTAATAAAACCCCTGGGCTCAATAGTACTCTGTTATAGTAAATGACCCAGAACTTCTTGTGTTGTAGTGTATTAACACCTCCACACTTAAGATGCTGGGTCAAAACATTTGCTATAAAAATAGTTTTTGCACCACTGAAGCCTATAGACCAAATCTTCAAAACACTATAAGTTATAGGAAGCAGGTGGAGAAGTCTTCAGCTGTTGTAAATCAATGCATGTCTAATCAGAGCTAGTAGGCCAGTTATTTAGCTGATGTTAATTAGTTTTGCTTCATTGGTTCAGCAAGTATAAATCAGGGGTATCAACAACTCAGACCTGATACAAACTGCTGGAGTAAGTTAATGTCCAGGGTAACTAAAAGCTGTCTCCAAGAAATGGGCAGGACTTCTGCTAGCAGGTACAGGAAGTACAACTAGGACTGTTTCTAAAAGAAGAACAACCATGGAAATGAAAAGGTGGGGTGGGAATTGGAATTTAAGTTGTTGATCTATAAATAATTCTGTGTTTATATGTCCATCACATGAATCTTTAAAGTGCACAAGATTTATCAACTGAAAATTATTGGGAATTTAATTGACACCCAGGAATATCTTATGGGAAAGATGTCTCCATATCTGCATGGGGGTGAGGAAAAACTGAAACAGGTGGCTGTCAGCTAAAAATGAAGAGGCTCAGCTGGTCTTTGGGGAGGAGTCACAGGATGGCAATGACAGTGAGTCTAGGAGCAGAATTAGCCCTCGGCAAACTGAGAACATGTTTGCTGAGGACACATAAATTACTTTCTCTTTGCAATTTCTGATTGCCTTACCACCTGTTACTGCATGGAACAAGGTAAGCTCTAGGCACAGGCCTAGGTAGCACTTTCTGGCATTACCAGCACTCATAGTAAGTGCCACTGCCTGTGGGGGCCAAGACAAGCACCAGTCTGGATCTTTGGCTTTTTGACTACACAGTACCCTACACTGCACTTCTCACTCCCACTTTGAGCACTTGCTCCAATTACATGTTCTCCTCTTCCCGCTATGTTGCATCATGTTTCCTCTTACTCCCCTCTTCCCTTCCTCTGCCCTTCTTCCATCCCGAGCCAGGAGCCTCATGAATTACTAAACCCATACCACCACAGCAGGACAGTTCCTTCCACAAACAGCCCCAAAGTCTTCCTCAGCAGCATCCCTTGCTCTACTGGTTCAGCTGCAACTTGGCATATACTTCACAGACCACAACAGTGTTGGCTGCAGCCAGTTCAGCCACCCACACGTGCAAGTTCCCCTGCCCTCAGGCTCTGAAGCTGGCTCTGGAGCCAACAGTCAGGTCATCCTCAGCCCAGAGATTTTCAGTCTGAAAGGCATTGCAATATTACTGGGGGGGGAAAGTGGTGTCTTTGTGTAGTATGACGTCTGTGGGTTGATACATATGGGGAGATGGGATAGAGGTGTCCCTGGTCTTTGATACAGTAGGGAAAATAAAAGAGAAAATAGGGATTTGTGAGCCTTGATGGAACTATGAGGTGCTTGCGGGGCAGGGTTTGGGATAAAAGCTGCACTGGCAGAGCTGGAGGGTTGGCTTCTCAGGCTTCTCAGCTTTGAATTTCGTTGTTGAACCTCAAAGAAGACCACAGAATGTTGTGCAAGAAGAACTTGAGGGCGGTCAAACTCTGGAACAGGTTGGACATGTGGAGTCTCCATACTTGAAGACAGTCGAAACCTAACTGGACACAATCCCGGACAATCTGCTCTCGGTGACCCGGCTTGAGCAGGGAAATTGGACTGGATGATTTCAAGGGGTCCCTTCCAACTTCAACGATTCCATGGTTCATTGATTCTGCAACTTGTATTAAGAGTGTCCTGGTTTCAGCTGTGATAGAGTTAATTTTATTTCTGGTAGCTGGTATAGTGCTGTGTTTTGGATTTAGGATGAGAATATATTGATAGCACACTGATGTTTTAGTTATTGCTGAGCAGTGCTCACACAGAGTCAAGGCCTTTTCCTGCTTCTCACACCACCCCACCAGTGAGTAGGCTGGGAGTTCACAAGAAGTTGGCAGGGGACATAGCTGGGATAGCTGACCCAAACTGACCAAAGGGATATTCCATACCATATGTCATCATGGTCAGTATATAAACTAGGGGAAAAGCTGGCTGGGGGTCCGCTGCTTGGGAACTGGCTGGGCATCAGTCAGTGGATGGTGAGCAATTGCATTGTGCATCACTTGTTTTGTATATTCTTTTATCATTATTATTATTTTCCCTTTCTTTCCATTGGTGCATGTTTGTATTATCTGGGTAAATTGCTAAGATTTTTTTTTTTGTTTCAATTACACTACTGAAAACTATGGAGTAGAGACCCAGCAGCCCAAAGCTCTCTCCACAGTCATGGATGACTGCCACTTTGATGGGGCAAAGCATCCTACCCTAAAATAATTTTTTAAGATACATGACATGAACCTCTCCTTGAAGGTGTTTATACTTGCACACACAACTACACCACTGCATTTTAGAATTCTGCATTTTGGTGAGATAGGTTGCTACCCCATGTGCATCATGCTGGTGGGTAGCAATGAACAGTTTGTTCAGACGTTACATTGTACTAAGGCTGGATTATCAACACTGAGCTTTACATAAAGTCTCAGATTAGAAATGCCAGAATACAAGTAGTTTATAGACAGGATGCCAATTTCTTTGGCCAGTGTTAGCACATCATCACTTGTCTATCAGTGCAGAAATGTATTTTGAAACCTTGTACCACATAGATTTTGCATGAGGTATTACTATCCCGTGGCTGTTCAACAGAAAGATGGGTAACTCAAAAAGTTTTCAGTTAGTGGAAGTGGCATTAGGCCAGTTTGGGAAGATGAAAGGGAACAGTCCTAGTTCTTATCACAAGTATGGATGAGATTGACCTCGTTATTGTATCTCTTTCCAACTTTTGGTATCACTACAAAATGACTAGCTCCATTCTTTTTTGCAAGACTTCAGGGGAAGTATGATGACTAACAGTCCTAGAGCTAACTGCAGTACACAAAAAGATCTGGACCATATGTATTTATTCCAGCCAAAGGTCTGTGCAACCATTGCAGGGTAGGCCTTGTAATCCTTGGAGAACTCCAACATATCATCTAACACATATGCAGGAGTCTTAATTTTGTAAGAGTAACACACTGCTACATAGAGAAAAGGCTTTAGGGGACTGACAAACAGTACCATTCACGTTAACATTGCAGAAGTTACTCTCCAAAGTAGTGCTGGTAATTTATGTTCATTCTTCTGCCGGGGTACACATCTGCTTCAAGTAGTGCATGGATTTCACAAGTGGTTTATCTTCTGTCACTTCTGTAAGGGCTATTCAAAATTAAGTTTGTTCCTGCACAAGAACTGGAGATTACCCATAAAATCAACACAGAAAGTGTGTACACCGGTGTATGATGCTGTTCTAGCTGCCTTTTCAACACCATTACAACTGCTCCATAGCAGTCACGCAGGTTCTGCTCTTTACCCAGCAAAGGAACTCTGTGTTACCACTGTCATTCTCTAAGGTATACTCTTGAAGCTATTGCCAAATTTATTTTGACCCACTGTGTGTGACATATTTCAGGCTCCAGACTAAGGAAAAAATGGTTTGAAAATCATGATCAAGTAATCTTAAAGCTGTAGTTTAAAGAAATAAGAATGAGGGACTCATGTGAGATGTAAAACTTCAGTAACCTGGGTGGACCTGAGGTGGACTTGCAGGTCCTGGGAAGGAAGATACCATCTACTTCCTTTTCCTGAGAGTAGACTCGGTATCAAACCACAGCCCTATAGAAACATCCTACAACATGGAAGTCATAGGAATCAAAGGATTCAGGATGAGGAAGTAGTTTTATCACACTTCTAGCTCCTCTTGACACTTTGACAACATTCTGAAAAAGCCTCATATATGCAATAAAGGTAGCATCCAAAAAAGCCTCAGATATGCTCCTCCACATGTTTATGAAACCTCATTAAGAAGTCACTTGCTCTTGCAGTCAAGCAAATATTTTTTGCAAGTGCTTGTAGACATCTGTATGAATCTGGATCCATCACTTAACAGATTGCTGTTTCCTGAATCTACAGTGAAATAATTTTTCTGTATATGTAGATATTCTAATTAGACTTAGAAAGAAGAGCAACAACAGACACATTTAGTGGAGTTACTGGCCACTGTATACTACCAGTAATTAATTCCTTATAGCAGTGAGCTACATTTCTATTGTATTTCACCTGAATAACCTCCCCATTTTAAGAACACGTAATTTAAACCACCATGCACCTTTTATTCCTGCTGACTGAAATATCTCTTATGATGTATTAAGCTCTGACCTTGTTCCTTTCAAGCTGGACGTAGGCTTCTATGAGAATGAGACACAACAGCCGAGCCTGTCTTAGACGGGGTATCACAGTCAACTATTTTATGTTGTTTCTCTGTATTTTTTAGAAATGAGATTATATTCACACAGTCCCATCATGTGTGCTGTGGATTACAAAATAAGGAGACACTTGTGCCACACTTTCCCTTATGCTGCACTATCCCACCATATCACAGAATCACAGAATCCTATAGGTTGGAAAAAACCTTTAAGATCGTCGAGTCCAACCGTAAACCTAACACTACCAAGACCACCACTACACCATGTCCCTAAGCACCTCATCCAAACGTCTTTTAAATAACTCCAGGGATAGCGACTCAAACACTTCCCTGGGCAGCCTGTTCCAATGCTTGATAACCCTTTCAGTGAAGTAAAATTTCCTAATATCCAGTCTAAACCTCCCCTGGTGCAACTTGAGGCCATTTCTTCTCATCCAATCCCTTGTTACTTGGGAGAAGAGACTGACCCCCACCTCTCTACAACCTCCTTTCAGGTAGCTGTAGAGACCTATAAGGTCTCCCCTCAACCTCCTCTTCTCCAGACTAAACAACTCCAGTTCCCTCAGCTGCTCCTCATAAGACTTATGCCCTAGACACTTCACCAGCTTCGTTGCCCTTCTCTGGACACTCTCCAGCACCTCAATGTCTCTCTTGTAGTGAGGGGCCCAAAACTGAACACAGTGTTCGATGTGCGGCCTCACCAGTGCCGAGTACAGGGGCACAATCACTTCCCTAGTCCTGCTGGCCACACTATTTTTGATACCAGGCAGGTGGCCATTGGCTTTCTTGGCCACCTGGGCACACTGCTGGCTCATATTCAGGTGCTGTCAACCAACACCCACAGGTCCTTTTCTGCCTGGCAGCTTTCCAGCCACTCTTCCCCAAGCCTGTAGCGTTGCATGGGGTTGTTGTGACCCAAGTGCAGGACCTTGCACTTAGCCTTGTTGAACCTCATACAATTGACCTTGGCCCATCAATCCAGCCTGTCCAGGTCCCTCTGTAGCCCTTCCTCCCCTCCAGCAGATCAACACTCCCACACAACTTGGTGTCATCTGCAAACTTACTGAGGGTGCACTTGATCCCTTCATCCAGGTCATTGATAAAGATATTAAACAGGACTGGCCCCAACACAGAGCCCTGGGGAACACCACTTGTGACCGGCCGCCAACTGGAGTAAACTCCATTCACCACCACTCTTTGGGCCCGGCCATCCAGCCAGTTCTTTACCCAGCTAAGAGTACACCCATCCAAGCCATGAGCAGCCAGTTTCTCCAGGAGAATGCTGTGGGAAACCGTGTCAAAGGCTTTACTGAAGTCTAGATAGACAACATCCACAGCCTTTCCCTCATCCACTAGGCGGGTCACCTTGTCGTAGAAGGAGATCAGGTTGGTCAAGCAGGACCTGCCTTTCCTGAATCCATGCTGGCTGGGCTTGATCCCTTGGTTATCCTCTACATGCTGTGTGATGGCACTCAGGATGATCTGCTCCATCAGCTTCCCCAGTACTGAGGTCAGGCTTACAGGCCTGTAGTTCCCTGGATCCTCCTTCCAACCCTTCTTGAAGATGGGCATCACATTTGCTAATCTCCAGTCAGCTGGGACCTCCCCAGTTAGCCAGGACTGCTGGTAAATGATGGAAAGGGGCTTGGTGAGCACATCTGCCAGTCCCTTCAGTACTCTCAGGTGGATCTCATCAGGCCCCATCGACTTGTGAGTGTCTAAGTGGTGCAGCAGGTCACTAACCATTTCCCCCTGGATTATGGGGGCTCCATTCTGGTCCCCATCCCTATCTTCTGACGCGGGGGGCTGGGTACCCAGAGAACAATTGGCCCTGCTATTAAAGACTGAGGCAAAGAAGGCATGAAGTACCTCAGCCTGTTCCTCATCCTTTGTCACTGTGATCCCTCCCCCATCTACTAGGAGCTGGAGATTCTCCTTAGCTCTCCTTTTGCTGCTAATGTATTTGAAGAAGTATTTTTTGTTGTCTTTTATGGCAGTAGCCACATTGAGCTCTAGCTCAGCTTTGGCCCTTCTAATTTTCTCCCTGCACAACCTCGCTACACCTTTGTAGTCCTCCTGAGTTGCCTGCCCCTTCTTCCAGAGGTCATAGATTCTCCTCTTTTTCCTGGGTTCTAGCCAGAGCTCTGTAGTCAGCCAGGCCGGTCTTCTTCCCCGCCGGCTCATCTTTCAGCACCTGGGGACAGCCTTCTCTTGTGGCTTTAGGACTTCCTCCTTAAAGAATGTCCAGCCTTCCTGGACTCCTTTGCCCATTAGGGCTGTCTCCCAGGGGACTCTGTCGACCAGTCTCCTAAATAGGCCGAAGTCTGCCCTCCGGAAGTCTAAAATGGCAGTTCTGCTGACTCCCCTCCTCATTTCTCCAAGAATCAAAAAACCTATCATTCCATCATCACTATGCCCAAGATGGCCTCCAACCATCACATCGCTCACAAGTCCTTGTCTGTTCATGAACAAGAGGTCCAGCGGGACACCTTCCCTAGTTGGCTCACTCACCAGCTGTGTCAGGAAGTTATCTTCCACACACTCCAGGAACCTCCTAGACTGTTTAACTATTAGTTATTAGTTATTAGACTATTAGTTAACACCATATAACTAATGTATAAATTGTTGCTGTAAGTATCAATGCAAGGTAAATGGAAAGATCCTTCAATGCAAAGTCTTACTAGACTTCTTTGAAGCAGGAGAAGTTTAAAAAAAAAAAGTCATCCAGCCAGGTCCTAAACCTGATAATACCGTTATGAAAGTCTATAAGGTTAAATTTATAGAAAGTGTTAAGGAATGTCAAGAGCAGCTCCTCCTCCAGCAGCCCTTCCTGCCTGGCCACTGAAGCCCAGCCCAGTGCCCAGGAAATTTGATAGGCACTGCAATCTATGACTTACCTCCTCTAACTTTAGTTAGCTAAGTTACTCGTTGTGGAATAATTGCTGGAGGTGACTTAGAAATCAAACTTATATTCACACTGTTAGGTAAGGCACAGCATTGAAGAAGCTTCCCATGTGGAGTGCAGCTGACATGCAAGGAATCCATTCCACGGAAGTTCCCTAGGCCTGCAACCTTGGATGTCGGCAACACCAGGGGAACCTGGTGTGTTGGCTCTAAGAGGAACTGCTCGGAGGGTGGAGCAGTGTGGAGATACCGCGGCCAGGCTCTGTGATAATACGGGAACTTGAAGGTATCATGGAACCGATAAGCTGCATATTTGCTACCCTGGGCCAACAGCCTGTCATGTTTTTGACAAAATGCTGTCCTTTTGGTGAACTTTGCTCATTATAACATCATTATAATACCAAAACATACCTCCATCTCAAAAGCTACCTGCCTCCAAGGTGCGACCACCCCTCACTGAGCTTGCGCTTTGAATTTTCCTAGTTTATACCTTTGAAAGCGAAGCGAGAAAACTTTACACCAATCCTAAACAAAGGTATGTATGACTAGAGTCACTCAAGCTCCACCCAAAAGGTGAAAGATAATATAAAATAGCTTAAGAGAAAGAGAATGTTAGGGAAGACACCACTGTGTACCACTCTGACCTCTGGGATCAGTCGACGGGCTGAGCCTCTCTTCCCCCCCATCGGAACGCCTTTGGGTAAGAGTCGAACACTTGGTTATACCAAGTGCCTCCCTGGGAAACTTAGAAATCTCTATAGAGTTGCTTTATCATCTTTTAACGGGTTTGTAGCTGGCGGTGTTACTCATACTCTTGGTATTTGCACATGCTTTGCAGACAGTGAATTTATCACCAGTAATCCAAAGAATCTGTGTGTCTGTTGCTCTAATAAACTGCACTCTTCATTAATCTAGCCGTGGTAGTTCTCATTGAACATGACCAGACTCTTTAAGTGTGGCCATGATAGTTCATGCAACACGACTAGACTGGGGGTGCAGCGCGTTATTTGTGAATCCGTAATTGTGAAGTTCAGTACATTGAACATGACTGAACTTATGTCAAATTAATGCTGTCGCCTTAATCAACTTTGTGAAGCTGTTGCAGAACAAGCCCTGAGAGGGCTCTGACAGGCAAACGTTGACTCTGATGGGTGGCTACATATACAGTCCTTAGAAAATAAACCATTGACCAAGTCTGAGACTAAGACTGGACTTAACCGCACCTAGACTCCTCTCTGAGAAGGATTTTAGAAAGCAAAGGGGTCTTGTCTGAAGCTCATGAATCACAGGGAGGGTTCGCCCCCCAGCCACTCCTCAGACTCCTACGTGACAGTAACTCTTAACGCAACACTCGTCAGAATCAGAACTCTGTGTCTAGGCTTCCTTTACAGTTAAATGGGGGAGGCATGCACCTCCAGAAGGCCAAATGGATGGCATGACTTAGGCCATTATCATAGGAGGAGGTGACCTCAGCTGGCAATGTTTTCTTCCTTTTAGCAAAGTGGAAGCTTAAATGGGAGCCTCAGCCTTAGAAAGAGGTGTTAGATGTGTATCTTAGGGTGTGAATACCAGGAACTGGTAATGTAAGTACTTCAAGATACATATTTTTTCTGTACTAAAGCAGTTAATAGGACTGTCAACTCTTATTGAACACATTGCTCCTGTTGAAAAGATGTAAGTACCTCCTTTGTGTGAGATTTACTGGAGGAAAAGCTCCTTTGCCATCACTTAAGGTCATCCGTCTGGGTGTGCTTTCAACAGGCATGCCAAGAATCCAGCTGGAATGTGTGCAGTGTCGACAGGTACACCTGTCCACCATTTGCACCATTCATCTGAAAACTGGTCTGCCAAAGTGCAAATCAACTCCCATAAACTGGAGATGTCAACTATTCTGATGTCTATACATTAACTAGTTTTCTAAGACTCCTTTTGTAGCCAATGCGGAGATAAGGAGGCATTGGCTTTATGTGACCATTGCATAGGCATGTGCTGGCGTATACTGGTGCACGGTGGTGTTCCTCCCCAGATGCAGATTTTTGCTCTTCCCCTTGTTGAACTGCATGAGATTCCTGCTAGCCCCTTTCTCCAGCCTGCTGAGGTCCCTCTGGATGACAGCACAACCTTCTGATGTACCAGCCACTCCTCCCAGCAAGCAACCTTGCTCAGGCTACCCCGTGCTCCATCACCCAGTTCATTAATGAAGACAGTAAACAGGACTGGATCCAGTATTGATCCCTGGGGTACACTGCTAGTGATGGACCTCCAACTAGACTTCATGCTGCTGATCACCATACTCTGTCCTGGCCAGTTTTCAATCCACCTCACTGTCTGCTCATCCAGACGATGATTCATCAGCTTCTCTATAAGGATTATATGGGAGACTCTGTCAAAAGCCTTACTGAAGTATAGGTAGACAATATCCACTGTTCTCTCCCTATCTACCAAGCCAGTCATCTCATCGTAAAAGGTTATTAGGTTGGTCAAGCATGACTTTCCCTTGATGAATTCATGCTGACTACTCCTGATGATTTTCTTGTTGTTTGTGTGCCTGGAAATGGTTTCTAGGATTGGCTGCTCCATCACCTTCTCATTCTGCTTCTCATTGGCTGCTCCACCACCTCATCACCTCACCATTGTGGTGAGGCTGACTAGTTTGTAGTTCCCTGGGTTCTCCTTCTTGCCCGTCTTGAAGATGGGGGTGACATCTTCTTTCCTCCTGGCACTTCTCCCAGACACCATGATAGATCAAAGATTAGCAAGAGTGGCCTTGCAATGACATCTGCCAGCTCCATCAGCACTCATGGCACATCTGACGTAAGCAGCCAGAGAGATCGCGTCCTGGTTAGAAGGGGAAAACTGCTGAACAAAGGAAAATGCCTGCCAGCTTGAGAGCTGTGAGCCTAGGAACCTGGCCTTGGAACCAGAAACATCCTTGAAACATGCAGCTGGCCACTCTGAAGTACAGTTGGGGTACCTAGAAACCAGAGACATCCTGCAACACCATCAATAAGCACAAAACAAGAAACTGTAAGGGTAATTATTGTCTGAAAAGGTGGAAACAGTCTAGGAGAATGAAATTGGTCTAAAAGAACAGAAACATCATCATCATTGTCTGCTACAGGTGAAAAATACAAATTAACAGCATCTATTGGCTGCTTAAAGTGATGTGCTACCCCCTCTTATGTGTCTATGATATAAAAAGGACTTAATTTTTATCCAAAATGAAGCCTCTCTCCCTGAGAACTTCCCATGCTGCACATACTTTTCCTTTCCTAAACTGGTTGAACTCTCTGCATTAACTTTCTACAAGACCTTGGATTCTGACTGGGGATGCCTGGCTGACTCCAGACTCTGTGATGTGGATCATCTCTGAAGTGAGACTCTGTCTGTTATCTTATTTGGGTCCAATTTTGGGGTCAGCTTAGTTTGTCCTTCCACTTCTGGGATGCTTTGGTCTCCCCTTTGGGATCAGTTTGTCTCCCCTTTTGGGATGGTTTGGTCCCTTCTGAAATCTAATTCACTTGATAATGGTATTAAATATCCACATAAGTAATCTATCATAAGTATACCTGCTGTTATTGATAAATTGCTTCACTAATTATATTTGTAGTAAGCTGTAATAGTATATACCTACTTGTTGTTATTGTTATTGTTTGTTGCTATACATTGATCTCTTCCATACTACTAATTGACACTATATTATTGATTGCTGATAGTAATTTGTAATAGTTTGATATATATCTATATTCACTTTATTAATCATAGGTTTACTTGCTAGCAGTGATTTTTGTGGTAATTTAGGTAATCTGTAATAAAGTAGAGAAATTTAGAGGATAAAGCCTCTGTGTCCTTGTGTACTATGGAATCCTACAAACCCATGGTTGCGATCTCTACACAACCGCAGGCCAGGTAACCCTTTAGGTCATGACAGCATCCCCTCAGGGCCCATGGATTTCTGTGTGGCCAAACAGCAGGGTGGTTAAAGTTCCCCTTGAGGATCAGGGCCTGTGAATGTGAGGCTGCTCTTACCTATCTGTAGATGGCCTCATTTACTTGTTCTTCCTGGTCAAGCAGCCTGCTACCTGCCTGCTCTTTCATCCTTACCCATAAGCTCTCAGTTACCTCCTCACCTTCTCCAGGCAGAGCTCCATGAATTCATTCCAGCTGCTCTCTCACATAAAGGGCAACTCCCCCTCCTCATCTTCCCAGCCTGTCCTTCCTGAAGAGCCTGTATCCCTTCTTTGCAACACTCCAGTCATGGGAGCCATCCCACTATGTCTCTGTGATCCCAACAAGATTGTAGCCCTGCAACTGCACACAGATCTCTAACTAATCGTGTTTATTCCCCATACTGTGTGCATTAGTGTATAGGCACTTCAGAGTGGTACCCCAGCATGCTGATTTCCCAGAAAGGGTTTGGCAGATTTCTCCCTAGTGATGCCTTGTAGGCACTTCCTTGCTTACATGCAAGTGACACAAGTTTTAATGGGATACAAGATGACCCAAGTTATCTTTCCTAGTCCCTGGTTTCTGCTGCAAAGAAATTACAGACAACCCACACTTATGTTTCATTTCCATCAACTGGGTAAAAAGATCAGAAGACCTCTACTTCAAAATAAGGGGGGTAATTACCTATCAAGAGCTGAGCAGCAGATGTTTTCACAGTGTTTTCTGTGATTCTTGAACTGACAGTAGAAACCATTTTCCAAAAATAGCCATCTGACAAATCACAACACATCATCAATGCAGACCAAGTAGCAGTTATTCTGGACTTTAAATAATACTCACACAAAACTTAATATGGACTGGAACACCATTCCCCTTCTAGGGTCAGTTAACTGCTCTTCATATTTCCAGAAATTAGTTCAGAGATTTTATGGGAATGTGGAAGTGCAACATGGGAAAGAATTGCCTTGCTGAGTATCCTTGTAAATCCAAAGATGCTGGCTGCTAAACCTGGAACTCTAAGATCAGAGGCTTGCTCAGGAAGCATTTTCCTTTACACCTCATCAGCTTTTTGTACAGTTTATATTTTATCTATTGCATGGAACAGCTGCAATCAGTCACCAGTACCCCTGAGGGCTGACGTAATGAGTGGGTCAACATTAGTGTGGCCTATGTGCATGCCTGGATGGAATAGGGGATAGACTGGTTCAGCAAAGATTACATCAATAGTGTAGATATGAGAGTGGCTAGTCATGTTATAAAAGGAGATTTTTCCAGCTTTATAGTCAAGGAAGACCCTGACCCACATGGGTTTGATCCTGAGCTGCAGTGGGGTGGTGGGGGTAGTCATGGCCACACATTTTTCATGCCATAGCCATACCATCCAGTAGCCTGTCTTCTGTGTGGCATTCTCTGCCCAGCTGCTGCCTGACTCACAGCAGACACAGCCCAGTAACTTTTGTCCCTGCTTCAAACTCCCAGCAGTGGTGGCCAGAGGCACAGATGAATGATTCCAGCATGCAGTGGTAAGCAGAGAAACACCAAGAGCTGTGTGGCAGCTCCTGGGGAATGTTTGTGAAAAAGACATGCCTGAGGTTCTCTGGGAGCACCAGGTCGGGGTGTGCTGTCTGAGGGTCCCAAATCACTTCTCCCAGGGCAGAACAGGGACAATGGGGAAGCAGGGAAAATAGGGGAGAGAGGTGGATTCACCTGATAAGAAAAAGTAAAACAAACTATGAAGCAAACAGATCACGTATGTGCATTAATTACCATCTGGACTTAAAGAAGCCTCTTAGATATTGTCCCCTAGCTTGAGCTAGGAAGCAAAAATAGAGAAAAGGCACAGGGTATATGGCCCAGGTATTGGGTTCAGTTTCATTGCAGGCAATAGCAGCTCATCCAGTATCACACCCTATTTACATCCCGAGTAGCAGAGCTCTCAGCCCATGTGAGAATGCAGGAGTTCATCACAGTTCAGTCCTGGGTACCTTTCATTAATCCTCCACCCCCACCATGGGAGAGGTGGAAATTCAGTATGGAGCTGTATTTGATGGAGGAAATTCTTTGCACTATTAGAAATTGGATCCCTTTCAATCTGACAAACTTCCCCAGGCTGAGGGGTCAGGGACCTGCCTCCCTAAGCTGGAAGGGGGTGTCTGCTTTGGATTGTCCTGTTACTCACTAACCAAGTCAAGCAGTAATTTAAATAATACGCTTTCACTCTGAATAGGAAAGATGCATTTATTGAATTCCCCAGTCCATGACTGGAGAAGAGGTTCTTTCCCCATACCAGTGGGGGCATGGAAATCAGGCTGGAAACAGCATGTATGCTAGCAAGCACAGTAGAGAGCAGTGAGTATTTCTGCTTTGTCACCCCCACACAGAGACTTTTACCCCTGAACTTTGTATGTGCCAACAGGATATGCAGAGAAGCAGAAATGAGAGGCCTCATTTTCCTACACTGCCCTTCTACCCAGTCTGGAATGGGACTCAGTTCAAGGCCTTGTGGTTCAGACTGAACAGACTGGCTTCCCTCTCTAAACACTTGCACGTGATGCTTAGAAGATGAGAAATTCTAATATGAGTAAGTTTCCTAATAAGGAAAACACTTTTCATCAAAAATGTGATCAAAGACTTGAACAGAGACCCAGAAAGCATGTGATCTTCACCCCTGGAGACACTGAAAATCCAGCTGGACAACTAAACCTGCTTTGACCTGGCAGACCCATCAAGAACCCTTCTAACACAGGCTACTCTACAGTTTCCTAATCCTCTAGGCTTCTACTTCAAAAAAGAAATAGCGTCCTCCAGCTGAAAGAAATCAACACACAGAAACAGAATACCCAGAGACAGGCTGACAATAACAAGTCTAACCAAATACGTCCTCTTGAATAAAATTCTAAAATCAATAAGCACTAAAATTTACTCATTCAGCATATCCAAGCTTTTTACTCACTATATTACCTCGCTAAAAATGACCTTCAATTTTTAAAGTATTACAATTAAGAATTTATAATATTACAATTAAGAATTTTTATAAATTTATTACTTAATTTATTAATATTACAATTTGGAATTTTTAAAGTAATACAATTACTAGAGAAACCTTCAAACAGAACTTTTGTTTTAGCAGTTAGACAACTACTACTCTCCTCCTTCATGCAAAAAACCACAGATGTGGTTAACAGCAGCACTAGTATAGCATTATTATATGTTCCCACGCACATGCTCCCTCCCCTCCCATAAAAGATCTGTTGGAAAGGAGGTCAGCTCTTGTTGGTGCGGTTGAGTGTATTATGAGAAATGCGATGTTGTCAGTACCCATGTGATTTTTGGGGGGTTTTTTTTAGCCTCCATTTCTGGCACTTCAATAATAGTAGTCAAGCTGTTTTTTAAGCTGTAAATGGAAGAGGATTTTTGTTTTAAGGTGAAGGTAAATGCTAACATGTCTGTTCTGTTAGCACAAAGACTCAAGAATGGAGTAGGCTGGGGAAGCTCTCTTTTCTTACATGTCAGAGTCCTACCTTTTTCACAGGTTTAAAAATGGGATTTTTAGTTCTATTTCTGATTTTTTTCTTCTACTAATCAGGCTCTTTTTCTCTGATCTGAGGGGCCTTCCCTTCCAGACAGTATTCTGTAAGGGAGGGAGGGAAGAGTTGTCCTTGCTGGTAAATCCCAAGAAGAGGTCAAAACAGCTGTGGTGGTGTTCTCTACTTTCTCTACACTTCTCTTCTGTATTTGGTATGCTCTTTCTCCCTAAGAATACCTCTCAAAAGTTTCTCTATCTCAAAACCTATAGTTAGGTGAAAATTCAGATGTCCTGACTGAATATCTTGATCTGAATTGATCTCTGGAGGACTCTCCTTTGATTTACACTTTGGAAGTATCAAGCCCTGCAAAAGGGCTTAAATTTTGGGAAGATCAAAAGCTGCTTTCAGTTCATTTTGTGTTTTAACCACATAATTCAGTTCATAATATTTCCTTGTACTAGCACTGTGAAAACTAAGCCATAATGAGCATACTACAGTGTTTGTTTTGCTCTAGACCCTTTATGCTAGGGACACCTGGTGTTTGTAGGGCATGCAACTCTGCATAATTTGTGGGAGCCTGGACTGGTTTGGTTTGACAATTGGTAATACATTGGTTTGTCAGACTTCTCTCCGATGCTGGAACTAAGCACTAGCTGCAGACACTGGAGCCAGTGCATCCTTCTGGTGTCTGTAGTAGGTTGTATTTGTTCCTGGGATATCATAAAGCAGTAACTCTCATCTCATCCTTTTTTCCTGGAGTCTGGCTTCAACATTAGTCCTCTACAACTTTATCCTTAAGCTAAGCAGTATGAATAATTCCTTTTCAACACAAACATCCCTCCACATAGCTCAGGAAGTTCATGGTTTAATTTCAACACTACCTATAATGCACCCACACATTAACTCTTCTAGTGACTTCATGGTCTCTAACACCTTGTCCTACTTCGTAACAGTAACAAGATGTCTCTATCCTTCAAGATCCTACAGAGGGGGCATATATGCTTCCCTGTATCAGATGGTAGAAACTGAGTAGTCTCCACCTTGACTGAAAGGTGGAAATAGGACATAATCCTACACTTTTTTTTTTTTTTAAATGGAAAATCTAAGATATTAAATTGTGGTTTAGGGTTAATAATCAAATCTCTCTCCTCTTGGACATGTTGGATGTATATTGTTTGGGATGTTGCCAGAGTCTTAAATTCCCATTAGAGTGACGCCTCATTGATTTTAGGGAAAACATGGATGGTTTCTTTGACTGCAGAAGAAATTTTGACACATGTGGTATGGTCAGAAATACAAGTTTATTGTCCTGCTCCAGGCCATGCTGATTAGACTCAGGGCTGATCAACAGGCAGCCCCAGCCACTGGGTGGGCTGAAGCATGATTCTAAAATCTGTTAACATGGCATTCAGCAGCACTGGAGCTTCTGACTGTTTGTCACTTTAGTTTTGCCTTTTTTTTTTTTTCCATTTTTGTTCTGTTTGCTACATGATAACATTCTTTAATGGTACTTACAGTGAAGACAAATGATTTCCCTGTTGATGTCCAGATCATCACAATTAAAAATTAGTTGACCTTGACCTATCTCCTTGTATTCCTAGTCACTCTCGGGTTTGTAGGACCCCTTTTACGGCATCATTAAGAAGTATGCAGAATCTAGGTATTGCTAAGGCACTAATGTTCAGTAAAGGCCAATCATCTACATAACCACCCCTTGTTTTTTTGGTCTTCTGCTGCTACTTACTTTCCCCACTTTGCTGTAATGCTCCCATTTTAAACCACATTAATGTCTATACCCACATGTCATTTTCTGGTGTTTCCTCACACAATATACTGAGGTATATACCTCAAATTATATACCCTTTCATCTTAGAGTTGGACTATCCCAATGGGGTGCATGGGGAGTTTGGTAGAGGTTGGGTGCAGAACAATGGCTATTCCTGGTTGGGTTGTTTCAGAGCCTTGGACAAAGGGGTATGCATTGATTCAGTCCCCACAAGTCCTTTGGGATAAAGTTGCCCAAAAGGTTCATTCTTACCTACAAGCTAACCTGTAGGTTCCCCCTCACCAGCAAGGTATCCATCTCTGTTTTTACCAAGGTCTGTTCTTGCCTTCTTTTGTCATGTGTGCTAGGGCTGTTGCCTGGCTCAGTTTTCTTCTTCCTAAGGTTCATCATTCCAGACTGACCTATATCATGTCACTAATCAGAAAGATCCCCATCACCAGTACAGCAGGCACCTTCTATGCCACATCTCCTGCAGTAAATAAGGATTTAGCATTCAACTGATTTATTTGGGTAAGGTTTATTTATTAGATGTACCCACCAAGTGGTCTGACCATCTTTCACAGCACAGACTAACTGGCTCAGTTTTATCCACTACCAGGAGGGACCTTCCCATTGTATTTGGCTCATAACCCAGGGCATGCATATGTGTTGGTCTCTGGCATTAAACTTAGTACCAGGATTTCACTTTATGAAATCATAATGGAAAGAGAGATTAAGTGATGTGAGGTGGTACTTTTTCCTGCAGCCCATCCTTCCCTTCACCACTGTCTGAGTGGTACCTGGGTAGCTGAAATATAGGAGTTGCTAGGGTATATCTAGAAACTAGCAGCACATAACTATCATGTAGGCAATCCTGCTTGAAGTTGTGGTATCTAATGCAAGCCTATTGGAACTGCCTGCTAGAATTTAGGCTCAACTGGCATAAAGGAATCAAAAAAAAAGAATTCATTTTTAGACTTCTACACAGCAAACACCTAAAATTAGAGATCTATTCTACTACTTTCATCTTCTAAATAGAAGAATACCCTGAACAAAAATGCTTATAAGTATTTCAAAGGACTTGTCTGACACTGTCTATATTTGCAGAGGTCACAACATGAGATTAGATGTGGGGCACTACTATGTTACAAAGCATATTGCCATTGAAATAGTGACTATCACCATCTGAAAAGTTAGTTCCTAAGGACTGCTCAATGACACATCCCTCTTTCAGGGGGTGAGGTAAAATAGGGAGCCCTGCAACAGGAAGGGGGGCTGCCTACTCTCTTTCACAACAGACAGATGCGGCAACATGCAGTCTTAGATATTGCTCCCTTTTCCTTTCTGTTTGTCAGGGGGGAACCACCTACCTGCATATTCTCTTTTGACAGTTCTCAGGTTCTCTCAGTCCTGCCTGGACTCCTGAATCTCTGTGGTACACATGGAGAGTAATATAGCCTTGCTACTGTCCTTTGAAGGGCTTCTTTGACTTCCTTGTTCCTCAGGCTATAAATCATAGGGTTCAGCATGGGAATTGCCAGAGTGTAAAACACAGAGATGATCTTGTCGTGATCCACAGAGTATTTTGAAGTGGGCCGTAAGTACATGAAGGAGCCTGTCCCATAGAACATGGTGACAGCAGTCATGTGGGAAGCACAGGTGCAGAAGGCTTTGCATCTGCCTTTGACGGATTTAATCTTGTGGATGGTAACCCCAATGCAGATGTAAGAGATGAGAATGAGGAGCATGGTTGAGATGATGAGCACAGTAGCACAGGTGAAATGGACCAGGTCAGTGATGTAAGTGTCAGAGCAGGAGAGTTTCAGGATGGGAGGCACATCACAGAAGAAATGATTGATGATGTTGGACTTGCAGAAGGACAGGTGGAATATAAATAATGTCTGAATAGTTGCATTCATGCAGCTCATGAAGTAGGAGCCACACACAAGGAGCATGCAGAACCCCTTGGACATAATGACAGGGTAGAGCAAGGGGTTGCAGATGGCTATAACCCGGTCATATGCCATCACGGCCAGGAGGTAGCACTCTCCTGTCACTGCGATGCAGAACAGGAAGAGCTGAGCTGTGCATGCTGTGTAGGATATGACTTTTGTCTCAGCCACAAAGGTCATGAGTGTGCTAGGTGTAATTATGGTGGAGTAGCTGATATCTAAGAAGGAAAGGCTGCTGATGAAGAAGTACATGGGGGTGTGGAGCTTGGAGTCAATCCGGATGAGCACAATCATCCCCAGATTTCCCACTAGGGTCAACAGATAGATCAGTAGAAACACCATGAAGAGAAGGACCTGCAACTTCAGGTTGTCTGTGAATCCCAACAAGATAAACTCAGTCACCACAGTGTGATTCCCTTCTGCCATCTATCATAGGTGGGAAAGCCAAGATTTCCCACTAGGGTCAACAGATAGATCAGTAGAAACACCATGAAGAGAAGGACCTGCAACTTCAGGTTGTCTGTGAATCCCAACAAGATAAACTCAGTCACCACAGTGTGATTCCCTTCTGCCATCTATCATAGGTGGGAAAGCCAAGATTACACTGCAGAAAACAAGGCAAACACAGACTGACTGTCAGTGGGTCAAACTGGCTCTCATCAGGCTGATCTAAGATGAATGTATAATTTTGTGTATCTTCCTATTCATGTTTTTCAAGTTCTGAACTCAAATTATCTTATAGGCATTTCCTGCCTTTCAAAGGCTTGTATTCTTTCTGTGTACCCTGAAGGAGCACAGGTTAACAAATCACACTTATTCCTGCAGGTCTCACTGCCTTTCCCTCCCCAAACACTTAGTTTAACTTCTAAGGCAGTAATCTGCACAGCGGGCACTAAATCCATAGTATTTGTTTCACCCCACCTATTTTAGATATCTACTCAAACATGACTTGAAATGCTTGTTTTTCCCATTTTATATGGACATCATCTGGATAATTAACTTTGTACACTGTTGGGATATAAAGGTAAACACATGCTAAGCTACGAAAATCTCTCAAACAGAAAAATCAGGGCCAGAAGTGTGTACCTTATTACTATGACAAAATGATATTTTGGGGCAATTACGGTAAGCAGAATGCCAAAGCTAGGGGTTTGGGAAAGCTCAACTATAAATATTAATGGCATTTCAGGCTGAAAGGGAGCAGAGATTCTGCTCTGCTGTTACTTCTATAAATCTGAGAATAAAATGAGAATTATAATCAGTTGAATTCTCAGGCATAGTCTGCTTATGAAGTCTAAAGATAAGCTTTCTGTTCCCACGAATAAAAAATTAAAAAGAGACACTGGAAGAACTGATTTTGTCCATTTCCCTTTTCCAAGGAAGAATGAACTCTACTGATGTAATTACTTGAAACATTGGTCTAATTTTTTCTTTAAAATCTCCAGTACCATAGATTTCCCATGGTCCCTAGTCACTTTTGTTTCTTCTTAAAAGGTTAGTTATTCAGTTTTCTCCTAAAGATTAAACCAAAATTTCCCATTGTAATTTAACTGAAAAACTTTTTGTGTCCCCCCCTCCCATTGTGGGCAAAAGAAACCACTTTTCCCTTTCCACCATTTCATACAATCATAAAATCATAGAATATCTCAAGTTGGAAGGGACCCATGAGGATCATCAAGTCCAACTCCATGCTCCTCGCAGGACTACCTAAATATAAACTATACAACTTAGATCGTTGTCCAGACACTCCTTGAATTTATGTATTTTTCCACCATCAGCTTTAACACAGTGACCTTTTTGGTATGTTGCTTCTCCTAGACTGTCTCCTGTAGGGTCTTAGTTCATTTTGTAAATTGTTATCATAAAACAAATAGTTTGGTCTAATGGCAAACATGTCAAACAGAAACTTAGAAAGATGAGAAAACTACTGCTTAGAAAGCTAGTAAACCCAGGTCCCAAAATCTGGGGGGGGGGGGGAAATCAGAGATTTTCAAGAATACCTGTATTGTTATACTGTAAGGGGGGCGGGAGGGGGGGAGTGGGAATTCTCCCTCCCTCTCCAGTAAAGCAAAGGTGTAAAATATATGTAATATATGCATTCATACTAATCACAGAACTTTTTATTCCAGCCCTGTTCTTACCTTACCACTCACGTCTTAGCATGCTGGGTGCATTAGTGTTTCTTCTCTTGTCAATGTAAAAGAAACAGGAAAGAGGAAAACATTCTGTTAATGCAGATTTGACTGCATTGACCAAATAAGAAGTGATTTCTATTTTCTAAAACCAGAAAGGAATAGGTACTGTATCTCTAGCAGAGTCAGAGAGAGGAAAATCTCTTGCACCTTATCAGCAAGTAGGTATTTTAGCAGTTAGCATGCACATTCATATACTTTTGTGTGTAGAATTCCTGATGGGCCACAGAGTCTGAACCCAAGACAAGGCACAGCGGGACCATTAAAATGTCCTTTGTACTCCCGGTGGAGATAGTCTGTTCTCTCTTTTCCTGCAATTAGACAAATGGACTTTATTACTCTCAGTTTTAAACAGAACATTTTTATTGTTTTTTCTTTTTTTTTTGCCATGTGATCCTTTGTGTTATTTTTCTTGTTTTACTCTGCTACTTAGTAACCTAGCACTATAGGACTATAAAATCAAGGACTATAAAACCACTTTCCATATTGGGAAGGGAACCACAAGCAATGAGAAAAAGTTGTTTCTGTTCAGCAAGGTTGAAGGCTCTTCCCCCAAAACCTCTCTGAAACTGACCAGTAATGACACTGACCAACTTGTTGTGGTCTGATGCTCCAGGATGGGTGAATTAAATCACTGGGGAAGTGCCACTTAAATCTATTTTCACATTCTGAGGAGTCAGTTTCTCAGGTGGTTGTTGACATCAGGCATGTCCTTCAACCTATTCTGAAACACGCTAAAGATATAAGAAGCAGAGGTTGAATTGCTACTTCAAACACTTCTAATCTCTGCATTGAGGCCCTCAACGTGTGGAATACTTCAGTAAATTCATTTAATTCAAGCCAGAAACTAATATTCTTCTAAGATCCCTCAGCTAAGTCGATTACTTGTTTGTCAAGGCTTTTTTCTTATGCGCCAAGGGATATGATTATGTGTAACCAAATAATATGTTTTTTCTAGTTCTACAGATCTACACCAAGTGATTAATGTTGCCTTTTAGCCAGTTGTATCAAAGCTGTAATGTTTTCAAATTCTCAGAACAATCACACTGAAATAAAGCACTTCTGTCATTTCTTCATAAAATCATAAAATCATAGAATCATAGAATGGTTTGGGTTAGAAGGGACCTTTAAAGAGCATCTAGTAAAACCTCCTTGCCTTGGGCAGGGACATCTTTTGCTAGAGCAGGTTGCTCAAAGCCCTGTCCAACCTGATCTTGAACACTTCCAATCATGGGGCATTCACAACTTCTCTGGGCAACCTCTTCCAGTGTCTCACCACCCTCATTGTAAAAATATTTCTTCCTTATGTCCAATCTAAATCTACCTTCTTTCAGTTTAAAACTGTTGCCCCTCGTCCTATCACTACAACCCTTGGTAAAAGGTCTTTCTCCATCTTTCTTATAAGCCTCTATAAAGAATTCAAAGGCTGCAAAAAGGTCTCCCTGGAGCGTTCTCTTCTCTGGCCTGAACAACCCCAACTCTCTCAAGCCTTTCTTCATAGGAGATGTGTTCCAGCCCTCAGATCATTTTTGTGGCCCTCCTCTGAACCTGCTCTTTCTTTGGTCCTTGTCTTTCTTATACTGGGGACCCCAAAAATGGACGCAGTACCCCAGGTGGTGACTCACGAGAGCAGAGTAGAGGGGAAGAACCACCTCCCTTGACCTGCTGGCCATGTTTCTTTTGATGCAGCTCAGTATATGGTTGGCTTTCTGGGCTGCAAGCGCGTATTGCAGGCTCATACCCAATTTGTCACTCACCAGTATCCCCAAGTCTTTCTCCACAGGGCTGCTCTCAATCCATTTGCCCCTCAGTCTGTACTGAAAGTGGGGATTGTCCCAAACCAGGTGCAGGACCTTGCACTTCACTTTGTTGAACTTCATTAAGTTCACCTGAGCCCACTTCTCAAGCCTGTCAAGGTCCCTCTGGATGGCATCCCTTCCCTCTAGTGAATCAACTGCACCGCTCAGCTTGGTGTCCTCTGCAAACCTGCTGAGGGTGCACTCAATCCCACTGTCTATTTCACTGATAAAGATATTAAATAACATTTGTCCCAGTGCAGACCCTTGAGGGGCACCACTCTTTAATGGTTTCCACTTGGACATTGAGGCATTGACTGTAACTCTTTGGACATGGCCATCCAGCCAATTCCTATATCTAACAGTCCATCAATCAAACCCATATCTCTCCAATTTAGCAGCAAGAATGTTGTGGGGGACTGTATCAAAGGCCTCACAAAAGTCCAGGTAGATGACATCCATAGCTCTACCCTTGTCCACTGATGCAGTCACTTCGTCACAGAAGGCCACTAGATTACACAGGTATGATATGCCCTTGGTGAAGCCATGTTGGCTGTTTCTTAATAGGGTAAATCTTAGCTCAGAAGTCACTGTTTAGGAAATAATACACTCAGTCCAATAGTAGTAAGTCTCCAATCAATACTGTTTCTTGATTTCCCTGGGTCAGTCAATTCAAGTATTCATTCTTTGTTCATTCATTATTCATTCAAGGTCATCATTCTTTGACACTGTTAGGTATGAGCCCAGTTACCAGTCATACAGTAAAGAATTCTGTGAAAATGATATTTTTTGAGAATCCCTCTGAGTTAAGTCCTTTCGACTTCCCCCATCAGGATAATTTCCTTTATATTCTTCAGCAATTCTTTTGATGTTTTCTGTTTTCAATTTTGAATGATCCGCTATTGTTTACTTTGAAAATTTTCCAGGCCACCAAGTACTTCACACACTCCCACTTGGTTTGTTTAATGTATAAAACCTCGATAGCTGAAGTTTCACAGTAGAAAGTCACCTTGTAGTCAAGGATTACACTTAGCAATCTTCTCTCCCTCCAGGTCACAACAATGTTCCTATTGTTAATCTTCCTCTTTCTGCAGCTCTTATCTTCATTGACCCTTTTTTCACATTATAACTGGAAGGGCACTAAGTTGATTTTGCCTATACTTCCAAAATTTTTCATTAATTACATGACAGTGAAAGGCAGAGTAACAGTCTACAGATGTTTCAATTCTAGCTTTGTCATTGTGGTATTTGACCCAATCCTTTCAGGCATCTTCAAAAAGATTTTTCATTTGCTTGTTAGTAAGAAACATATGAATATTTGATACATATTTTCCTCTGATCATCTCTGCACCATCTGGAATAACACATTTTATCTTGAATTCAAGACAACACTCATCGTTAGCATTGTTAGTACTTGTCAGAGCTGCAAACTTTTTTCAGTCAGTTAAACACTGAGGTTTTGTCACTTGTTTCAGATTTTTTAAAAGTAATACGTTGTGATTTGCCTTTATCTTATTGTGGGATAATTGCTGGAGGTGACTTAGAAATTAAACTTATATTCACACTTTTAGGTAAGGTACAGCATTGAAGAAGATTCCTGGGTGGAATGCGGCTGACATGCAAGGCCATTCCATGGAAGTTCCCTGGGCCTGTAACCTTAGACGTCAGTGACGCCAGGGGAGGTTGGTGTACTGACTCTAAGAAGGTACTGTTTGGAGGGTGGAGCGGTGTGGAGACGCCACGGCCAGGCTCTGCAATTAAATGGGAACTCAAAGGTATTGTGTGTGACCCGTAAGCTGCACATTTGCTATCCTGGGCCAACAGTCTGTCATGTTTCTGACAAAATGCTGTCCTTTGATGAACTTTGCTCATTATAACATCATTATAATACCAAAACACACCTCCATCCCAAAAGCTACCTGCCTCCAAGGTGCGACCACCCTTCACTGAGCTTGTGCTTTGAATTTTTCCTAGCCTATACCTTTAAAAGCGAAGCGAGAAAACTTTACACCAATCCTAAACAAAGGTATGTATGACTAGAGTCACTCAAGCTCCACCTGAAAGGTGAAAGATAGTATAAAATGGCTTAAGAGAAAGCGAATGTTAGGGAAGACACCATCGCGTACCACTCTGACCTCTGGGATCAGTCAACGGGTTGAGCCTCTCTTGCCCCCCATCGGGACGCCTTTGGGTAAGATTCAAACACTTGCTTATTCCAAGTGCCTCCCTGGGAAACTTAGAAATCTCTCTAGAGTTGCTTTATCATCTTTAATGCGTTTATAGCTGGCAGTGTCACTCATACTCTTGGTATTTGCACGTGCTTTGCAGACAGTAAATTTATCACCGGTAATCCAAAGAATCTGTGCATCTGTTGCTCTAATAAACTGCACTCTTTCACGACTAGACTGGGGGTGCAGCGCATTTAAAATAACGCTGTCGCCTTTACTCTGATGAATGGCTGTATATACAGTCCTCAGAAAACAACCGTTGACCAAGTCTGAGACTAAGACTGGACCTAGCCGCACCTAGACTCCTCTCTGAGAAGGAGTTTAGAAAGCAAGGGGGTCCTGTCTGAACCTCGTGACTCAACGAGAGGGTTTCCCCCCCCTCAGCCACTCCTCAGACTCCTACACGACAGTAACTCTTTAACACAACACTTATTGATACTCTTCCATCTATAGGACTATTTTTCCCACATGACAATATTACCCCTTTACCAACAGCTGAAGTAGACCTGAATATGAAGCTCTTGAACACATTTCTCACTTTCCATCTTAAGAGTTAATAATTTTTTTTGAACTGGGAGAAGCCACTCTTAGTGCAAGGTGTTTATGCACATTCCTTGAATGCCTGCTCCCCTTAGAGTATTTGTTTTGAATTCTTCCCTCACTATGCCTTTGGGGTTATGACATACCATGATGTTTCTCATTAGTCCTCTCACAATGGGCACAATGGAGCATGATACTCTTTACCTTGTGGCTCTTTCCCAAGAAGCCCACCAGAGCCAGAGCAGCACATGCTGCAAATCTGGTCACTGGGTTACTCTTTACTGTGTTAACTGTTTACTGTTTACTGTGTTACCGTTACTGTTTACTGTGCTTACTGCATACTGGGTTACTGGTTACTGTGAGCTCTGATATGCAGCCCTGGGACTGGCATTTTGGACAGACTGGGAGAACACAGAAGTAAGCCAAGTTTTCTAGTTAGGGGTTAAGAATAGGCTGGAAACATCAGGTCAACGATGGTGACTCAACATCTAGAATGGGAATTTTTGGCTGAGGAGGCTTCTACAGTCTCCACAGTTTATTAATTGTGATTATTCTTCCTAAGTGTACCAAACTAATATGTTTTGGTTTTGCTTTTTAATGTTTTCCCAAAATCATGCACAGAGTCCTCTTGATTTTCAGTGCTCCCTAGTGAGGAAGGGCACAAACCAAACAAAAAAAACCAACAGAATGAAACAAAACAAGTAGAATACCCTGCTGAAAATGTCAAAGCATCCTGGTTCATAGATGATAAAAAGGGCATTTTAATGATTTCCTTAGAGTGCTGAGTGCTTCTGTCCCTAAAGGTTAAGGTATTTTCAGATATACAGATCAGGTATACTCCTTGCTTCTAGTTATGCCTATTTACAGGTATGACAGAGCACTCTAGCAGTAAATGTATTTATTTCATGCTATGGTGAAGACTGGGGTAACAAGTATTTTGGTTTAATTCCTCCAAAAGCTCCCCACCTCACAATGTATTATTTTCATTTTGAAACCAGATGTGCTGGTTTTGCACACAGGATGTGTTGTTAGGAGAGATGAATTCTAGACAAGGAGCTGTGTAGTTAAGCTGGGCAGGCTGTATCCTCAGCTTATGTCAGTTACAGCTTAATTCCATGTCACTGACAATGGCAACAATTATATTAATGGTTTGATAGCAAGATGACAGTACAACAGTGAATTGGTTGTAAATGTTTAAGAATTTCTATTTGTGTTTGGAACAATAGTCCATTGTTTTAACATCAAGTTTCTAATTTTCTACTATGCTACAAACTAATAGTAGCACAGGACAGAGAAGACCTGTCTTTACCCACAGAGGCAGTACACCCACAGAGGCAGGACTGCTTTTGCTGCCAGACACTGAAGAAGATATATCGGATCCAGTATGTCCTCCTTTGCTGATAAATATCATCTGCATGTTTTGGTTACATCATCATGTTGAAATTGGACCTACCTGGATTCCTCAGAGATGCCTACTAGGATGATGTTTCTTGTCCAATTGCTCCTATGGCATTACATTTTGGCTCAAGGTAGATACTAGGTAAAAAACACTCAAATCCTTCAACTTCTGTTACTAACTTTCTAGATCTCACTCTCTGCTCTTTTAAACAAGAACATCCTTCCTGATCTGCATTCAGACACTAACCAAAGGGTGTGGGCACTCAGGATTCCTCTCACAGTCAAGGGGGAGAGAGAAAGAAAGATATATCCTTCAAATACAGTTCAGATTTCAAAACCTCCTGAAGTTTATTGACTTTTGTTTTGTTTTTTTAATTGAGAAAGAACAATTAGGTGCACTTCTGATTTTGATCAAACACTTTATAAGAGAGCAGATAAAACTGCCTCATTTGTTTCACTGTTCAACAGGATACTTTCCTATCAGTCAGATTTCTTTGTGTGGCTTTGTACTACTTTCACTGATACACCACTGACTGCTCCAACTTTACGTGTGGGATAGAAGAGGAAGGGAAGTAGGGAATGATGTAGTGGAGGCTAAGTGGAGAAATTAATATAAATTAATAAATTAATTAATATAAATTAATATAGGCCATGCCTATAGTCTGAAACACAAGCTGGCAGGGAAGAAGACCCCAGCTTTTGCTGGAACTCAGGAAAAAAAAGAGAGTTTATGACCTTTGGAAGAAGGTGCAGACAACTCAGGAGGACTACAAAGATGTTGTGAGGTTATGCAGGGAGAAAACAAGAAGAGCCAAAGCCCAGCTAGAACTTAATCTCGCTACTGCTGTAAAAGACAAATAAAAAATTTCTATAAATACAGTCACAACAAAAGGAGGGCTAAAGGAGAATCTCTATCCTTTATTGGATGCAGGGGGAAACAAAGGATGAGGAAAATGCTGAGGTACTTAACATCTTCTTTGCCTCAGCCTTTAATACTAAGACCACTTGTTCTCAGGGTACCCCCTGAGCTGGAAGACAGGGACAGGGAGCAGAATGAAGCCCCCATAATCCAAGGGGAAATAGTTAGCGACCTGCTACACCACTTAGACACACACAAGTCTATGGGGCTGGATGGGATCCACCCAAGGGTACTGAGGGAGTGGTGGAAGTGCTCACCAAGCCACTTTCAATCCTTTATCAGCAGTCCTGGCTAACCAGGGAGGTCCCAGTTGACTGGAGGTTAGCAAATGTGATGCCCATCTACAAGAAGAGCTGGAAGGAGGATCCAGGGAACTACAGGCCTGTCAGCCTGACCTCAGTGCTGGGGAAGGTTATGGAGCAGATCATCTTGAGTGCCATCACACGGCACATACAGGACAACCAGGTGATCAGGCCTAGTCAGCATGTGTTTATGAAAGGCAGGTGCTGCATGATCCCCTACTGATCTCCTATGACAAGATGACTCGCATAGTGGATGAGGGAAAAGCTCTGGATGTTGTTTATCTGGACTTTAGGAAAGCCTTTGACACTGTTTCCCATAGCATTCTCCTGGAGAAACTGGCTGCTCATGGCTTGGATGGGTGTACTCTTTGCTGGGTAAAAAACTGGTTGGATGGCCGAGCCCAAAGAGTTATGGTGAACGGAGTTAAATCCAGTTGGCAGCCGGTCATAAGTGGTGTTCCCCAGGGCTCAGTATTGGTGCCAGTTCTGTTTAATATCTTTATCAATGACCTGGACGAAGGGATCAAGTGAACCCTCAGTAAGTTTGCAGATGACACCAAGTTGGGTGGGAGTGTTGATCTGCTTGAGAGAAAGGCTCTACAGAGGGATCTGGATAGGCTGGATCGATGGGCTGAGGCCAATTGTATGAGGCTCAACAAGGCTCAGTGCTGGGTCCTGCACTTAGGTCACAACAACCCCTTCCCTAAAGGCTTAGGGAAGAGTGGCTGGAAAGCTGCCTGGCAGAACAGGACCTGGGAGTGTTGGTCAAGAGCCAGCTGAATATGAGCCAGCAGCGTGCCCAGGTGGCCTGGGCACATGGCCAAGAAAGCAAAGAGCAGCCTGGCTTGTATCAGAAATAGCGTGGCCAGCAGGACTAGGGAACTGATTGTCCCTTTGTTCTCAGCACTGGTGAGACCGCATCTTGAATACTGTGTTCAGTTTTGGGTCCCTCACTACAACAAAGACATTGAGGTGCTGGAGCCTGTCCAAAGAAGAGCAACGAAGCTGGTGAAGGGTCTAGAGCATGTGTCTTATGAGGAGCGGATGAGGGAACTGGAGTTGTTTAGCCTGGAGAAAAGGAGGCTGAGGGGAGACCTTATCTCTCTCTATAACTCCCTGAAAGGAGGTTGTAGTGAGGTGGGTGTCAGTGTCTTTTCCTAAGTAACAAGTGATAGGACAAGAGGAAATGACCTCAAGTTGCACAAGGGGAGGTTTAGATTGGATATTAGGAAAAAAATTTTCACTGAAAGGGTTATCAAGCATTGGAACAGGCTCCTCGGGGAAGTGGTTGAGTCACCATCCCTGGAAGTATTTAAAAGACGTTTGGATGAGGTGCTTAGGGACATGGTTTAGTGGTGTACTTGGTAGTTTTAGGTTAACGGTTGAACTCAATAATCTTAAGGGTGTTTTCCAACCTACCCAGTTCTATGATTCTATGATTCTAAAGGGCTAGGAACAAGAATTGCGGCTTCAACCAGAGGTTTTCTTCCAAGAATACAGTGTGAACTACTCTGTGATTATTAAACTGTTCTGCTTTCTAATAGTGTCTCAGTTATAGAAGAGCATTAGAAGTCTGGGCTTTCAGCAAGCTCTTCAGCCTCTGCAGCACTTCAGGATATTTCAGACTTAGATTGGGATTCTTCTTACCTAACTGCCTCTGAGCTAATCTCTGATAAAGTTAAAGAAACAGACACTCTTAAGATGCAAATGGGCATCCTAATGTACATGATTCTCAGAAACTGCTTCTTAAAATCCCTATTTGTCTCTACTGCTTTACCTGGCCATAAGTGGACCTTCCCGATTGTCCTAGATATTAAACCCCTGCAACACTCAAGAGACGGTGGAGCTCTGATCTAGAGAGTATAAGTCTCATCAGTGTTGCTACAGAGCACTGTGTCCTAAAGAAAGGAATTCTGTGAAATGTTTCATTTATCATCACTGCATTACAAGGACCCTAGTTTGTCCACATCCACACATTTTCTAATCATTGGAGGTCAATGTCTGCCTTCTTTCCTGTCAAAGAGGAAACCTGTAATTTATTCAAGTTCACCACAGAAAGAAAAAAATTTTCTCAATAGAAAGTAATGGTCATAAATGCAATAAAATAGTGTAATTTGGATTTCTAAACTGTGGTGAAATGGGGCTGATGCAGTGCCAGGGCCGCTGGCTGCCCCTGCAGCTGCACCTGCTGCTGCCCCAGGATGCAGGGTCCTGCTCAGAGGGACTCTGTCCCCTCCCACCGGCTGTATCCCCCATGCTGAATGTCAGGTGGGCATCTGAGCCCAGCAAGACAGCAGCCCATGGGGATGCCTAAGTAGCACCACCCTGTTGCCCTCCAATATCCTGCCTCGTCCCATCCACATTAAGAGGACTGGGCTGGGGCCAGGCATGGCCCACTGCACTGGGGAAGGGCATAGGCAGCAGGGGTGAAGGTGGCACTGAGTGTCCTGCAGCCCCTTGGGGGGAGAGTTGAGGCCATGTGGTGGGTACTGCCGAAGGATGGGGTTTACTGGTAGGTCTGGACTTACTGCTGGAGCTGGACTCACTGCTGGAGCTAGTGGTGGGCTACTGTTGCAGGAGTTATGCAGCTGCCACCTAGTCCATGTTAGGAATTACGCGGATGCCACCTCAACATGGCTGAGCCCAAGGTTCCTGCTCGTTCTTTCCATAGCATGCCCATTGCATGACACACCCCAAAGGCATATTTAGAGGCAGGGTAAATAGTTACTCACTGATTATGTTCCCACCAATGCAACTAATGCAGTTAATTCATCCCCTTGGGCACTCACTGAAGACTGTAGAAGTTCTGCTTCAAGTACTTCTAAGTTTCTCACCACTGCATAGCGTGTGTGTCATTTTTCATTCACACAGTACAAAGATCCATCGGTGAAAAGGGTTCTCTAGAGGTTAATCCCGCAGATCTTGCCATAGATGGCTGGATTGAAACACTACCTTAGCACAATCATGATGCAGCTCACCATTGGAGGGAACAGGCAGTAAAGTTGCTGGATTCAAAACATTACATCGTTTTAAGGTAATATTATCTGCATTCAAAATAGTTAATTCATAACAATGCGATCTTTGTGGGGACAATGCTTGTGTAGCGTGTTAAGAATTAGTGCTATTTCATGCGGGACATACACAGCTGTTGGGTGACCCAGGACTAATGGTTTGCTCCTTTTTATGATAGCAGCTGTTTCTGCTATCGCTCTAACACAGGAATTATTCCCTACTGCTACAGGATCCAGTTGAGTAATAAGCCACAGGGTGGCGGTGTGGACCTAGCTTTTGAGTAAGGACGCCGCCCAGCTACTCCTTTGGTCTCATGCACAAGCAGTTCAAAGGGCTTGGAGTAATCCGGCAATTCCAGTGCAGAGCAGAAGCTAAAGCTCTTTTTATAGCTTGGAAAGCCTTTTCCCTCTCTGGAGCCCAACATATAGGCTTCACTTCCTCTGCCTTGGTAGCTTCTGTCAATGGCTTACTTAACTCCCTGTGCTGGTTTTGGCTGGGATAGAGTTAATTTTCTTTAGAGTAGCTAGTATGGGGCTATGTTTTGGATTTGTGCTGAAAACAGTGTTGATAATAGAGACATGTTTTAGTTGTTGCTAAGTAGTGCTTATACTAAATCAAGGACTTTTCAGCTTCCCATGCTCTGCCAGGTGCACAAGAAGTGGTGTGGGGGGGCGGGTACAGCTCTGACCCCAGCTGACCAAAGGGCTATTCCATACCATATGACATCATGCTCAGTATATGAAGCTGGGGATGGGAAGGGTGATGGTGGGTAATGAGAATGTATTGGATAGTGTGAGACCTGAGCATGATGTAAATGGTGTGGACTAAGGGGTGGAGAAGGTGCTGGTTTTGGCTGGGATAGAGTTAATTTTCTTCATAGTAGCTAGTATGGGGCTATGTTTTGGATTTGTGCTGAAAACAGTGTTGATAATATAGAGATGTTTTCATTATTGCTGAGCAGTGCTTATACTAAATCAAGGACTTTTCAGCTTCCCATGCTCTGCCAGGTGTACAAGAATTTGTGGGGGATACAGCTGGGACAGCTGACTCCAACTGACTGAAGGGCTATTCCATATAATAGGACATCATGCTCAGCATATAAAGCTGGGGAAGAAGAAGGAAGGGCGGGGACGTTCAGAGTTATGGCATTTGTCTTCCCAAGTAACCGCTGTGCGTGATGGAGCCCTGCTTTCCTGGAGATGGCTGAACACCTGCCTGCCCATGCGAAGCAGTGAATTAATTCCTTGTTTTGCTTTGCTTGTGTGTGTGGCTTTTGCTTTACCTATTAAACTGTCTTTACCTCAACCCACGAGTTTTCTCACTTTTACTCTTCCGATTCTCTTCCCTATCCCACCGGGGGGAAGTGAGTGAGCGGCTGTGTGGTGCTTAGTTGCCAGCTGGGGTTAAACCACAACATCCCCTAGCCCCAGTATCCAGGGTCTGCGCTATCCTACTGTGCCTAAAAATCCTCGCAGTTGTTTCTTTGTTACCGGTTGAGGTATTTCTACAATAGCCTGGTCCCGTTCTGGGTCTACTAATCTTTGTCCTTCTTTTAATATGAATCCTAAATATTTTACTTCCTGCTGACACAGATGAAGCTTAGAAAGAGATGCAAGGTGACCTTTTTCTGCTGAAGCAGTACATAGACAAATAGTATCTTTCAAGCAATCTTCATATGTCTTCCTGGAAAGTAACAAATCATCTACATAGCGTACAAGCATAGAACCTCCAAGTAATATAATATCTTTCAAGTAATCTTTAAGCAAATAGGAAAATATTGTAGGAGACCCAGTGAACCCTTGGGGTAAGCAGGTCCATGTTAGTTGTTGGTCTTTCCACATAAATGTGAACAGATGCTGGCTGTCTTCTGCTACAGGAATACTAAAGAATGCAGCTGTGAAATCGATAACAGTAAAGTATTTTGCCCACGGTGGAATTTGTAATAATATTTTTGATGGGTCTGGAACTACTGGATGAGGTACAATCACATGTTGATTTATTGCTCTGAGATCCTGTACAAACTGATATTCTGGATCCCCTCCCCTATCTAATCTGGTTTTGCTTACAGGTAAAATAGCGGTATTATATGGGCAATCACATGACTGTAAAACCCCTTTTTCCAAATATTGGTCGATTTGGTTTTGAATACTTTTTTCTGCTTCCCTTGGAATTCGATACTGCTTGATTGCTACGGGCTGTCCTCCGTTTTCATGGAGATTGGTCATGCCAATTTCAATAAACCCACATACATTCCAGAGGAGCTCCATAATTTTGAAGGTATTTTAATAAGTTCAGGTGGAACCTCAGGAATTTTGGGTGAGTTTTTGGCAGTGAGACAGACCCCTGCTGCTATAAGTTCTACCCCTTCTGGGGACGGATAGATCAAGCATTTAGAGCTTGTAGTAGGTCTCGTCCCAACAAACATATAGGTGAATCTTCTGCAATCACAAAACCTCCCCACACTCCCTGGCCACTTATCCATAGCAACAATGGCTGGCCAAGCCATTGTTCCTTTTTCCTGGTGACTCCTTGAACTATATCTACTATATCTCTGTCTACTCTATTGGTAGAGAGTTGCCCCTTAGGTTTGAAATTCAAAAGCAATATAGTGGCTCCTGTGTCAACTAGAACTGGTATTTCTTTGTCTTCTATTTTTCCCACAATTTGACCCTTATCATTCAGTTTAGTAGTCCAAAACCCATATATACCCCGAGATTTGTCTGAGTCTCCTTCCTCCCATCATTGCTGCTCAGCAATAGTCATCTGATCTTCCCCAAATCCAGGTCCATGGGGCCCCCTTGGACTCAAGGGACATTCTCTTTTCCACTGTCCTTGCTCCCCACAGTAGTTACAACAATCATTCCAATTACCACCTAATCTGTCGTTGGCTCCTCTCCCCAACCTTTATGCCAGGCTCCCTGGTGCCCTGGCAATGGAGCTCTGCCTCGGCCTCGCCCTCACATTCCTCTTGCTGTCTCTCCTTTCGCCTTACCTTCTCTAACTAGTGTTTCTTCTTTTCATCTCTACCATCAAAAATGAATATTGCAATGCTCATAATTTTTTGCAAATTTTCTCCTTGCCACCCCAGCATTTGATCCTTAAAATAGTTATGGATGTCAGAGGTGGCTTGGTTTACAAATACACTAGCAGCCAATGCATCATTAAAATTCTGTTCCATCATTCCGCTGTGTTTTAGGACAGTTTGTCTCAGCCTGGCCCAGAAGTCACTGGGGCGCTCATCTGGTCACTGTCAACATTCTTGCACTTCAGACCAATTTGTGCGCATTTCCCCACATGCTCTAATCACCTCTTGTGGTGCGTTGACCTTGGCTGGACACCAAGCTGCTCTGTCACTCCCCCTCCTCAGCTGGACAGCGGAGAGAACATATAATGAAAGGCTCGTGGGTTGAGATAAGGACAGGGAGAGATCACTCACCAATTCCCGTCACGGGCAAAACAGACTCAGCTTGGGGAAATTAATTTCAGTTATTACCAATGAAATCAGAGTAGGATAATGATAAATAAAACCATATCTTAAAACACTTTCCCCTCACCCCTCCCTTCTTCCTGGGCTCAACTTCACTCCTGATTCCCTTTACCTCCTCCCCTCAAGTGGCACAGGGGGACAGGGCATGGGGGTTGTGGTCAGTTCATCACACATTGTCTCTGCCACTCCTTCCTCCTCACTCTCTTCTGATCCAGTGTGGGGTCCCACGCACGGCAGACAGTCCTCCATGAACTTCTCCAACATGGATCCTTCCTACTGGCTGCGGTCTTTCACGAACTGCTCCATCATGGATCCTTTCCACAGGGTGCATTACTTCAGGAACAGGCTGTTCCAGTGTGGATTTCCCACAGGGTCACAAGTCCTGTCAGCAAACCTGCTCCAGTGTGGGCTCTCCATGGGGTCACAGCCTCCTTTGGGTGCATCCACCTGCTCTGGTGTGGGGTCCTCCATGGGCTGCAGGTCGATATCTGCTCCACCGTGGACCTCCATGAGCTGCAAGGGGACAGCCTGCTTCACCATGATCTTCACCAAAGGCTGCAGGGGAATTTCTGCTCTGGTGCCTGAAGCACCTCCTCCCTCTCCTTCTTCACTGACCTTGGTGTCTGCAGATTTGTTTCTTTCACATATTCTCACTCCTGTCTTCCAGCTGCTGTTGCACAGCAGTTTTTTTTCCCCTTCTTAAATATTTTATCAAAGACGTGCAACCACTCTCACTGATGGGCTCAGCTTTGGCCAATGGTGGGTCCATCTTGGAGCTAGCTGGCACTGGCTCTATCAGACATGGAGAAAGCTTTTGGCATCTTCTCACAGAAGCCACCCCTGTAGCCCTGCCACTATCAAAACCTTGCCACGCAAACCCAATACACCTCTATGAGGTTCCGATGCATGGTTTGCCATATCACCTGCTGCATTATAATCATAATGGGGATCAGCAGCCAGGAATAGCTGGCGTCCCACTCTGGCCTCTCGAGCCGGTTCAGCATCCTTTCCAAATATCCTCTCTCTCGTATCCTCTAAATAATTCTTTCAACATTATCTGAACATCGGAATACGAGATGTTGTGCCCCATACAGATATTGGAAAAAAGTTGAGCACATCACTCGGCATCCTCTGGAAGACATGGCATTTTACTCCCCCCGAGTGTTAAATCTCCTGGATTCCAGGGTTATTGAGTGTATACATGCAACACTGGAGAAGGAGCAGTAGCGCTTATTCTCCTTACATCCTGCCTTGAGGCACAAAGGCCTGGGAGACCCTTCTCACGGAGCCTGAATGTCATGGTTTAGCCCCAGACAGCAACTAAGCACCACACAGCCGCTCGCTCACTCTCCCCCCCACCCCGCCCGCGGTGGGATGGGGAAGAGAATCGGAAGAGTAAAAATGAGAACACTCGTGGGTTGAGAGAAGGACAGTTTAATAGGGAAAGCAAAAGCCACGCACGAGCAAAGCGAAGCAGGGAATTCATTCACTACTTCCCATGGGCAGGCAGGTGTTCAGCCATCTCCAGGAAAGCAGGGCTCCATCACACGTAATGGTTACTTGGGAAGACAAACGCCATCACTCCAAATGTCTCCCCCTTCCTTCTTCTTCCCCAGCTTTATATACTGAGCATGGCGTCATATGGTATGGAATAGCTCTTTGGTCAGTTTGGATCAACTATCCTGGCTGTGTCCCCTCCCAGCTTCTTGAGCACCTGGCAGAGCATGGGGAGCTGAAAAAAGTCCTTGACCAGTGTAAATACCACTCAGCAACAGCCAAAACATCAGCGTGTTATCAATATTATTCTCATACTAAACCCCAAAACACAGCACTATACCAGCCACTAGGAAGGAAATCAACTCTATCCCAGCTGAAACCAGGACAGTATCCACCCCTTATTCTATACCATTTACGTCATGCCCAGGTTCTACCCCTTCTAATACAATTAAGTTCATTTAGTCCATGGCTTTGTGCTCCATCCATCATAATAGTCCTTCAGGGCAGAAGAGATGGTCTGTGGTGTTGGATTGTTGCATGTTGAAGCCAGTTCTGGTTCCATCACCACTGCACTTTGCTTGCTTTCGTTGAAGTACATTCTTCGTTAATCTGGGTGATCCTTATTGAAAAAGTGATGACACACAGTATTATATAGCAATTGACATTATACCATTTAGTTCATTGGCTATTCTCACCCAAAATCAAATCCCCTTGAGGTACACAGCGGACTTCCCCATCCTTCCGCATTACCCACCAAGTGCACCCGGGTCCTTGAGCAAAAGCAATCCCACGAATGGGCTTGCCTTTGCTTGAGGCAAGAGTAACCCAGACTGTCTTCCCCAGCACGTTTTTTATGTGCACTACAGGGACCTTATCCCCTTCTACAGTGCGTAAAAGTTTTGATTGGGCAGGGCCAGCTCGATTGACAGATCCCCTAGTGTTGACTAACCACGTAGCCTTTGCTAAATGTGTATCCCAATGTTTGAATGTCCTACCACCCATTGCTCTCAGTGTAGTCTTTAACAGTCCATTATATCGTTCGCTTTTCCCGGAGGCTGGTGCATGACAGGGGATGTGATACACCCACTCAATGCCATGCTCTTTGGCCCAGGTGTCTATGAGGTTGTTTCAAAAATGAGTCCTGTTGTCTGACTCAGTTCTCTCTGGGGTTCCATGTTGCCACAGGACTTGCTTTTCAAGGCCCAGGACAGTGTTCCGGGAGGTGGCATGGGGCACAGGATATGTTTCCAGCCATCCGGTGATTGCTTCCACCATTGTAAGCACATAGTGCTTGCCTTGGTGGGTTTGTGGGAGTGTGATATAATCAATGTGCCAGGCCTCCCCATATTTATATTTCAGCCATCGCCCTCCATACCACAGAGGCTTTAACCGCTTGGCTTGTTTAATTGCAGTGCATGTTTCACATTCATGGATAACCTGTGCAATAGTGTCCATGGTCAAGTCCACCCCTCGATCACGAGCCCATCTATATGTTGCATCTCTTCCTTGATGGCCTGAGGTGTCATGGCCCAGCGAGCTATAAATAATTCACTCTTATGTTGCCAGTCCAGATCCACCTGAGCCACTTCAATCTTAGCAGCCTGATCCACCTGCTGGTTGTTTTGATGTTCCTCAGTGGCCCGACTCTTGGGTATGTGAGCATCTATGTGATGTACTTTTACAGCCAGATTCTCTACCTGGGCAGCAATATCATGTCACATTGCTGCAGCCCAGATGGGTTTGCCTCTGTGCTGCCAATTGTTCTGCTTCCATTGCTGTAACCACCCCCCACAGGGCATTTGCCACCATCCATGAGTCAGTATAGAGATAGAGCACTGGCCACTTTTCTCGTTCAGCAATGTCTAAAGCCAGCTGGATGGCCTTTACTTCTGCAAATTGGCTCGATTCACCATCTCCTTCAGCAGTTTCTACCACTTGTCGTATAGGACTCCATATGGCAGCTTTCCATCTCCGATGTATTCTTACAATACGACAGGACCCATCAGTGAACAGTGCATACTGCTTCTCATTTTCTGGTAGTTTATTGTACAGTGGGGCCTCCTCAGCATGCGTCACCTCCTCCTCTGGCGATATTCCGGAATCTTTGCCTTCTGGCCAGTCCATAATTACTTCCAAGATTCCTGGGCGATTGGGGTTTCCTATCCGAGCCTGTTGTGTGATCAGTGCAACCCACTTACTCCACGTAGCATCAGTTGCATGATGTGTGGAGGGGACCCTCCCTTTGAACATCCAGCCCAGCACCGGCAGTCGAGGTGCCAAGAGGAGCTGTGCTTCAGTACTAACCACTTCCAAAGCAGCTCAAACCCCTTCATATGCTGCCAATATCTCTTTTTCAGTTGGAGTATAGCGAGCCTCAGATCCTCTGTATCCCCGACTCCAAAACCCTAGGGGTTGACCTCGAGTCTCCCCTGGTGCTTTCTGCCAGAGGCTCCAGGTAGGGCCATTCTCCCCGGCTGCAGTGTAGAGCATATTTTTTACGTCTTGCCCTGCCCAGACTGGCCCAAGGGCTACTGCATGAACTATCTCCTGTTTAATTTGTTCAAAGGCTTGTCGTTGCTCAGGGCCCCATTTGAAATCGTTCTTCTTCTGGGTCACTTGACAAAGAGGGCTTACGATCGGACTGTATTTTGGGATATGCATTCTCCAAAACCCCACAATGCCTAAGAAAGCTTGTGTTTCCTTTTTGCTAGCTGGTGGAGACATGGCTGTTATTTTGTTAATCACATCCATTGGGATCTGACGATGTCCATCTTGCCATCTTATTCCTAAAAACTGGATCTCCTGTGCAGGTCCCTTGACCTTACTTTGTTTTATGGCAAAGCTAGCTTTCAGAAGGATCTGGACTATTTTCTTCCCTTTCTCAAAAACTTCCTCTGCTGTATTGCCCCACACAATAATGTCATCAATGTATTGCAGATGTTCTGGAGCTTCGCCCTGTTCCAGTGCCGTCTGGATCAGTCCATGGCAAATGGTAGGGCTGTGTTTCCACCCCTGGGGCAATCGATTCCAAGTGTACTGAACGCCCCTCCAAGTGAAAGCAAACTGTGGCCTGCACTCTGCTGCCAAAGGCATTGAGAAATACGCATTAGAGATATCAACTGTAGCATACCATTTGGCTGCTTTTGACTCCAGTTCGTATTGAAGTTCCAGCATGTCCGGCACGGCAGCACTCAGCGGCGGCGTGACTTCATTCAGGCCACGATAGTCTACTGTTAGTCTCCACTCTCCATTAGACTTTTGCACTGCCCATATGGGACTGTTAAAAGGTGAATGAGTCTTACTGATCACTCCTTGGCTCTCCAGTCGATGAATCAGTTTATGGATGGGAATCAGGGAGTCTCGGTTGGTACAATATTGCCTCCGGTGCACCGTTGTGGTAGCAATTGGCACCTGTTGTTCTTCAACTCTCAGCAACCCCACAACAGAAGGGTCCTCTGAGAGACCAGGCAAGGTGGACAGCTGTTTAATTTCCTCTGTCTCCAAGGCAGCTATACCAAAAGCCCACCAGTACCCTTTTGGGTCCTTGAAATACCCTCTCCTGAGGTAGTCTATGCCAAGGATGCACAGAGCCTCTGGGCCAGTCACAACGGGGTGCTTTTGCCACTCATTCCCAGTTAGGCTCACTTCGGCCTCCAATACAGTCAGCTGTTGGGATCCCCCTGTCACTCCAGAAATACGGATGGGTTCTGCTCCTATATAGCTTGATGGCATTAGGGTACACTGTGCACTGGTGTCTACAAGAGCTTTATACTACTGTGGGTCTGATGTGCCAGGCCATTGAATCCACACAGTCCAGTAAACCCGTTTGTCTCTTTCCTCCACCTGGCTGGAGGCAGGGCCCCCCTAATCCTGGTCACAATATTCATTACCCATTTCTTGTATATACGAGTCAGGACTTTCTTCATTATAATCAAGAGTAAGATCAGCCCTTTCACTCTGTCTGGGGAACTGTCTACTGGAAACCGGAGCAGCAATTTTCCTGGAAGAACCCCCTTTGGTGATTGTTTTTCCTTGCAACTCACGTACTCGTGCCTCTAGGGTTGAGATAGGTTTTCCATCCCACTTCCTCATGTCCTCTCCGTGGTCACACAAGTAAAACCATAGGGTGCCCCGTGGTGTGTACCCTCTATATCCTCTCCCTTGAGCAGAGGAACGCTGACTCCTAATAGTTGAGACACTGGTCCATATAGGTGGGGAGTAGGACATATCTTCTTCGAGTCACTGGACCTTCCGGGACAGTTTCTCCACAGCTGAGACAAGGGAGGAAGAGATACTTTCTTCGTATTCCCAGAGGTTACTAGCAGCTTCATTCACTGTCGGACCATCTCCGTCTCTCCAGGTCAGTATTGCCAATGAGTTGGCACACGACAGTGGTGCGTTCTATACCAACTTCCGCCACATAGGTCTTGTGCGCTGGACCTCGTCTGGATCTGTGGGTGACCGCACATCATCCAGATCACCATAAATCACTTCCAGCACAGCTAATTCCCTCAGGTACTGGATACTTCTCTCCATGGTGGTCCATTTCCCAGGGCGGTATACAACATCTTCCTTGAAGGGAGATACCTTTCCTTTATAGCTGACAGGAGTCGCCTCCAGAGGCTGTGGGCTGGTTCCCCTTTTCCAATTGCTTTGTTAATGCCCCCTTCCCTAGAAAGGGATCCCAGCTGCTTGGCTTCCTTACCCTGTAATTCCAGGCTACTGGCCCCGCTATCCCAGCATCGGAGCAATCAGGTGACAATGTGCTCCCCTGGATGACGGCTGAAATCTTTTCGCATATCTCGCAGCTCACTCAGGGATAGGGATCAGGTGGTTTCCGTCTCATTTACCAGTTCTTCGTCTTCCTCTTCCTCTCTCTGTGATGGCCCTGCTCTTTCATCCTCCCTTTCTAAACGAGCTGACTTTCGCTTCCAGGATTTCTTTTTATGTATAGGGGCGACTGATACTGACACGGGTTGGTTCTCTGTCTGAACCGCAGTGCTTGTAACGGAGTTGTCCGGAGCAGCTGCAGCTGCAGTGCCTGTCGCAGGGGGGGCTGGAGCAGCCGCAGTGCCTGTCGCAGGGGTAATCGGAGCAGCAGCAGTGCCTGTCGCAGGGGTAATCAGAACAGCCGCAGTGCCTGTCACTTTTTCACCAGACCCTTGAGGGTTCTGAATAGTGTTGAACAGGGCTCGGTAGGCGTGGGCTGGACCCCAGCACATTGCAGTGATTTGTGTCTCCCTCGAATTGGCAGGGTGACGACATACTTTTTCCAAATATTCTACTAATTTTTCAGGATTCTGCACTTGTTCAGGGGTGAAGTTCCAAAACACTGGAGGTGCCCAATAACTTAGGCATTTGCCCATGCTATCCCACACACCCTGCCACGCATAACTATCTGGCCTTGGGGCAGATCTCTGGATGATATTCTTAAATTGCTTACTAATCTTGGACAAGATCGAAACAATATTCCCAAGCAATACCAATAGAAGTATCTTAACTACCCAAGGATGTTCAAGATACTGAAAAATTATTGCAATGAAGGAGGAAGCATTGTAGAAGAAAGTACTGAAGGTACAATTCTGCATTTCCTCCATAAGGTAATACCCGACATACAATAATGGTTTCAGTACAGCACTTAGATAATATCAAAATAAATCCACGATCACTGTTTTAATAACAAATTTCACAGGGAAAACATCACCAGTTAAAGCAGAGCACAGAAACAGCAGCGATGTCCTGGCCATCTGCCAGCCCAGGCGCATGGCCATTGCTGTTATCAAAATGTTCCCAGGCACAGCAGAATAAGGTGATAAGCAGCACAGCAGCACGGCAAGCAGCGAAAGCAAAAAGCAGCCACTAACGAGCCCTAGACTCTAATATACAGTAAGGAAAGCAAGCCTTGTGACAAGCACAGAAGCCTGCTGATTAATAGCTAAACAGCAATAACAGCTATAAATTCTATCATCTAGCACATTCCAATCAAATCTGATGTTATCTCAAACCCTTCGAGCCCCATGTTGGGCGCCACAAAGAACTGTCGTGGTTTAGCCCCAGACGGCAACTAAGCACCACGCAGCCGCTCGCTCACTCACACCCAACCCCCCCTCCCCCTCCCCGCCCCGTGGTGGGATGGGGAAGAGAATCGGAAGAGTAAAAGTGAGAACACTCGTGGGTTGAGAGAAGGACAGTTTAATAGGGAAAGCAAAAGCCGCGTGCGCGAGCAAAGTGAAGCAAGGAATTCATTCACTACTTCCCATGGGCAGGCAGGTGTTCAGCCACCTCCAGGAAAGCAGGGCTCCCTCACACGTAATGGTTACTTGGGAAGACAAACACCATCACTCCGAATGTCACCCCCGTCCTTCTGCTTCCCCAGCTTTATATACTGAGCATGATGTCATATGGTATGGAATAGCTCTTTGGTCAGTTTGGATCAACAATCCTGGCTGTGTCCCCTCCCAGCTTCTTGGGCACCTGGCAGAGCATGGGGAGCTGAAAAAAGTCCTTGACCAGTGTAAATACCGCTTAGCAACAGCCAAAACATCAGCGTGTTATCAATATTATTCTCATACTAAACCCCAAAACACAGCACTACACCAGCCACTAGGAAGGAAATCAACTCTATCCCAGCCGAAACCAGGACACTGAGGAAAGGAAGGCTTTGAGGATGTCTGACCTATCTGCACCTCCTTTTAATATCTCATGTGCTCAATTCAGCAGCAGACCCACGTTTTCCTTTTTATCCCTTTACTGTTAAGGAAGCAGTAGCAGCTCATCATGCTGCCCATACCCTCACTTACAAGTGTGTCCTCTAGGGAAGTGAGGGACATGACTGACCACCCAGCTATACCCTACAACCCTCCAAGGCACAGAGAGAGAGAAAAAACCCGACCCTCAGGAAATAATACACCTAAAAATCTCTCTCGTAAATAAAACATAAGCACTAAGAATGTTCAGTGGGAAGGGAACCAGTCAGCCAAGTCCCACAAGACTCAGTGTGGGCAGTGACCTGCACAGCCTCCCTCACCGACCACTGCCACTCCTCCGAGGGGCTAGTCTGGTAAGTGAGAAAATGGCGGGAGGGGAGGGCAGTGTGCGTGTGCGGCACCACATGGCGTGCTGGGAGCTGTAGTACCCCACCCTGCAGCAGGCCAGGGCATCACCCCTCATGGCTGTGGGCAAGTGTGGGGCCCCAGGGTATGCTGGGAGCTGCAGTCCAGGGCAAACGGCCTTCCAGCAGGGATGCCAGGGGCCTCCAGCCTGGGGTGAGCAGGCAGCACCATCAGTCCTCCCCTTGTTCCCAGTGAGGACAGGGGCGGGGGGGGGGGGGGTGCGAGCAGGCAGCTGACACAGCTCCGACCAATTTTGCCAACTAATTTTGCCTGGACCAAAACTACAGAGGTCATTACCAACGGAAAGGTCTGTGCAGGGAAAAGGGGGAGGGCTCCTGCAGGTAACACAGATGATCAGCTCTTGGAACGAACCCAGCTGCTATCAGAAAGGAAAAAGGAGGGATTTAAAGTATTCATGAGTAACCACAAATCCAGCTAAACTCAGTGGAAGTGGCAGCTACTCTTTCCCGTGAGCACCCAGACCCACATGTTTGCAGTCAGGCCGGAGAGGCCACAGACCAATTCGGAAGCTCCCTTTGTAGGTTCAGCTGAGCCCTGGGCCCTTTCTGTGCATGGCTGCTCCCAGCAATGGACACTGCTCAGAAAACAGTCCAGATGGGAAAGAGAGGCAGAGCCTAAATCCCAGCAAAGAAGCACATCTGCAGACTGTGAGGAGTGCTGTATTCTTCTCACGCGCACTGCAGGTACTGAGCAGAGCCATTGCAATGCCCAAGTAGCAAAGCTTTGGCTACAGCCTGAGCCCTGCTCTGGTCACAGATGCTGCACTTGTAGTCAATTAAATGTAGTCAATTAAAATTCAGTATTATACAGCTATGTATTCAGTATTATACAGTTATGTGGGAAGATTCAGATGTGAGAAGTACACTAGAGCTGGTGGAAGGCCAAGGCATACGTAAAGCTGATAAGGGGGATTCAAACTGGAATGTGGAATGTCTAATCAAGAATTATTGTCCTTGGGAGTGAAACACATCCTGAAGAAATATGTGAGCTGAGTGAGCCATTGTTACTACAATCTGACCTCATTAGTAGAAGGGTGATAAGAAGCACCCTCATGCGAACTATCCTCATGATAATACTAAAAATCACACCCCTTGAGCCAGAGACCCTGGCCCAAGTAAAGACCCCTCACCTCTGAGCATGCGTAGAACATTGAAGTAGTACTGTAGCTTTAAGAGTAAGGTACAGAAATGTAGACCAATAAGAAACTGTTTTATGTAATTGCTTATTCATATGTATAACTAAACTGTATAAATATTGTACCTGTTTGAACGATCGGTGTGCTAGCTTTGTGGAGTTACCACCTAGCACCTGGTCTTGCACAAAACTTGGAATAAACTGGTATCTCGGCTCTGTGTGTGATATTGGGTGTTGCACACCAGGTAACGAACTCTGTTCGTGAGACAACACACTCGCTGCAAAGCCTTTGTGGGCATTAGTTATTTTATCAGTCTTGGGCCACAGAGAACCTTACAAATAATCCTATGCAGACGCCACCGATGGTGTGAGCAGTTCTGCAGCCCTGGCTGCACTTGCCATGGCTGAGGGTCGGCCGAGTCCCTGAAATGCACTGTGCCATGCTGAGAAATGCAAATTCCCATGAAATTGCAAATTGCACTGGATGGATTTGGCAGGGAAAGGACTGTAGGTTGAGGCTGTAAGGAAGGTATTGCATGCAGGACTAAGCTCCAAGATAAAAAATGCTGCTGCTTTACATTTTTCACAGGACTTGTCCCTCCAGTGTATTCTTGTTATGCGTTGCTGTGGTTATGCCATATGAAGTCATGGGGCATGAAAAGCCTCAGGCCAGGAGCTGCTCTGAGCCTCTATGCCCTGTAGCTCAGGAAGCGCCAGCATGGGCTGGTGTTGAGGCTGTTGTCCGTGAGCGGTGCGGTCCCAAGGCTGCCCCGAGACGGAAGCACTTCTGCATGAGCAGTTAAGGTCTCTGCATGAGCTGCAGATCCCGTGAAGGCCAACGGTACCGCTTCACAGCCTCTACAGGCAGGCAGCTCTCACTGCAGTGCCTTTGGGAAAGGGTTGCTGTGGGATTGCCAGAAAACCATGCTCTGTAATACAAAGTCTAGATAGAGAGAGGCATTGCAGTGACAACTGGGAGATTTCTAAAGCTGCTTCATGTCCAGAGTTTCAAGCTCCACAGACCCGGTGCTCCTGTAATGCAGGCTTCTACTCAGGCCTTGCTCAAGACATAAGCAGGCACCTCTCCTGCAGCATGAGCCACTGCAGTTTCAACCACTGGAAAGACAGGAGCATTGAGGCCCAGCAGTGCAGCCGAGGCTGCCAACCACAGGTCAGGGAAATCATGGGGAAGGCTCCGGCTCCACCAGGGCCTGTGCAATCCTCTGTTAGCCCATGTGGCTCCAAAACAAGTGACGCCCCTTACTTGCCCAGATTTGGTGCTCAATGCACAGCCTCCTCCCCAGTTTCCTAGTTGAAGGATTCAGTCCAACAATGAAAAAGCTTGCCGATAATGTATGGTTTTGTCCAAGTCTTGGAAGAAAGGGCACAAAAGCAGGTAAAGCAATTCTCACCTGTGCAGTAATGGAAGCTCGCTGCTCCCTTTGGGCTCTGATCTGAGTGTCCTTCCTGCATCACCCGTTTTCATGATGCACTTGGGACTGCAATGGGTTCAAGGTCTCCAGTTTCTGCCCAGTGATGCTCTGGCTGGAAAAGGGGAGAAAAAGACCTTGGAGGAGATGGAGGGGAGAGAATGCAAAGACCCAGGCATGGGCAGAGTGTCCACAAAAGCCTTCTTTTTAGAGAAAATCAGGCAAAGAACCAGAGGAAAGCAAAGGCCCAGGCCGTCTCCGGGAGACCACTTCACCTCGGGTCCCTGCAGAGGGGAACCACATGGACACAGGGCCAGGATGGGCCTTTAGAGAAAGCTATTGCTAAAAACCATTTGAGGCCTACAGGCAAATTCAAGTGGTAGGGAATAGGGAAATGCTGTGCTGCTGGGCCCCTGGGGTGCTGCCCTGCCCAGTCCCTGCCCTGCAGCATGGCCCCTGGCACATGGCCCCATGTCACTGCAGCCCTCTGTGATGCACCGGGTCCTGTGGTGGGGTCACAATGGCCAGGTCCAACGTCCCTGGGCCAGTTGCTTGCTCCCTGCACGAGAGGAGGACCTGAGAGACCAGTGCGTCCATCCAGAGTATCCTGCTGTGATGAGGGTGCTGAGAGTGCTTGGGGGTGAGGAGCTGTCAGGGGGCTGGGGGCCAAAGCGTGCTGGAGGCAGGGCCTGTTACAGCTGTCTGTGGTGGGCTGAGTCCCCTTGAGGTTTGAGCATCTCCAAGGATGGAGCCCACTGGTGGCCTTGCTGGCCTCTCGTGACAGTGTTTGACGACACTCTTGGTGCAAGCATCTGACCTGGATGTCTAATAGGGATTGCCTGTGACCTCCAGCTTGTCCCCATCCGCCCTGTTGCTGGGCTGCTCCAATAGCTGTTTGATTCTTTCCTTCCAGGTTGCTGCCCGTATGTAGGGCTCCAGTCCAGACCTATGCGTCTTGAAGGCAGAGGCAGGGTGATGGGGTCTGTCCCTGTGGCTGGCCCCACCGTTGCTGCTGTGACTTTTCTGTTGGAGTGTCTACAAGACAATGAGGTGAGGTGGGGGCATCCAGCCATGCTGCAGGAGGGAGAAAGCAAGTGTCACGTGTCTGCATCCGGACCTTCCTTCTAGTGCTCGGCCATGTCCGTAGGAGTGGTGGGTTTGGGGAGGACCTGGCCTGGCATAGGTCTGACCTTAGGCCGGTGGCTGGTGCTCAGTGGGTCCCACAGTCCCACCAGGGCAGCTGCTCCCTCAGGTCATTTTTGTAGACGACAAGAGCCAGGGGCACAACGTGGTGGTGCCGTTTGCAGCAGGCTCTCCAGAGAGCAAGGGGTAGCAGCTCGCAGCTCCCTGGAAATGACTGCAAAGTAAGTCCAATTGCTCCCTTTCATGGTCTGTCCTCAGGGTGACAGTGCACAGACTTACCGTCAGCTGGAGAGCGCCTTGTGGGGAGATGACGGCCGTTTGCAGAGCAGTGTCTTGAACTACCTGATAGCAGAGGTGTCTGGTGACATCAGAGCAGCCCAGGTGAGCTTGCTCTCTTTGAAGATGGAGGTTCCTCAATGCCCCTGTGAGAGCTCCTTCTCCTGGGGATCCCTCCCTGTAGAGGAGAGGCCATATCTGGTCCCGCGCTGGGGCATGTATAGAGCCAGCGAGCCTCTCTGTGTGAGGCGACGAATGAGCCATGTTTGGAGGATGGACCTGCGATATGCAAGACCCTGATTCCTCCTGCTGGCAGGTCTTTCCTTAGGGAGAGGCTCTGGGGAGGAATTGTCCTTGCGGGGCATTTGGTTAGGGCTCGTGGAGAGCTCTGAAGAGGGGCAGACAGGGAGCCATTTCTGCCTGGGGAGAGTTGGATTCAAGTCTCTGTTACCTGTCCTGCTCACCTTCCCCAGGGTACGAGAGGTGGCAGATGCCTGGCCTGGGGCACAGATGTCCCTATGGGGTCTTGCTGGGGAGACGGGGTTGTCTCTCCACTGGCCCTGAGGTCATTGCTGGCCGGTTTAGCCCTGTCCGAGTGCCTCAGCCTTTCTCCCAGGGAGTGTTTCACCTCTGGCGCTTTTTCAGGGTGTGACCGATGATGTGAGGACAGCCGCTAGTGACATCCTGGTAGCTCTGGCCAGCTCCCACTTCCACTTCATGATGTCTGAGCTCCATGGACACCTGAAAGCCCTGGGGGGGACTTCTGAGGAATTTGTCTTTGTCACTATGGGCAAACTTGCCAGCAGCTACAGTATGGCACCCTGGCCTCCTGCTTTGGTTTATGACCTCCTGCTGGTCTGTGATAACTGGGAGAGGGGATCCTTCCCGTCTCCAAATGCTCTGTGCTGAACTGGAGGGCTATGGGATTGTGGTGCCTCCTTGCCAGGCTCCATTGCCAGGGCTGGGGCCAACAGGGAGCTTCACCTCACTGCCCCAATCCTTGTGCCCTGAGGGCAGGAACCCATCAGAGACCAAACCTTCAGGGGCTCTGCCCCACACCATCCTCCCCATGCCTGCAAAGGCCTTCCCTCTCAGGGAAGTACCCTGGCAGGAGCCCTCCCCCTCATTGGGGGCCTCCACCATCCCTCAGGTATCTCTTGCATCCCCCTGGCCATCTAGCACATCACCCACGTCCTGACACTCCTGGCCCTTCTGCGTGGCAGTGCTGCCGGGGCTGGACCCCAGGGGCCCTTGCAACTGTGTCTGACCACAGCCACGCTCTGTCCCTCCGCCCTGCCCTCTCTGCAGCCCTGTGATACATCCCATTTGTGGGAATGACGCTGTTCACCCTGCGCACCATGCTGAGCCAAGTGGGGAGTGGACAGGTCCTGCGTGCGTTCTGTGGTGGTGAGTGTCAGACCCTCAGCCGGGGCCCTGGAGGCAGGGAAGGGGTACGGGCTGGACCTAGGTGCACTGCTCTGATCCTAGTGCAGGCACAGTGGGTCTGAGCCCATAGCGAGGTCGGGCCTCAGCAATCCCAAACAATCATGAGCGTGTAGGAACAGTGGGTGAAGCCCAAGAGCTTTCTATGGGCAGGACATGGACATACTGGGTGTACCTGCACAGAGGAACTCATGGGTGCCTTTGCACTGCCTGGTCCCAAGCTTTCCTACTGGCTTCACGTGCCTGTGCTGAAGGGCAAATATTTGGGAAGGGAAGGGAAGGGAAGGGAAGGGAAGGGAAGGGAAGGGAAGGGAAGGGAAGGGAAGGGAAGGGAAGGGAAGGGAAGGGGCTGCAGTGGGTATGTGCAGGAGGGAAACAGGGCTGTGAGGAGGAGAAGCTGTGATGGGGAGGAGGAGAGAAACAACGCAGACACCTCAAGCGCACAGTTTGCCCCTGAATCCAGATCTGGTTTCAAGCCAAATCCTGGCAAGTTGGGGCTGTGCTTCAAGCAGGCTTGGGCGCGGGTGCAAGATACCCTCCCTGCTGCAGATGCTCACATGCCCTTTTATCCCTTCTTTTGTGCAGTTCTGGAGCAGTGGTCAAAAGGGGTCAATTCTTACTTCCGCTCCTGGGACTAATGCCCCTTCCCTCGCATGGGGGAAGTGCTACTTTGCAAACACGTTTACCTGCTCTTTTGCTATGTGGTGCAAAATTGTCTGGGCTGCGAGGAAGAAGAGGTGAGCACAGGTGCCTTTCCGGCCCAAGGGCTGAGAAAGCACCCCAGGCCAGGAGCCTGCCGTGCCCAGGGCTGGGGGCTCCCTGATGGGAAGCTGCCAAATCCCGGGGCCTTCTAATGGGGTGTGTTGGGTGCCAGCATGGGGAAATGCTCTTGTCTTCTGGAGCGAGCCCTTCTTCTGCAGGGTAGAAGGGAAGGGGAAACCCCTCTCTCTGGGAAGGGTAGACTTGTGGCCAGGGGTTGCTGAGCAGATCTTCAGCCCTCCCTTCCCTCTCCAGGACAAGCAGGCTGTCCTCAGGGTGGTGCCTGCCATGACTGGTGTCCTCCTGCACAAGGAGCAGCACCGAGAGCACACCTGGGAGCAGCTCCTCCTGTACCAGTACTGCCGTGCCCAAGACAGCTTCTGGGTGACTAAGGTAAGGTGGCACACAGGGCCCGCCATGGCCATGGGGTCTGTACAAGTGCCACAAGGTGTCTGGGAGCTGCTGGGTGCCAGAGGAGCTAGGGAGCCCTTACCGAAGGAACAGGGAGAGCAGAGGAGGCCTGAAGCTTCTTTCAGGCAAGAGAAGAGCAACCCAGGTAGGGCCAGGAGGGAGCCAAGGGTTGCTGGGGCCTATCTCCTGTAGAGGGGACACTCTACCATCTCCCTGGGGCTCTGATGTGCGTGAGGAGCTCTGCCCTAGCGCCCAGGGCCATGTCCAGCCCTGTCCAACGGGGGAGAGGTCTGATGGGTGGGAAGGTAGGTGAGGAAGGCAGTTCTGGATTTCATCAAGGAGCTGCTCAGTGCCAGTGCCCATAGCTGTTCAGCATGGGACATGGTGGGACATATCCTTGGTGAGTTCAACCGGGTCTAGGGCAAAGCCGCCTTACAAAGTGAGGGTGCTGGTAGGAACAGAGCATTTTATGTTCTTCAATGCTGATGGGCGATCAGCAAAACACAGGCAGCATGGGCTGGTGGCCCTGGCTAGAAGAGTTTCCTGTGGTGCCTCTGTGCTCTGGCCCTCCAAAACATACCCAGCCCACACTGTAGAAGTGTGCAAGTGTGCCTACGTGGGTCTGGCAGCAGAGCCTGTCCCCGCTGAGAGGCCTGTCCCCACTGCCCACTTTGCATGTGTCTCTCTGGAACTTGCAGGACAGGGCAATGGAGGAGCCCTGGGACTCCATGGTGTACCCAGTGTTTCTGGGCCTGGTGCACTTGAGGTAAAGTCTATGCCCTATACCCTGGGGACTCACTGTGTTTCCCCACCCAGCCAGCTGGTGTAGCCCCAGTGGCCTTAAGCATGGCTCTGGGATTAGCAGGGGCTGTGGTGTGGGACAGTGTTTCTCATTTCGGGTGTCTCTTGAAGGCCTGGCAGGGGGGTCAGGGCTAAGGAGCCACATCTGCAAGAGACAGTGCTGGGCTGTGGTGCCCAGGGATCTGTGGGCAGCAGAGCGGCTCTAGGCTGGGGGAAAGGCACTGGGTCTCCAGCCAGCAGGCTGGTAGAGGTAAGGAGAGAAGGCAAGGCAAGGCAGCCCTGGGGTCTCCTTACTCTGGGGCTGAGGGTTTGCCTCCTGCCTAGGAGTCAGCAGAAGTGCTGAAGCTGAAGGCAGTGCTTGCTGGCATGGGCTAGGGTTTTTGGATTTGGGGTTCTCGATTAGGACAAACCCAGTTGTCATTTGAGCCGCTCTGGAGAGAGCTAGTAAATCCCCTTGCTGTTTTCTCTTCCTTTTTTCTCCGGCCAGGAACCTGAAACCATCTCTGAGCAGGGAGGAAAGTTGCAGCCTACTGGCTGAGTGCTGCCACACCATCTTGTCCCTTCCTTCCAAGGAGGAGATGGGAGAGGGAAAACAGTGAGGCAAACTCAGAACACACAGGTTTGTTTGCACGTAACCTTTAGTAGTCTGCTTCTCAGAGAGTTATTAACAACAGCATTTTCTCCTCCTTGTCACATGCAGTTCAGTATCTCAGTTTTCTTGAACCAGTGACTCTGACTATGGAAGCACTTCAATGTGCTAGCAAATGTTTACATTAATTCCCAATTAAAAACAGCATTTCAACATGTTCCAAAATACCACAGAACAGACAAGCTTTCAAGGTCCATATGTCCTGTATCAGCTGGGTGCATCTCCCCTAGAGCAGCTGCACATACTTACCTCACAGAAAAATCTATTTCCATAACCCTTAGTGAGGGGAACAATTAATTGCATGGTGGGTTGCTGGGGCCAGTTCAGATCAACTACCTACTGCTATCTATCAGCTTCCTTGATGACCTGGTCAGAAAAAGATTTCAACAAAGATTTCAACTCTCAACAGCTACGGAATCAACAATACCCTGACTAGAATAAATACTGAACTGGAAAATACATCCAGGTCTTAATCACTTGAGCCAGGTCTTAATCACTTGAGTCTTTGTTTGGATGGAGAACAAATAATTTCTAAAACATGATCCATTGCTGAGTCTGTGCTTCTGAGGAGCTAAGGGATGAAAGATGGGAACACCTATGTGGGAGGATAGTAGAATAAATAAAGAGGAAAAAATAAAGCAAGCAGGCTACTATGCTTTCTTGTCTTTTTATTCCCCAGTCCGGGTTGCTCTAGGAATCTGGATGGCAAAGATTCCTCTCCACAGCCATTTTGCACTTAGGAAATTCCTGTTCAGATGTGGCCTGATCTAGTCAGCAGAGGTTATTTTCGTTACTTATTTTCAGCTGGCACATCTCATTTCACCAGTAAATTTTCCTAAGAGCAATGTACTATGAAAGAGGGAGAGAGGGGGTGAAGGACAAAGAGCACTTGCACCATGAAAAACATTTAAAAAACAGCCATCATTGTAAATGACTACAGAAAGTGAAGGATAACCGAGACTCAGGCAATCTGCCCCCACACGGGCAAGGGAGACATCCAGGACCAGAGTCATCAGCTTCATTGCATTTGTTTTACACAGGTAGCTCAAGGCAATGAGCCCGAACCCCCATCAGTGGCACTCTGCTCTCTTATGTACTGCATTGGATTGATGATATCAGCTATTTCACTAGAGACCAGGAAAAGGCGAAAGCGCAACACACAGAAACTACCCTCCATGGCAAAATAGCAGCACCTGTGTAGAAAGCCACATGTGGTATTTAAAAGACACTGAAGCTGATACTTCTGGTTGTTACCAATGCAGCAAATCAGCGCATCCTCTCCATTACAGCATACCTTCATGGCAGGTGGCAAATGGTAGCACCTTCCTCACTTGGTTGCTGCACTAGTGATAAGCAATGTCCCCCATTACATAGCTCTCACTGCCAAAGCCTTCCCACCAAGACCAGGACTGTGGCAGGTTCTTCCAACAGTTGTGCCTTGCGCCACCTTCATACCTTTGTCAACAACTTTTTGTCAAAACGACCTGAGAGATCCAAAACCTCAGGGCACGAGGACACTCGGATGCAAGTTGTCAGTGCACACATGCCTCGAGCAGTGGCTGTGTCATTGCTGTGCTGAACACTGAGCACCCAGCCTGGCTGACACACAGGTGCAATCTCTAGGTGTCCAGCTTAGTGCTCCGATGAGCTTCATGACCAGAACTGCCAAATTAACATCCCATTAATGATGCGCTCTGGCACTTCTACACCAAACTGCAATCGCACAGTTCATGAGGTAACATAGATGCAGACTGATGTCTCAAATTTCTTATTTGAGGTGGAGGCCTTCCAAAAGTTTCCAAAAAAGGACCAGTGGAAATTGTCCTTCTTGTTGCCATGTGAGGAGAGGCTGAGACAGCTGGCACTCTTCAGCTGGGGGAAGAGAAGACTGGGGGTAGGTGGGGGTCTTATCAATGTGTTTAAAAACCTGCTGAGAAGGAAAGAAGAGGAGGGAGCCAGGCTCTTCTCATGGGTGTGCATTGGGAGGACCAGAAGAAAGGGGCACAAATTACAACACATGATATTCCAGCTGCACATGAGAAACCAGTATTTTACTGTCAGAGTGATATATTTTATTGGCTCTAGGTGACCATGCTTCATCAGGCAGGTTGGACCAGATGACCTCCACAGGTCCCTCCCAACCTCAGCCGTTCTGTGTGTGTGGCAGTGTGCTCCCCCACCCTGCACAAGCAGTAACCATCAGTGGGAGTCATCCTGATAGCTGCATCCAGCTTATGCTGTACCTTGAGGACGAATGGCAACAAAGTAGCCAAGGGCTGCCTGAAGCAGGGATCTAAACCTCTTGCTGATATGCAAATATGACCATAAGTCAATCATCTTACTTCTTAAATAGTGGACAGCCCAAGAGCCCTTTGAGCTCTCCTGCACAGCAGCAGGCTGCACGCCAGGATTTCCCCTTGAGCACGGATGCCTCTCAAGGCTACTCCTCGAGGTTGAGAGATTCCTTGCCACAACAGGTCCTCAGTAAGTGACTAATAGCATGCTAAACTTTGAAATCTTAGCTAAGTGATATAAAGGATTGATTGCGCACGTATAATCCTTTAGACATAAACCGTTGACCAAGTCTCAGACTAGGATTGGATCTAGCTGCACCTAGACTCCTCTCTGAGAAGGAGTTTAGAAAGCAAGGGGATCCTTTTCCGAACCTCATGACTCAATGGGAGGGTCTCCCTGACAGTTTTGTCTGACCCTGTCCTCTATGCAGTAAATAATCAAGTGTACCTCGCCATCGAATCTTGTTAAAACACTGTCGCATTGAACTTTGTTCCCTATTCTGTATTAATAAACTATATTTTAAATTCTCTCTTGCGAGTGAAATGCACGCTCACTCCATCCATGACAGTGTGATTCTGTGCTTTGGTTTGACTCCTAAAGCCTCTGAACTCAGCCCTGATGCCTGCTGGAAAGGATTCTGGCACAAGGGATGATCCCAAACTCCTCCAATACGATCACAAAACGACATCTACCTAGTCCAGAAGATTGTACAACAGACACAGTCAGAAGAGAGAAAATATCCTTTTATTGTGGACATCAAGTGCGGGAGCCCAGGAGTCACAGTGGTTCAGCCAGTAACAGGAAATTGGCACCTAGAGCGACAGAGTCAGAAAGCACTGATAAACCCACAAAGGCAGGAATAGGTATGACTTGGTTCCCCTTTCTTTGGGAAACACAGCTGACAAGGAATTGTTTGTAGCCCAGAAGAGAGAGCTATTGCTGGCATTGACTACGGGATGGCTCTGGCGCCTTATCCCCATGGGTAATACCCATGGGTAATAACCTGTGAGGTGTACGGAGATGCACTGTGCCCCTGTGCCATGCAGCAGGGCTCAATGGCGATGCAGTTATTTCCAAACCCTGCGCAGCACCATCCCTCGCCACTGAGTTTACTGACTTAGAGCAGTGTCAGAGTTGGGAAAGATGGGCAGCACAGCCATGTACACACCTGTGCTTCTTCACCTTCTGGCCCTTCCTGCTTTTTTTTCAGTCCCCATCTTTTTCTCTCTTCCTTCTTTTCTTTTCTTGTGGCATTCCCTCTCCTCTGCCCAGGCCTCTTTTCTCTTTCTTTTTCTTCTGTTTTCATTTTCCTGGGGGGAGCCTGCAAACCTTTCCATTCCACAGTGTGATTAGATAGGTTAAGCCAGGATCAACTGGAATCAGTTCTTGATTTAACCAAAGTGGACTCATTTTACCTTCTTTCCTCTGAAGGTTCTTTAGTTCCTCTGCACATACCAGGGAGTCTACCATGGTCTCTGGGGTGGTTGGAGGCAAAGCAACAGGTGCCTAAAACAGAAATGTTGGTGTTAGCAGGTGGCAAGGGATGCCCTGGAGTAGTAAGCGACTGGCAAATTGCTACCTTAGCTCTACAGAGAAGATCACTTTGGCTGGTTTGCATTAGCCCTTTCTTCCAAGGGCCTCACTTTGGAAGACAGTGTTCACCTGGGTGCATGACACTCAGTTCATTTGTGGGGGCCATTCAGCAGGAAGCTTGTGGTCCCTCTCCAGGCAAGAAGAGGCTTGCCCACTTCATTCTGCCAGGGTTTCTTCTGCCCTCCCGAGACAGAGTCTGTGGATATCCCTTTGGTGCAATACTACCTTCTGCAGTGGGAGGCTTTGCTTTTGAAATCTGTTTTTCTGTAGGTATTTTCTAGGTATTTTCTTTGATTAAGCACATGCCTCACGCATTTGAGAAATGACCTTTCCAGTTTTACTTACAATATATCATTCCAGGGGAAAAAAAAACCCACACAAAGCCACAAAAGATCCAGTGCCAGGAAGAGGCACAGCAGCTACTTGGAGCCATCAGGAACTACCCTCCTACACAAGACATGTTGTCCCAGTGTTTGTGGAGCTGCCATACCTCTGCTGTTTCCAATCCCACCACCATGTCTGCCCCTGCTGCTTTCTGGAGGACAAGCAGAGAGGGTGGTGCGTCCAGGACACCTTTTGCCTGGTGCTCCACATCTGCTTCGCCTGCAGGGCCATGTTGCTCTTCCCAAGGCAGCTCTGGAGAGCAAAAGCATGTGCAGCAAAGTGACTTGTTGGAAGTTGACAACAGCTAAAGCAAAACCCACCCGAAGCCCTACACCAGCTGTCTGCTCATGCTGTGACAACCCTCAGTCCCTCCTCATACCTGTGGATCTGCCCATGGGTGCTGGCAACTCCTCAGCTGAGGGACTGGAAAGGCCAGCCATCTCCTCCCCAAAGGTTTCATAGCAGTTCTCAGTCAGGAACTCCACCAGCCCCTTCACCTGCACACATGAAAACCTTGGTTTCAGCACAGGTGCCTGAAAACATGTCAAGCGGCCTTTCCCACTCCTGACCCTTGCCTCTGTGTGGAAGGCTGTTGCTGTGGGGCTGCTCTTCCAGGCAGCCACCTCACCAGCATTTGCTCAACAGAGGACGCAGCCAGGGACCTCTGAACAGCCAGCCTCTGATGGGCTGAAAAGGCTGCAGCTGGCCGGTAAATAGAGCGTACATTCTCAGTCACCTCCAGCATGGCCTCCAGCGGGAGCCGATCCTCGTTGGCTGGGCTAAGCAGGTTTGGCCCAACACAGATGGCCAGATTGCTGCAGCTTATCCTGCTGGTGGACGTGTTGTGGCTGATGTGCTGGAGGAGGGAAAGCAGCCGCTTGAGGAGGAGGTCTGCTGCAGGCAACTTGTCGGCCACCCTGAGGGAACAGGAACACAACATCAGTAAAGCAGATGTTGCCCACAGCCATCCCCCAGGCTTGCACAAGGCAGGAGGGAGCCAGTAGCTGTGTTGCGCAGCTTTCCAGGTGCTCTCAGCCAGCGGTCAATGCTCCTGCCAAACAGGCAGGCTGCTGGCTACACTTACACTTTCAGCTCTTCCACCTTCTCCTGCTTGCTTGTCCTCTCCATAGCTGTGTTGCGGATGGAGTGAGCGTGCACTTCACTCGTAAGAGAGAAGTAAAAATATAGTTTATTGATACAGAATAGGGAGTTAACAAAGTTCAATGCGACAGCGTTTTAACAAGATTCAATGGCGAGGTACGCTTGATTATTTACTGCATAGAGGACAGGGTCAGACAAAACTGTCAGGGAGACCCTCCCGCTGAGTCATGAGGTTCGGAAGGATCCCCTTGCTTTCTAAACTCCTTCTCAGAGAGGAGTCTAGGTGCGGCTAGATCCAGTCCTAGTCCCAGACTTGGTCAACGGTTTATATCTAAAGGATTACATATGCACAATCAATCCTTTATATCACTTAGCTAAGATTTCAAAGTTTAGCATGCTATTAGTCACTTACCGAGGATCTGTTGCGGCAAGGAATCTCTCAACCTTGAGGAGTAACCTTGAGAGGCGTCCCTGCTCAAGGGGAGATCCTGGCATGCAGCCCGCTGCCGTGCAGGAGAGCTCAAAGGGCTCTTGGGCTGCTCACAATTTATGGGGATAAGATGATTGACCCATAGTCATATTTGCATGCTGACCACAGGTTTTAGTTTCTTCGGTGGGCGCACTGCACAATAGCCCTAGGCTATTGTGTTGTTATCTGTCTCCTGAATTCACTTTAAGCTGATGAAGCCATCGTGACCAGATGCATCCATTACAATCACCACTGGTGGTTATCACCTAAGCAGGGTTACAGGAGATAAAGGTCGGGGGCAGGGGAAGCACACCATCACAAGCTGTCATCCAGTCCTCATAGAGGTCAGTCATGAGGAGCTTGGCAGGGTTGCTTCAGAGGAAGTACTGCAATGACAAGGGCTCCAGGTGAGCCTTTGGTCACTCCAGGCCAGCCAGGAGCTCTTCCAGATGCATGCTAGAAGTGCTCACCTTTGTTGTGTTAAGAGTTACTGTCGCGTAGGAGTCTGAGGTGTGGCTGGGGGGGGGGGGAACCCTCCCATTGAGTCATGAGGTTCAGACAGGACCCCCTTGCTTTCTGAAGTCCTTCTCAGAGAGGAGACTAGGTGCAGCTAAGTCCAGTCTTAGTCTCGGACTTGGTCAATGGTTTATTTTCTAAGGACTGTGTGTATAGCCACTTATCAGAGTAAACGTTTACCTGTCAGAGCCCTCTCTGGGCTTTCACTGAAACACATCTGCAAAGTCGATTAAGTCGACAGTGTTAATTTGACAACATTATAAGTCCGGTTGTGTCCAGCGTACTGAACTTCACGATTATGGATTCACTAATAATGCGCTGCACCCCCAGTCTAGTCATGTTGCATGAACTATCATGGCCACACTTAAAGAGTCTGGTCGTGTTCAATGAGAACTATCATAGCTCGATTAATGAAGAGTGCAGTTTCTTAGAGCAACAGACACACAGGTTCTTTGGATTACCGGTGATAAATTCACTGTCTGCAAAGCACGTGCAAATACCAAGAATATGAGTAACACTGCTGGCTACAGATGTGTTAAAAGATAATAAAGCAACTCTATAGAGATTTCTAAGTTTCCCGGGGAGGCACTTGGTATAACCAAGTGTTTGAATCTTACCCAAAGGCGTCCCGATGGGGGGGAAGAGAGGCTCAGCCCGTCGACTGATCCCAGAGGTCAGAGTGGTACATGATGGTGTCTTCCCTACACGATGCTGTCTTCCCTTACATTCTCTCTCTCTTAAGCCATTTTATACTATTTTTCACCTTTCAGGTGGAGCTTGAGTGACTCTAGTCATACATACTTTTGTTCAGGATTAGTGTAAAGTTTTCTCGCTTCTCTTTTAAAGGTATAAACTAGGAAAATTCAAAGCACAAGCTCAGTGAGGGGTGGTCGCACCTTGCAGGCGGGTAGCTGTTGGGATGGAGGTGTGTTTTGGTATTATAATGATGTTATAATGAGCAAAGTTCACCAAAAGGACAGCATTTTGTCAAAAACATGACAGGCTGTTGGCCCAGGGTAGCAAATATGCAACTTATCAGTTCCATGATACCTTCAAGTTCCCGTATTATCACAGAGCCTGGCTGCGGTATCTCCACACCGCTCCACCCTCCGAGCAGTTCCTCTTAGAGCCAACGCACCAAGTTCCCCTGGTGTTGCCAACATCTAAGGTTGCAGGCCTAGGGAACTTCCATGGAATGGATTCCTTGCATGTCAGCCGCACTCCACCCGGGAAGCTTCTTCAAAGCTGTGCCTTACCTAACAGTGTGAATATAAGTTTAATTTTTAAGTAACCTCCAGCAATCATTCCTTCAAGACAACCTTCAAGACAACGGCCAGCAGGAGCGCAGGCTGGCTTCCCAGTCAACGTCTGCGCCGTGGTCCAGGGCCTCCCTCAGCTCGTGAAGCAAAGTTCCACTGGCAGCTCTCCAGAATATCCCCTCAGTCAATGGCCCTTCCTGGTGAAGGACAGCCAGCAGCTCCTGCAGGAGAGGCAGGAGGACAGTCAGTTGGCTGAGGAGGACCTTGCAACAGTGGTGGCCAGAGCACTGCCCCAGACCTGGCTCCTTGCCCTGCAAAGGGGGCTGGGACCAGAAGCGTGTGCTGGGAGTGAAGAGCCAAAGTCCCTATCCCCGGAGCTACACGGTTCCTCTCGTGGGGACACCGCCTCTCCAAGAAGACGCAGGGCTGGGGACTCCTGTCCAGGCTGCCTCACCTGGATGGGCTGGGGCAGCGTGCTGTCCTCCCCGCAGAGGGCTTCCAGGAGCTGGCCAAAGAGCACCTGGCTGCAGCCAGACCCTGCCTGGACTGGTGCCTTGGCAGAAGCTGGGGTCTGCCACAGAGCAAAGGTCCAGGGCAGCCCCCTCCTCCTCCTCTTCCTGCTCTGTCCTGCTGCAAAGGAAAACAGAGCAAGAGTCCATCAATGGAGCCTGCCCTGCCCTACCTGCAGCACGGTGCTGAGCCGTGCAGCAGGGCAGGCAGTGAGAGAGCAGCTGGAACCATGGCTCCGGTTCAGCAGCTCTGGCTCAGAGGCTCCTGAGAGCGGGTATGCCACCATGACAGCCTGGCCCAGCCCTCGCCCTGCCCTCCTCCAAGCTGTGGGCAGCAGCAGAGGCTCTGTGTCCCTGCAAAACCACATTTAGCAGCTGCTGCCCAGCATGTGTCCTTGCTCCTCCAGGTCAGGTCCTCCCTTGGGGTGCCAAACCTGCATGGCAACACTCAAGGGAAAAATGAGCACAGCTCCTCCCGGCTCTGCCCAAGGAGCCAGGACTCATCTGCCCAGCTCTGAGGATGGAGTTATGGCAGGCAGCACCTCGAGCGCTCCCGAGAGCTCAGCTCTCTCCTACTGCAGAGCGATGGGGACTGACTTGTGTGGGACAATGGGCAGCAGCAGCAGCATCCCCAGCTCAGCAGACATGCCGGTTGCAGGAGGATGCCTTTCTTTCCAAAACTCACCTGCCAAGTGGCAAAGTCCCCCTCCCTTGCCAGATGGGACTGGCGGAGGTCCTTGCTTGGGATGATCCTGCAAGAACAAGGCTGTGCTTAGAGAGCAGCCCCGCAGCAGAAAGGGCCACCAGCACGCTGCCACCTGGCACCAGCAGCCTGATCGTGGCAGAGCTGGGACCGTCTGCCCTGGCGGGCTCTCTGCCTTGTGTGGCAGGTTTCCTCCCAGCACCACCAGCAAGGATGTGCGGCATTCCTGATGGCTCCTCAACCTTCTCAGCTCTCTAAGTGGCACCACAGGTCCCTCCCTGCCTCCCACAGCAGATCACCCCACTTGCCGCAGATCCCTGGCACTCTGACACAGTGAGAGGCGGGTGAAAGGCAGCCATTCTCACCTTTGCCTGGCCCTCGATCAGGTTCTCCAGGCTCCTGGTGCTTAATGTCCTCCACTGGGCAAAAGAGAAGGAGTGGAAGAAGGTGAGGAGTGATGCTTCTGATGCTTGACTGGAGGACCCGTGCTTGGGGGACAGAGCCGAGACAAGAGAGACACGGCATGGGAGTGGCTCAGCTCCTTCTCTAGGAATTGGATCAAAGGCAGTCAGGTCACACAAGCTCTCCTCACTCCTTCTGGTTGCCTGTGCACAGTTAAGGGATGTGGAGACCTCAGTGAGACAGACCCAAGCCACCTCTTCTGCCTCCAAAGGGACTCTGACCGCCCCTGGCTACCGCCCCAGAGCCAAGGAGAGAGAAGAGCTTCCTGCAGAGCTCCTGCCTGCCACCCACTCAGCCCCACTTCCCCATCTGCCTCTCCCTTCTGCAAACAGAGGAAGAAGAGGCTTTCCATCCCTGCTCGTCCTCCATCTGCCCAAGAGCTGCCCACAAGGGCACCTCTCTGCAGCTGGGGAGCTGTGTTCCCCCCACAGCTGCACCTGGAGCATCGCACCAGTTTACCCCAGCAGTGTGCCCACCCACAGCTCCTTCACTGCATGTGAGCTACAGAAAGAGAGGAGAAACAGCATCAGGCCCCGCTGCCCCTTAGCCTGTGGGCAGAGGCGGGCACCTGCACAGCCCTGGCCCATGGGGAAGGACACAGGGGCAGGACGAAGTCCTGTGGGGCAGGACAGAGGCAATGCCAAAGCCCTGACTCCCTCTGTCCTGCCAGAGGAGCTGCTCACGGCCTTCCCTTCTGGTGACCAAAAGGTGACCAAGGGATAGAGGCCGTGGAAACGTCCCCCATCCCTCTCGTTCCAGCGGTCTGCATGCCCATCCCTCAGCCCCTAGCCGGCAAACCCAGCCTCCCTCCCTCCCTGCCAGCGTGCTACCTGCTCCCTGCCCAGGCTCTGCACAGATGGCAGAGGCCCCTTACAGGATGGCATGAGCATGGTTGGGAACCTCTCCTGCCCCTTGCCAGCCCTGACTGCAGCGGCCAGACCCGAGAGGAGAGGGGTCAGCACTGCGCCACACCACCCAGCCCTGCTGTGGAACGTGGCACCACAACTCACCTGAAAGTGGCAAGGCAGGAGCCCGTGGGCCAGACGAGGATGAGGGAGGTCCTGTCCATGCCACTGCCTTCCTCCTCCTCTTCTTCTTCCTAGCCCGCCGCCTCCATCCCGCTGCTCTCCACCCACAGCTGGTCCAGGGCCAGGCAGAGCTGTGGGCGCATGGTGGTGCCACGTCTGCAGAGAGGAGAGGAGAGGTAGGCAGTGAGCGCGAGATGGCCTCCTTGGGGTGCCCCCAGGCAGAGCCCTGTCCCCCACCTGCCATTGGGACAGACATTGGTGCATCCAGCACGAAGGTCCCAGGGCCTGGGGCTGGTGCCAGGGTGTCCCTGCCCTGGTCCAAGGGCCAGGGATGGGGGAAAGGCAGCTGGTGTCTCAGGGCCTTACTTGGTGATCACCAGTTCCTCCTGGAGGAGGAGAAGGCACCTCTCGCTTCTCTTGTGGCCCCAGGTCAGCTGCACACCTGTACTCAGCACCAGCTCGGTGTCAGTGAGATCCTCCCTTCGGAGCAGAGAGCAGCAGGCAGGGGCAATGCTGCTGCTGCAGGGCTCAGCTGCGCCCATGTGTCCTCAAGGCATGGGAGGAGCCCACCTGGAGCTGCAGCAGCAGCTGGCCTGGCCCATCCTGCCAGGGCCAGGAGGACCCTCGTGGTGCACGGTGCTCACCGATGCCGCAGTTGTGGCCCAGCTGGCGTGAGTGAGGCTGGGAAGTGGGGTGCTGGTGCCGCTGCTGTGGCAGCGCTGCTCGGCCAGACCCTGCCTCCTCCCCGCACCACTCCGTGCCAGCAGAGCTCTGTCACACCAGCACTGGTGGCTGTTGGCCATACCCAACCCCCCATCGGGACACCTTTGGGTAAGAGTCGAACACTTGGTTACACCAAGTGCCTCCCCAGGAAACTTAGAAATCTCTATAGAGTCACTTTATTATCTTTTAACAGGTTTGTAGCCGGCAGTGTTACTCATATTCTTGGTATTTGCACCTGCTTTGCAGACAGTGAATTTATCACCGGTAATCCAAAGAATCTGTGTGTCTGTTGCTCTAATAAACTGCACTCTTCATTGATCTAGGCATGGTAGCTCTCATTGAACACGACCAGACTCTTTACGTGTGGCCGTGATAGCTCATGCAACATGACTAGACTGGGAGTGTAAGCGCGTTATTAGTGAATCCGTAATCATGAAGTTCGGTACGCTGGACACGACCAGACTTTGTTGTAAATTAATGCTGTTGCCTTAGTGAAAGCCCTGAGAGGGCTCTGGTTCTGATAAGTGGCTATACACACAGTCCCTAGAAAATAAACTGTTGACCAAGTCTGAGACTAAGACTGGACCTAGCCGCACCCAGACTCCTCTCTGAGAAGGAGTTTAGAAAGCAAGGGGGTCCTGTCTGAACCTCGTGACTCAACAGAAGGGTTTCCCCCACTCCAGCCACTCCTCAGACTCCTATTTGTAATGCAACCGTAACTCTTAGCTACTCTAAGTAAAACCCATGGGTTGAGATAAAGACAATTTAATAGGACTGCAGAGGAAGATAATAATACTAATAATTATAAAAGAATGTACAAATCAAGTGGTGCACGACGCAATTGGTCACCACCCATGGACCGATGCCCAGCCTGTCCCCGAGCAGCGATCGCTGCCCCCCGGCCAACTCCCCCCAGTTTATATACTGAGCATGATGTCATATTGTATGGAATAGCCCTTTGGCCAGTTTGGGTCAGCTGTCCTGGCTGTGCCCCCTCCCAGCTTCTTGTGCGCCTGGCAGAGCATGGGAAGGTGGAAAGTCCTTGACTAGTGTAAACATTACTTAGCAACAACTAAAACATCAGCATGTTATCAATATTTCTCTCATACTAAATCCAAAACACAGCACTATACCAGCTACTAGGAAGAAAACTAACCCTATCCCAGCCGAAATCAGGACAGTATCCACTCATTATTCTATACCATCTACATCATGCCTAGGTCCTACCCTTTCCAGTACATTCCAATTAATCACCACCACTTTCCCTGTCTCTTGATATATATACACACAGATATAATTCCCTTGGTCTATGGGCCATCCCTCTAAAAATGTCCATTGAGTTCATTTAGTCCATGACTTTGGACTCCATCTGTCATAGCAGTCTTTCAGGGCAGGAGAGATGGGGTGTGGTGTTGAATTGTTGCATGTCGAAGCCAGTTCTGGTTCCATCATCACTGTATTTTGCTCGGTTTCATCAAAGTTCATTCTTCATTAATCTGGGTGATTCTTACTGAAATACCATTGATATGGCATATACCAACCATAAAAGTGATGACATACAGTGTTGTATAGTAACTAACATCATACCATTTAGTTCATTGGCTATTCTCACCCAAAATCAAATCCCCTTGAGGTACACAGCGGACTTCCCCATCCTTCCGCATTACCCACCAAGTGCACCCGGGTCCTTGAACAAAAGCAATCCCACAAATGTGTTTGCCTTTGCCCGAGGCAGGAGTAAACCAGACTGTCTTCCCCAGCATATTTTTTATGTGCACTACAGGGACCTTATCCCCTTCTACAGTATGTAAAATTTTGATTGGGAGGGCCAGCTCGATTGGCAGATCCTCTAGTGTTGGCTAACCAGGTGGCCTTTGCTAAATGTGTATCCCAATGTTTGAATGTCCCACCACCCATTGCTCGCAGTGTAGTCTTTAACAGTCCATTTTATAGTTTGATTTTCCCTGAGGCTGGTGCATGACAGGGGATGTGACATACCCGCTCTTTGGCCCAGGTGTCTATGAGGTTGTTTCGAAAATGAGTCCCAAATGAGTCTGACTCAATTCTTTCTGCGGTGCTATGTTGCCATAGGACTTGCTTTTCAAGGCCCAGGATAGTGTTCCGGGCGGTGGCATGGGGCACAGGATATGTTTCCAGCCATCCGGTGATTGCTTCCACCATTGTAAGCACATGGCGCTTGCCTTGGCAGGTTTGTGGACATGTGATATAACTGATCTGCCAGGCCTCCCCATATTTATATTTCAGCCATCGCCCTCCATACCACAGAAGCTTTAACTGCTTGGCTTGTTTAATTGCAGCACATATTTCACATTCATGGATAACCTGTGCAATAGTGTCCATGGTCAAGTCCACCCCTCGATCATGAGCCCATCTATATGTTGCATCTCTTCCTTGATGGCCTGAGGTGTCATGGCCCAGCGAGCTATAAATAATTCACCCTTATGTTGCCAGTCCAGATCCACCTGAGCCACTTCAATCTTAGCAGCCTGATCCACCTGCTGGTTGTTTTGATGTTCCTCAGTGGCCCGACTCTTGGGTATGTGAGCATCTATGTGATGTACTTTTACAGCCAGATTCTCTACCTGGGCAGCAATATCTTGCCACAGTGCTGCAGCCCAGATGGGTTTGCCTCTGTGCTGCCAGTTGCTCTGCTTCCATTGCTGCAACCACCCTCACAGGGCATTTGCCACTATCCATGAGTCAGTATAGAGATAGAGCACTGGCCATGGAAAAGGAAGATGAAGCGAAGGAGGATGAACATGAACATGAAGGAGGAATAGGAGCAACAAGAGGAGGAGGAGAGGAAAAGGAGGAAGAGGAAGAACAGAAGAACAAGAGGATAAAGAGGATGAAGGCCAGAAGGAGGAACAGGAGGAGGAGGAGGAACAGCAGCAGGAGGAATGGAAGGAGGACAAGAAGGAACAGGAGGACAAAGGACATGAACAGGAACAGGAAAAGGAGGAGGAGGAGAAGGCAGAGGAGGCAGATGGAGAGGAGGAGGAAGAAAAGGAGGAACAGGAGGAGGACAAGAAAGAGGAGGACTTGCCTACTGGGGGCAGTAGTCAAGGGCCCAGGTGTTATTCTCCCAGTCCTGCCGGAGAGCAGCAAGGGTGTGAGGAGAAAGGCACTAATATGACAAGTCAGTAATTGGCTGTGGAAATGGTGTTGGTGACAGGGTTTTAGGTTCTGGGACCCTGTTCGCAGGTAAGCCTCTGCTGGGGAGAGAGGATGCACCTCACTAATTGGGGCAAAGCTGGTTTTGCCAACACAATGGCTGGCCCCATAAGGAGGGCTCTAAACTGAGGACGGGGAGGGAGAGAGCAACCAGCAGTTCTGTGAGGGAGTGACAGACAGGATGGCTGAGCGAAGTGCAGGGTGTGATGTGACGGGAAGGGATCAGCACATCAACAAAAGAGGCTAAAGCAGGGTCACCTCCAGCACCTGCATGTAAGCACAGAAGTGCCTACAAGACACCACTATGCAGAAATCCCCCAAACCCTCTCCAAGAACTTAGCATACAGGCAGGCCTCTCGAAAATGCCTAGACACGAGTGCATGCAGCATGGGGAATAAACATGAGGAGTTAGAGATCTGTGCACAGCTGCAGGGCTATGATCTTGTTGGGATCACGGAGACGTGGTGGGATGGCTCCATGACTGCAGTGTTACAATGGAGGAATACAGGCTCTTTAGGAAGGACAGGCTGGGAAGACAGGGAAGGGGAGTTGCCCTTTATGTGAGAGAGCAGCTGGAGTACATGTAGCTCTGCCTGGGGATGGATGAGGAGCCAACTGAGAGCTTATGGGTGAGGATTAAAGAGAGGACAGGTAAAGGTGACAGGTATAGTGGGTGTCTGACCTGACCAGGAAGAACAAGGGGATCACGACCTCTACAGACAGCTAAGAGCAGCCTCAAGTTTGCAGGCCCTGGTCCTCATGGGGCACTTCAACCACCCTGACAGCTGCTGGAAGGACAACACAGCAAGGCATAAGCAATCCCCGAGGTTCCTTGAGTGCACTGATGATAATTTCTTCCTCCAAGTGATAGAGGAGACAACAAGGAGAGGTGCTCTGCTGGATCTCATCTTCACCAACAAGGAGGGGCTTGTTGGGGATATGAAGGTTAAAGGCAGCCATAGCTGCAGTGACCATGAGATGGTGGAGTTGAGGATCCTGAGGACAGGGAGGAGGGTGAAAAGCAGGCTCACAACCCTGGCCACTTAGGCCTCTTCAAAGATCTGCTTGGAAAAGTCCTATGAGATAAGGCCCCGGAGGGAAGGGGGACAGAGCCACGAAAGCTGGTTAATATTCTGGGATCACCTCCTCCAAGCTCAACAGAGCTCCATCCCAACGAATATGAAGCCAGGCAAAAATGTCAGGAGGCCTGTGTGGATGAACAAGGGGCTGCAGGCCAAACTCTAATACAAAAACAAAGCTTACAGAGGGTGGAAACAAGGACGGGTAACCTGGGAGAAACATGGAAACATTTTCCGAGCATCCAAGGATGAAGTCAGGAAAGCTAAAGCCCAAATGGAATTGAATCTGGCCAGGGATGTCAAAGATAGCAAGAAGAGCTTCTAAGTACACAGGAGACAAAAAGCAGACTAGGGAAAATGTGGGCCCATTGCTCCACGAGACAGGGGACCTGGTTACACAGGACATGGAAGAAGCTGAGGTACTGAATGCCGCCGTTGCCTCAGTCTTTACTAGCAAGACCAGATTTCGGGAATCCCAGGTCCCAGTGACCAGGGGGAAAGGCTGGAGCAAGGAAGACAGACCCTTGGTGGAAGAGGATCAGGTCAGGTAATAATTAAGCAAAATGGACATACTTAAGTCCAAAGGCCCTGATGGGATGCATCCACCAGTGCTGAGGAAACTGTCTGAGGTCATTGCATGGCGACTCTCGATAATCTTTGATCTTTCATGGCAACTGGGAGAAGTGCCTGAAGCCTGCACTAAAGGAAATGTTACTCCTATCTTCAAGAAGGGCAAGAAGGAGGACCCAGGGAGGTACGAGATGGTCAGCCCCACCTCGATCCCTGGGAAGGTGATGCAGCATCTAATCCTGGGAACCATTTCCGGGTGCATGAATGACAAAAGAAATCATCAGCAGTAGCCAGCATGGCTTCACCAAGGGGAGGTCATGCTTGACCAACTTGACAAATTTCTATGATGGAATGGCTGGCCTGGTAGATGAGGGGAAAGCAGTGAGTATTGTCTACCTGGACTTCAGGAAGGGTGGAGAAATGGGCTGGCAGGAACTCATGAAGTTACAACACAAACAAGTGATATGTCCTGCACCTGGAGAGGAACAACCCCCTGCACCAATATATGCTGGGGGCCAGCTGGCTGGAAAGCAGCTTGGCAGAATAGGCCCTGGGGGTCCTGGTGGATGCTAGGTTGACCATGAGCCACGAATGTGCCCTTCCTGCAAAAAAGGTGAATGGTATCCTGGGCTGCATTAGGCAAAGTATTGCCAGCAGGTAGAGGGAGGTGATCCTTCCCCTCCCTCTACTCAGTGCTGGCAAGGCCACACCTGGCACGCTGTGTCCAGTTCTGGGCTCCCCAGTACAAGAGAGGCATGGACATACTTGTAGGCAGTCCAACAAAGGACCACAGAGATGATGAAGGGACTGTGACACCTCACATATGAGGAAAGGCTGAGAGAGCTGGGACTGTTAAGCCTGGAGAAGAGAAAGGTTCAGAAGGGGATCTTATTAATGTATTGGAATTAAAAGAGTTAAATCCCTGACAATCCCTGACTAAGACCTTACTGTGATACATAAAAGCTTTACTTGCATTTTTTTTTAGTTTCACTTGCATCCTTGTTCTCTTGTGTTTTCTTTCCCTGCATATATAGTTTTAGTTATCTGCTGAGCAGAGTTGATGATAGGGCATTTCGAAGCCTGTAACTTCCTACCTGATAAGATTAAACAGACCTTGAGCAAGCTCGTTAGGCTTCCTAAGTAAATCACTGATAACAGGAACTCAGGACGACGTTTGTGCCAAGATAAGCACCAAAGAACTAGTTTAAATTGACCCCCTTGTAACATTCCAAGGCCGAAGGACTGATGAGCTAATTCAATGACTATATATGGACAAAGGAAGCCCAAAGTTCAACTAGCGGACAACATGAGGAAGACTATGGACGACCACCGGGGGGGGCGAAAAGACCCTAACTCTAATTTTACTGCGTATGCTTGGACTATGTAAATGAATTCTGGGAGCTCATCACCATAAGACTTCCCTTTTCAGGAAATCTGATGAATATGTATGATTTTTCTGTATATGAACTGATGGGCTGTGCTAACCTGGCGGAGCACTTGTGGCGGAGTGATCCCCAATGCTGCCCAGCGCTGCAATAAAGAATACCGGCTTAATAGTCACCCTGACTATTGAGTCCTGATTTCAGCTTTTTCACAGCAACAGAATACCGGAGAGTGCAAAGAGGACAGAGCCAGGCTCTCTTCAGTGGTGCCCAGTGACAGAACCAGAGGCAATGGGCACAATCTGAAACACAGGAGCTTCCCTCTGAACATCAGGAAACACTTTTTCACTATGAGGGTGACTAAGCACTGGCACAAGTTACGCAGGGAAGCTGTGGGGTCTCCATCCCTAGAGAGATTCAAAAGCTGTCTGGACGTGGTCTTCAGACACCGGCTCTAGGTGGCCCTGCCTGAGAATGGAGGTTGGACAAGATGATCTCCAGAAGTCCTATCCAACCTCAACCATTCTGTGATTCTGAGGTAAATGAACAAGAAAATGAGGAGGAAGTGGAGGAACAATCGGAGGAAAAGGAATAGGAGGATAAAAAAAACCAGGATGAGGTAGAGAAAGAGAAAAAAGAAGCGGAGGAGAAAGAGGAGGATGAATATGAACATGAGGAACAAGAGGAAGAGGAGGTGGAGAGCAAGTGGAACCAAAAAAACCACCAAGATTTCAAAAAGGAGAAGAAAGAGGAATACAAAATATATGAACAGGAGAAAGAGAAACAGGAAGAGGAGGAGGAAGAAAAGGAGGAACAGGAGGACCACAAACAAGAGGAACAGGAGGAACAGGAGGAGTTACCAGAAGAACTTGAGGAAAATGGAGAAGTGGAAAAGGAGAAAGAGGAGCAACAGGAGGAGGAAGAAAAGAAAGATGGAAGAACAGGAGAAAGATGAGGAGGAGCAGGAGGAAGAAGAGGAGAAACAGTAGGAGGATATAAAGGAAGAACAGGAGGACAAGGAGAAGGAAGAGAACAAAGAACAAGATGAAGAGGAGAAGGAGGAGGAGAAGAAGTTGGACAAACACGAACAGAAACAGCTGGAGGATAAACAGGGGGAACAGCAGGAAGTGGAGAAGGAACAGGAATAAAAGCAGGAAGAACAGGAGGAGGAACTGGAGGAAAGAAAGAGGAACAAGGCAAAGACATGTATGAAAATGGAAGAGGAACATTAGGAGAATAAAACGGGAGAAGGAACTAGAGGTGGAACAGGATGGAGGAAAAAAAAAAGGAAAAGGATGAGCAAGAGAATGGGGAAAAGGAGGAACAGGTTGAAGAGGAGGCAAAAAAACCCAAGGAACAGGAGGAGGAGCAAGAGGAGAGAAAGGATGAGAGAAGGAATATGAACAAGAATAGGAGGAAGAGGTGGAGCAATATGTTGAGGAAAATAAAATAAAGAAGAAAAGCAGGAGGAGGAAGAGGAGGAAGAGGAAGAAGAAGAGAAGGAAAAGGACAATGAGGAGGACAAGGAAGAATGGGAAGAGAAACAGGAGGAAGAAACATGAGGAGGAGGATTAAGAAAAGGAGGAAAAAGAGAAGGAGAAGGAAGGTGGGGGGCGAGAGCAGGAACTGGTAGAACCAGAGGAAATACAGCAAAAGGAGGAAGAGGAGGAACAGGAAGAAGATGAACAGGAAGAAGGGGAGGAACAGCAGGAGGAAGAAGAGGAGGAACAGAAGGACCACGATGGAACAGGACAATGAAAAAAGGAACAGGAAGAGGAAGAGTTGGAGGAAAAGAAAGAGGAGAGAAGGAAAAAAGAGAGGAGGAGGAGGAAAAGGCAGAGGAGGAGGGAAAGGGAAAGGAGGAAAAGAAACAGGAAGAGGAGAAAGAAGAAGAAGAACAGAAGGAACAGTAGGAGGAACAGAAAGAACAGGAGGAGGAGTTCAAAAAAACAGCAAAGGAAGTGAAAGAGGATAAGGAGAAAGAAAGGAGAAGATGAGCAGGAGAAGGAAGCAGAATAGGAGAAAGAACCAGAGGAGGACAATGATAAACAGGTAGAACAGGAACAGGATGAGACTAAACAAAAGTACGAGGAGGAAGAACAGGAGGAATAAGAACCGGAGGAAGAAGAGCAGGAGGAAGAAGAACCGGAGGAAGAAGAACCGGAGGAAGTGAAAGAGGAGGAGGATGGGGAAATACAGGAGGACGAAGAAAAAGATGACAGAGGAGGAGGAGGAGAAGGATGAAAAGGAGGAAGAGAAAGAGGAGGAAGAGGAAGAGGAACAGGAGGACAAAGAGAAAGCTGAGGAAAAGGAGAAGGAGCAGCTAGAAGAGGAGGAAGAAGAAGAGGAGGAACACTAAGAAAAAGGAACCAGATTAGTGTGAGGAGGAAGAACAGCAGGAAGAGGAACAGCAGGAGCATAAGGAGGATGAGAAGACAGAAAAGGAGGAGGGTAAGGAGGAGGAACAGGACGAGGAGGAGGAGGAGAAGGAGATAGAGGAGAAAAAACAGGAAGAGGAGGAACACGAGAAACAGGAAGAGGAACAAACAGAACAGGAAGATGAAGTGTTGGCTTCCTGTTCTGAGGAAATGATTGAGGAGGAGAAGTAGGAAGAGGAAGAGGAAGAACAGGAGGAGGAGAAAGATGAAGAACAAGAGTAGGAGATGCAGGATGAACAAATGTTAAAAGAAGAGGAAAAGGATAAAGAAGAGAAGGAGGAGGAAGAGGAGAATAAAGATGAGGAAGAATAACATGATGAATAAGAAAAACAGAAGGAACAGGAGGACAAGGAGGATAAGGAAGAGGATGAGAAGGAAAAGGAAGAACAGGAGGAACAGGAGGTGAAGAAGGATAAACAAGAGGAGAAACAGGAGGAACAGGAGGAGGAGAAAATGGAGGAAGAGGAGGAGCAGGAAAGGAGGAGAAGGAGGAGAAGAAAGAGGAAAAGGAGGAGGAGGTGTAAGAAGAAGAGTGTTGTGGTTTAGCCCCTGTCAGCAATTAAGTACCACACAGCCGCTTGCTCACCCTCCACCCACAGTGGGATGGGGGAGAGAATCAGAAGAGCAAAAGTAAGAAAACTTGTGGGTTGAGATAAGAACAGTTTAATAATTGGAACGAAATAATAATAATAATAATAATAAATTGTAATGAGAAGGAAAACAAGAGAGTGAGAGAAACAAAACCCAGGGGAAAAAAAAAACACAACAGATACAACCGCTCATCACCCCCCGACTGATGCCTAGCCTGTCCCCGAGCAGCGATCGCTACCCCCCAGCCAACTCCCCCCAGTTTATATACTGGGCATGATGTCATATGGTATGGAATAGTCCTTTGGTCAGTTTGGATCAACTATCCTGGCTGTGCCCCCTCCCAGTTTCTTGTGCACCTGGCAGAGCATGGGAAGCTGAAAAGTCCCTGACTAGCGTAAACACCACTTAGCAACAACTAAAACATCAGCGTGTTATCAATACTATTCTCATACTAAATCCAAAACACAGCACTATACCAGCTACTAGGAAGAAAATTAACTCTATCCCAGCCAAAATCAGGACAAAAAGTAAAACAAAAATAAGGAGTAGAAGGAAAAAGAACAGGAGGAGAGCCAAGAGGAACAGGAAGAACAGACAGAGGAAGAGTAAGAACAGGAAGATGAGGAGGAGGAGGAGAGGAGGAAGAGAGGAAGAGAAGGAGGAGGAAGAGGAGTAGGAGGAGACAAGAGGAGGAGGAAGAGGAATAAAAAGAGTAGTAACTTGAGGAACCAGTGGAAAAACAAGGAAAAAGAGATGAACGGAAGGAGGAAAAGGAGGTGGAAGAACAGAAGGAACCGGAGGATGAGTAAAAGAAGGCAGAAGAGGAGGAGGAGAAGGATAAAGAGGAAGATGAGAAGAAGAAGGAAAGACAGAAGGAACAGGAAGAACGAGATGAGGAGGAAAAAAGAATAAGAGGAGAAGGAGGTAGAATGATGTAATAGGAAGAACAGGACAAGGAAGATGAATAGGAATAAGACCATGAGGAGGACAAGGAAAAAAAAGGCAGAGGAGGAAGAACAGAAGGAGGATAAGGAGGAGGAGGAATACAAGGAGAAGGACAAAAGCAAGAGGGGAAAAAAGAGGAAGAGGAAGAACATGAAGAGGAGGAGGAAAAAGAAGAGGAGCAGGAGCAGGCTGAACAGGAGGAGGAACAAAAAGAACAAAAGGAGGAGGAGTTGGAGGAAGAAAAAGGAGGAGGAGGAATAAAAAGATGAGAAGAAGGAAAAGTTAAGAGCATGAGGAGGAAAAGAAGGTGGAGAATGAGGAAAAACAGGGGGAAGAAGAGGAAGAACAGGAGCAACAGGACAAGGAGGAGGAGGAGCAGATGGAAGAGGAAAAGTAAAAAATAGAGCACAAAGAGGAGGGCAGGAGGAAGAATAGGGAGTACAGTAGGAGGAGGGAGAACAGGAGGAGAAAGAGGAGGAGAAGAAAAAGAAGGAGGAACAGGGGGAGAAGGAGAAAATTGAGGAGGCAGAGGAGGAAGAAGAACAGAAGGAATAGGTGGAGAAGGAAGAACAGCAGGAGGAGGTGGAAGAACAGGATGAAGTACTGGAGAAGGAAAAACAGGAGGAAGAAAATGAGGAGGTGCAAAAGGAAAAACACGAGGAAGAAGAGGAGGAACAAGACAGCAATAGAGAATTTTTAGAATCATAGAATCAGAATCATTTAGGTTGGCCAGGACCCTTCAGATCATTGAGTTCAACCGTTAGCCTAAACCTACGAAGTCCACCACTAAACCGGGTCCCTAAGTGCCACGTCTACATTTCTTTTAAATACCTCCAGGGATGGTGACTCAACCACTTCCCTGGGCAGCCTATTTCAGTGCTTGACAACCCTTTCGGTGAAGAATTTTTTCCTAATATACAGTCTAAACCTCCCCTGGCTCAACTTGAGGCTGTTTCCTCTCATCCTATCACTTGTTACTTGGGGAAAGAGACTGACGCCCACCTCTCTACAACCTCCTTTCAGGTAGCTGTAGAGAGCGATAAGGTCTCCCCTCAGCCTCTGCTTCTCCAGACTAAACAACCCCAGTTCCCTCAGCCGCTCCTCATAAGACTTATGCTCTAGACCCTTCACCAGCTTCATTGCCCTTCTCTGGACACGCTCCGGCACCTCAATGTCCTACTTGTACTGAGGGGCCCAAAACTGAACACAGTATTCAAGGTGCAGCCTCACCAGTGCCAAGTACAGGGGATGATCACTTCCCTAGTCCTGCTGGCCACACTATTTCTGATACAAGCCAGGACGCTATTGTCCTTCTTGGGCACCTGGGCACACTGCTGGCTCATATTCAGGCGGCTGTCAACCAACATGCCCAGGTCCTTTTCTGCCGGGCAGCTTTCCAGCCACTCTTCCCCAAGCCTCTAGCGTTGCATGGGGTTCTTGTGACCCAAGTGCAGGAGCTGACACTTAGCCTTGTTAAATCTCATACAATTGTCAAGGAGAAAGTGCAAGAGAAGGATGAGGAGAAACAAAAGGAAATGGATGAAGAAAAGTTGGAGGAAAAGGTGAAGGAGGAGGAGGAGAAGGAGGAACACAAGGAGAAAGATGAGGATAAGGAGGAGGAAAAAATAGGACAAGGATGAAAAGGAACAGGGCGAGGAAAAAGATGAGAAATGAGCAAGAGGAGGAAGAAGAGGAGGTGGAGGAGGAACAGGAGAAGAAGAAACAGGAAAAGGAACAGGAATAAGATAAGGAAGAGGAGGAGGAGAAGGAGAAGGAAAAAAAAGGAGGAGGGGGACAGGAGGATGAGGGGGAAGAGAAAGAAGAAAAGGAGGAGGAGGAATAAGAGGAAGAAAATTAAGAAGAATAGGAGGAGAAAGAGAAGGAAGAACAGAAGGAAGAACAGGATGATGAGGAGAAAGAAAAAGAGGAATATGAGGTAGGAGAGATGAAGAGGAGGAGGAAGAGGGTGAAGAACGGGAAGAGGAGGAGGAGGAAGAAGAAGAAGAGGAGAAGGTGGAAAAAGAACAGAAGGAACAGGAGGATGAGCATAAAGAACAGGAGGGTAAACAGAATTAACACAGTAATAAGAAGAGGAGGAAGAAAAACAGAAGGAAATAGGAGGAGGACGAGTTGTTGGAGGAGAAGGACTATGAAGAACAAGAAGAACAGGAGGAGGATGAACATGCAGAGGATAAACACGTAGAGGCATATGAGGAGGAGGAGGAGAAAGAGAAGGAGAATGAGGAAGACGAAGAAGATGTGGAGGAAGAACTGGACGAAGACAAAAAGGAGGAGAAAGAGAAAGAATAGGAGGAGGAGGAAGAATTGTAGGAAGAACACAACAAAGAACATCAGAAAGAACAAGAACAGGAAGAACAAGGGCAGGAAGAGGATGAGTATGAGGAGGAACATAAAAAGGAAAAGAAGGAAGGACAAGAGGAGGAGGACAAAGAACAGGAGGTAGAGGAGGAAGAAATGGCCAGCTCAGCCCAACTCACTTTCACTGGTGAAAAGCTGAGCAGCTTGGAGGAAAAAAACCCTGATTTTGGTGCTGGGATGCACACAAATGTCTGAGTTCAGATCTGAAACAGCAGAAAAACCGGGACACGGCTCCTTTTCACTTTCCTCATACCTGTGTGCATGCTGTGACTTCCTCGTTTCCCTGAAGTCCTCCCAGACTAACAGGGAAGTGGCTTCTGTCCAGTTCGTGTGCTGCAAAGAGAAACAGTTTTGACCACTAAGGGGGTAGCAAACAACAACACCTACAGAAGCAAAGGGCAGCCGCACCTTGGCTTTGGAGATGCCCGAAGCTGCCCTGAGCCCCAGGAGCCCCTGGTGCCCCAGCATCTGCTTGGCCCTGAATTGGGGCCTGCCAGCGCTGGAGAGCCCCAGGGACAGAAGGGAAGGACAGTGCTCAGCCCCCGGGGAGAGAGTGACGGGGGCTCCGTCCATCCTTCTGGCCACAGGAGGATGCCTTGGACCATGCCAGGACAGGGCGTCTCTCCTCTGACCACCCAAGGGAAGGCAAGGCCTGAGGAAGGCCCTGGTGCTGGGCTCAGCATGGGCAGTGTGACCAGGGCAGAGCCCTGTCTCCTGCCAGGTGCCGGCCTGGCTGACACCAGTGGCTTCCGTCACGCAGCTCCTCCGGCCCAGGGCTGTGGCTGGCAGCACAGACAGACCCGCATTTTCGGAAAGACTTGCCAATCCAGAGTAAATCCAGGGAAGCTCCCCTCCCAGCAGCTCCCCTCCTGTCCTGTCCCCTCCCGTCCCCTCCCCTCCCCTCTCCTCCCCGCCTTCCTTTCCCTCCCTCCCTGAGCAGGCCCAGACCCCAAGAGAGTACTGCGGGACAGCAGAGCTGTGCACACACCTTGTGCTGCTGAGAGAACCGCTCCTGGTGCCATGGCCCTTCTTGAAGGCCGTTTCTCTGCAGGCCCAGTGTCCCAGCTGGCTGAGGAGCAGCTGCACTGTGGGGGCAGCGGGCGCAGGGCGGCTCTGTGAGGAGAGGCCCAGGCTGCCTGTGCCCGCCTGGGAACAGCCACGCCATTGGCCATGGCTGAGCCAATCAGCGGAGCCAGAGGTGGCCTCTCAGTCCCAGCCGGGCTGGGGCGGGGCCAGAGGGGGCAGAGGCTGAGCAGCCTGAGGGGAAATGGGTGAGAGAGGGGAGGGGGGACCAGGGCCAGGGCCGGGGCCAGGGGTGCTGCAGGAGCAGGAGCAGGAGCAGGTACTTCCCAGTGCGGATGGGCCTGGGGGAGGGACCTGTAGACCTCATCTCCCACAGGCCCTGCCATGGCCCAATTCACCAGCCCTGGGCCAAGTGCTCAGCCCCAGGGACAACCCCACAAGCAGGGTCAGAGCGGTTCCTGCTGATGCCCTGAGGGTCGCCAGCCTGAGCCCTGGCAGCTGGAGGCCCATGTTTCACGTCCACAGGCCAGGGGAAGGTAGAGTTGCCTCCTCTCTGACAGGCGGCTCCAAGCTTTGGAGCAGGCATGCTCTGGTGGGGACAGACCAGGTGCCTTTGCTCTCCCCAGGCCTTCATGTGTGTCTCATGCTCATGAGCAACCCCATCTCTGTTGACAGCCTTTCATAAATGGGGATTTGCGGACACAGAAGTAATTTCTCTCTCCTGGTAAGAGCATGCACCAGGGCTTTGTTGTCAGAGAAGCAAGTGGGGAGTGCTCCTGGTTGGCTGTAGCTCCCTTGGCAGATGCTTGTGGCCCTTTCTCGGCCCCAAGGTCTGATATGTGCCTTTACCCTACCCAAGCTGTGCTGTTGGCTCCCTTGTTGGCATCCGTGTGCTCAGGAGGTACATCAGAAACTGTGGGGATTGCTTATGTCAGACAAATAACCGCAGCCCTTTCTGAAAATTAGCTCGTGGGTGAGTTAGTTCCTAGGCCATAACAGAAGAAATGGGGTACAGAGGGTGGATGGTTTTACCACAGCCAGGAAGTTCCAGTTAACCTGTGACAGATTTTTTTCTTCCTGGGTCTTGCAGTAAAAAGTTTTTGTTTTTTAAAAAAAGGTTTTTTTCCAAGGAAACTTCACTGAGGAAAGTGCAGCGTTTAGCTCTGATTGCTCCTTGTGTGGATTGTATCTGTGCTCAGCCAGGCGCACAGCAGCTTTCAGATGAGGAACGGGACTATTCCAGTGTAAAGTGAGCAACTGAGATCCCAAGCCTGTTTTGTTTAAGGCAATCAGGTGAAAATGTGCAGTTACAGCTGTCTGCGTTGCTTACCCTACAGTGCTCCCCTGTAGTTTTCTGTAATACTCACTTCTACTCGTCTCCATCAGGTTTAAATGTCTGTAAATTGATGCTACACTTTGCAACTGTTTCTACTTGATTCTTCACAGATTTGAAAATTCCCTGTTCAGGTCTCTCTACTTTCTTCTCCCCCCCCCATCCCGCAGAACTGTATTTGACTGCAGGGACTAGAGAGTCTGTGTTTCCTGGTGAGGAAATTATGGACATGAAAAAGAAATGGATAGTGATTCTGAAAAGACCCCTTTCTTTATGCTCATTTTCACATTCAGTTGCCTGTTGTGGGTTCTTAAATGACGTGAGTTACTCTGAGCCTTAGCAATCCCCTGTTGGCATCTGTGTGGTCAGGAGCTGCATCAGAAACCGTGGGCATTGCTTATGTCAGACAAATAACCACAGCCCTTTCTGAAAAATAGCTCGTGGATGAGTTAGTTCCTAGGCCATAATGGAAAGGTTTCTGTTTGCATCTGCAAGAACTCAGGAGCAAACCCTGCTGATGGAAACCCTCAGAAGAAAGGGCAGACTAGAGAGAGAAGAACAGATCAGTAGTTATGCTGCTTTACACCAGATGGTGTCACACTTTGTGTCATGGTGACTCTGGGTAAGGGTGCTCTCAGGGTGCTTTATAACCTTTTCCAGTGCTCACCACCAGAGAGCTGACAGCCGTGGGGGAAGGGCAACACCCCCCTTCTTGTGCACCCCAGGATCTTGTCACGCTGCATAACCTCCAGCGCAAACAGAAGTGGCCGATAGTGGACTTCTTCAAGGAGTCTGGTGTGGGCACAAGGAAGATCCCGGGAGCAGACTTCATCAAAGGAGCATGTGGGGAGCAGAACAGGAGTGAACTGCTGCCACTGCCGTATGTCCTTGCCTGCAGACCTGGGGTGGTTCCAGTGGAGGAAATGGTGGGGGTTCAGCAAGGGGCACTTTCTCTTGTCTTGCCCTCAGAGGACGACTCCCACAGTCTGGAAGGATGGAGGGGAAAAGGAGGGCAAGGATGCGAGAAGTGGGATGTCACGTAGAGGGGGTTGCGGGAGTGAGGGTACCTGTTGGCTCATGCTTTCCAAAGAGAGTCGCTGCTCAGTTCTGTGGCTGCCTGGATCCTGCTGCAGACACTGAACTGACATCATGTTTCCCAGTGTCGATACTCGACCTTTCTCCACCAGTCTCGTATTTATATTTCCATTGTGCTGCCTTTTAGCACATATCTGTGCAGCACTGCTCACCCTGAGCCTCACTTCCCACAGGGTACAGCAGTACGGAGCTATGAGGAGCACGCACAGGTCTATGTGGGTTTGGCAGTGCAGGTGTTAACTGATACTCTAGTCGAAGCCAAAATAAGCCTTCTGGAAAACCAGGGGGCTGGGAAGTTTGGCATGTTAACAGCCAAGAGGTCTGCAGAAGGCAGATAAAGCCCAGTGAAGCCCAGTAAAGTTGTTAATGCTTAAACCTCACCAGGTTTTCTCTGTGCTGTGCTTCCCTGCAGAACAACAGCAAATCTCATCCCACCTACCTTTGGGGCAAGCCTTGATGTTTTTATGATCACACTGACATTTTATGTATTGGTTGCCAGACCAAAGTTCCCATGAGAGACAAGGATCAGGAGGACATGGTCATCTTAGTGATTTCCTTGAAACGGGGGAATTTTACAAGCAGTGGAGATCTGACTGAAGGTCAAAACCAGTGGCTGGACATGAGGAATGACCAATGCAGAGAGACCAGAAGAGGTGAGAGGAGCACAGTGTGCTGGGAGAGCATATCTGTATCCTCATTGATGGGCGATGCCAGAGCGGATCCAGAATATGGTTCCCTGACACCCTATAGCAGCCTACAGCAGAGTGGCCAGGAGGAGAGGCTGGGGAAGAGCTTGAGAAGCCAGGGGGTGTGCAATGCTGCGGTCAGCCCAGTGGCAGGAGAAAGGTTATTCAGGCCTTCGGGTTGGGCTCCAAATGTGAAGCCTGAGGTGTAACATGCTGTACTGAACTTTGGTAGTTAGCATTGATCATCCAGCTGATCAAGACCAGACCCTTTCCCCAGCTGTTGGCGGCAGCTGGAAAACAGAGGTTCAGAAGACCTTCCTTTTTAAAAGCTAACCCAGAGCAGAAGGCTTGTCATGGTACCTGTGTTGCCTTTAAGTTCGCTTTTCACATATTTGAGAGAAGAGGCATTTGGCTGCCAGTTTGTCGTCCTGACTGTTTTGCAGATTAAACACACTTTGTAAGCATGGAAGAGAACTGGACATGGACAAGCAAATGGTTCAGGCAACTGCAAAGTAGAGGTGGGGCAGTCTATGATATTTCTGTTAGGATCAAAAGCTAAAGGATGTTTCCATTCAAAGAGTCGAGTCTGTTGGGAGCTGCAGTCTCCAAAATTCCAAATCCCGTGTGTTAAACAGTGGTCAGCCCTGATGTTTCTTTCTGCTACTCTCCAAGAGAGTTTCTCTGGGCTTTTTCTTTGGTTGGTGTTTAATCTCTGGTAGGTGTACAAGCTCAGTTGCATCAAACCACTTGCAAACCTGCCACTTGCCCACCTTCTGCTGGGGGCCAAGCCAAAGGGATGAAGCCTCATGCTTGTACCAAGCCTGAAGCAGTTAAAGCCCTGAGAAATTCCCCCAGTCAGGCCTGAGCCAGAGTGCAGTTATCTAAGGTGCGATGAGATGGAGGAGCGTGGAAAACAATTCATTGGCAGGAGGTGATGGAAGAAGGTACAGTGTATGTGGCACCCAGGATTAAGTGATGCGCTCAGTTTCATGTCTGGCTTAGTAGTGTGCTTGCACATTGACTAAGCCCCAGTTGAGAGCAGCAATTCTTGTTACTAATCGTGGGTGCCAGAGTGCTGGTCCTGCTCTCTCCTCCCTGGTCCATTAATTTCATCTTTTGTGTATAGGCAGGGCCTTGATAATGCTACTGCGTGGGCACCATATATGTGAATGGCAGGTTTCCTGCATATTTGTGACTGATCTTTCTTGTTTCTTTTAAACAGGAAAATCTTAATATGTACTCCCCAGGAACTAAAGAAATGCAAAGAACTGATGAAGAAAGAGGTGCCAGTCAAGGAGGGAATGTAGGTTAATTCTGCTTTTAAATGTTCTTGACTGTGTTCTAGCCAAAAGCCTTTTCTTAAACAATTGAAATGAGCTGAACTACTGGTTATTTTTCATCCCTACACAATTCTGTATTGCTATGGACTTTACCAGCCATAGTCATGGACTCTGAGCCTTTCCAATAGTGAGGTCAAAGCAGGTATTAAAAAAAAAAAGAAAAGTGTGCTTTTCCAAAATGCTGACAAGATTGAAAAGAGCAGATGGCTGGGGGCAGGTGGGAATACACAGAAATGGCCAGTGTCACTCAGAATGAGGAACAGTGATGTGGGTACAGCCATAGCGTGACAGTGTTCACGTCCTCAAGCAGCACAGCAAGGATTTTGAGGCAGCAAGGACGGCTGTCAGGGGTGTGTGTACAGCTCCTACTGAGCATGGAGATGGGCATGGGAGAAGACAGTGCTGTTCCTGTTGGCGTGTAGCAGGTGACAGTTGGTGGAAGGTGCTCTCAGGACATGTACTTAGGAGCTGTCATTGTGGTATTCAGTGGGAAATAACATGAAGGAAGAGACTGTCATGAAAGGCCATATTAACTCTATGTGTGAAGTGACGGAAACCACTTCCGGGTGTTAAGGAGACTGTTACTTGTGATTAAGGCAGTGAGTGAGATGATCCTTGTAGGAGCATTCTGAGTGGGTCAGAAGGGGGCAAGACTGCGTGTAAGGTCAGAAAAAGCTGTGGCAGTAGTTGAGCCGATCCGAACTCAAGTAGGAGATTATTTGGGCAATATCTGGTGAAGTCAGTGTCTTGTACATGTTGTGCAGACTGTGTAAAGCCTGACTGCTGGTGAGGAAAGGAGTGTGAAAGGAGTGTAGGAGTGCCAAGGAATGGGGACAGACGTGATCACAGACGCATTTCTCAGTTTTCCATGGGCTGTCTGTATACCCCATGTAACTCATCTTGCATTCAGAAAGCAGTGCCACCCTTTTGGTGAAAAGAGGAAAAAAAAAAGTAATCTATGGCAGAGCTAGAACTTGGAGTGAGATTACCATGCTTAGTCTTACCATTCTAGAGTATTAAAAACATTTCCTTGAAATACTTTCCCAAAATAACAAGGCATGACTTGCTGAAAGAGCTGTTTTCCTAGGAGCTGTATCTGAGCTAAGCCAGATGAGAGAGTCTTGCCTGCTGTGAGTCACTGAGGCTGATAACAGGTCACCCAGCAGTTTTGGCAAGGACAGAACAAGATAGACACATATGCTTCTCTGCGCTGATTGTAATTTCTGGAACATCTTGCATAAGCTGGTCTTAAGGTTGTGCACGTTGTAGGTTTGGCAGGACCTATTGTTTCATTAAGATGTTGGTAATAACAAAACCCAGTGGGATGGGGTTGAAAAGAAAAAAAGCAACAGAGGGAGGAAAATAAAATCCAAGAAAAACAAGTGATGCAAATTAAAATAATTGCTGACCACCAACCGACCAATGCTCAGTGAGTCCCTGAGCAGTGGCCCCCTTGCCACCCTCCCCCCCATTTCTATTGCTGAGCACGACATCATATGATCTGGAATGTCCCTTGGGCCAGTTGGGCTCAGCTGTCCCAGCTGCGTCCCCTCCCAACTTTCTGTGCACCTCCAAGCTACTCACTGGCGGGGCAGTGTGAGGAGCATAAAAGGCCTTCATGCTGTATAAGCACTGCTCAGCATTAATCAAAACATCAGTGTGTTATCAACACTGTTTTCAGCACAAATCCAAAACATAGCCCCATACAAACTACTATGAAGAAATTCAACTACCCCAACCAAAACTAGGACAGTAAGGCATTTTGGATTTCATATAATTTGCAAGAGTGCTTGAACAGTTTAATGTTATGTTGAGGTAAGGTAGTTATAATGTCATCAGAAGAAAGTTAAGACAAAGAAGACAGCAAAGATACTCAAAAGCAGTATAACCTTTGACAGCAGAAATATGTAATTTACAGTTTATATGAACAGTTTTCCTTCAATGTATTGTTATTTTCAAAGATTTACAGATGACATTTTGCTATTTCCATATCAGAATTTTAATGTAAAGCTCTCCACTGAAATGTAAAATAATGACTGATGTATCCTGGAAAGAAGTGTAATGACACAGACAGGATATTTTTATGCTTGTAGTTTACAGTTTGCTGTAAAACGCAGGTGTGTGTTTTTTCACTTGTGCTGGGCAGTGATTAAAAAAAAAAAAAAAAACAAAGAGAAAAAAACACCCCTGAAACTTCCTCTGAAATTAGAGGTGGGTGAGACAGATCACATTTCCTGCTTCTTCCACTATCCTGCGTTCTCTTAAACTTGTTTGTATCACTGTCATAAATTCCTTGCTTACTCTAGAGCCAAGACAATGTAAGATATTTTGGGGGGGGGCGGTTTTCTCCTGTCAGGCAGAGATAGCCATGTAGATGTGCTTGGTCACAGAGGCGAAAGGATTAACAGGTGGGTGCGTGGTTAGTGATGGTTATCCCTTATCCACAGTGCTGTCAGTCACATCAGGGAATAATGCTTCGGAGAGGTTTCAGATTGGTGGTAATTACAGAATAATTATATGATTATGACTGCGGTAGTCTAAGGGTATGAGAAGAACAAAGATTTGGGGAGGAGAGGATAATTTTAATTAGCTGTAAGATTTTTTTACAACACATGTTTTGTGGGTCAGTGACGATTATCATGGAGGTGGTGGCTGAGATTGTGTAATGGAAATTCTTTTGATCTGGAGCTGAATCCCAAAATGCCCTCTACCAGTCTTAGTCAGACTACTGAATCTGGGAGCATACAGTTACTTTTCTTAAAACTGAAGATAGTTTAGTTACAGGCAGAGCCTGTTTGGAAGTTTCAGTCATTTGGGGGTAGAGGCCAGCTGGGCGTTGTGGCCCTTGGGGGTGGGGGCTGTTTCTGCCCCATGCCTTTGGCCTGGCGCTCACAGCTGGGAATGGGCTTTCCACAATCATGCTGGAAGGAGCCAGATGTGGGACCTGTGGCTGAGCTGGGGGACAGGGAGCACCCCTGGACCAGCCTCAGGACCTGCGACAAACCTGCCTTCAAATCAGCTCTATCCAGCTGGACACTGCCCAGGAGTAACTTTGAGTGTTGCTGTTCTCCTTCAGGAGACATGGTACGCACCAATCACAGCCAGGGCTGTGCCTGTGGCAGGAGAAGGCTTCACGCACAGCTGGGGCTGATGGCGACAGTTCCCACCAGCTGTCCAGCTCAGGAAGATGCAGGTAAGATCCCAGAGAGGGGACACGGACTGGTTGTCACGTCTCTTGCAAGAACAGGATTTAATAGCAGAAGGGAGGCATGATGAAAGGGCCTTTGAGGTCAAAAAGTGCATCAGACAGCAGGCACAGTCATGATGACAGCAGAGGGAGAAGAGAAGGAGATGCAGGTGACCCGACTGGGACAATGCTTCTGAGGTAACATCTACCACACAAACACAAAGACAGAGAGAGGCATTGGGAGGTCGTGGAGTGGGTGGGAAAGGTGCCTGGGAGAGAGGAGAGCACGGGGAGACAGGAGACAGAGATGAAGGGAAAAATCCAGGGTATTGGCAGTGAGGACGCTCCTGCTGTGCAGGTGCTTGTGAGGTCACTGGTGTCTGAGGAGCTGTTAGTGTCGGAGCAGGCCCTGGGCTTGTGCAGGTGCTTGTGATGTCACATGTTGCCAAGTAGCTCATTGGGTAGGAGAAGTCACCTTGCTTGTGACGCTTCTTCTCATGTCACCAATTGCTGCGTAGGTAATAGGGCAGGAGCAGGCCCCAGGCTTGTGCAGCTGCTTGTGCAGTTATTAACTGCAGTTTTCACATCTTTTGAGAGAAGAGGCATTTAGCTGCTGGTTCATAGTACTGACTGTTATGCAGATCTTTTGCTTCTCTTCCCTGTGTCCTTCTCTCTGTCCCTGTCTCTCCCTTTCCCTTTTCCTCTTATCCTTTTTCCTCTGCCCCAGTCCTTTGCCCTGCCTGTGTCGGTCCATCCCTCTGTGCTTGCTCCTGCCCGCCTCTCCTGTCCCACTGCTCATCACTGTGTTCCTGGCCGCCCCCTGCCCCCTTCCCCTCCATTCCCTTCTCCCTGCCCATTCCTCGCCATTTCTCCACTCCCTGCCCAGCTCCCTGCCTTGTTCCCACTTTCCCTCTGTCCTGCTCCCATCCCTCTGTCCTGCTCCTGTCACTCTCCTGCCACCTCACTGCCCTGCACCACCCCTCTCTCTGCCACTCCGTGCCTATCTCCTCCTCCTCCTCCCTGCTCCCCCAAGGCTCCAGGACCTGGGCAGCCCCGCGGAGGTGGCCATGGAGCCTGCGGGGGAGTGGGTCCGGACTGGGGGAGGGGGTTCTCACAGGGTCAGACAGAAGGGCAGGAGCACCCCATGGGCATGCTGGGAGCTGTAGTCCTGGGGCATGGGGCGGCTGGTCAGCCATGTTGGTCTCAGGACTGGCAGGGATCAAGGGAGGTGAAACACCATGGGACAGTTCTGCCAGGGACGCTGAAATGCCCTGAGTGCTGCAGGGGGATTTCTGATTTGCAGCAGCAAATCTAATCACTAAAGGAGACCGATCCTCCCTGGGTGGCATCTTTGCTGCCTCTCCATCACCCAGTGACTGCCTTTTTGGGGCCCTGGCTCGTGGGACCCATAGGGCACATTATGAAAATTCCCTTCCCTAACTATTTAGTCAACCAGTCTTTATAGTATTAAAGTGTATTTACTTTGTTTGTGTATATATATACGATAAGTTCCCGTGATACACTGTGATGTGGTAATGGAGTTTTACTGGAGACTTTGGTATTGTTCATGCTGAAGAAAAAGAAATGAAAGGACAGCCCAGCCCTGGAAAGAAGGGCTATGCTTCTGGGAAGCTTAGAGCTGTCCATGAAGGATAAAGGATACCTCAGGTCAACCAAGATAACGCCAGCATCCTAGCCCCTCTGACAGGTCTTTGAAACCCTCCCAGCATCGTCTGGTGTCATAGTTCAGTAACTCCAGGGACAGCTGGGTCAATAAACAAGCAGCAAGAAAGCTGCAAAACTAGAGTTGCTTTGCAAAGTTTGACTATGATTAGTAATCGGTAATGTGGGTGCTAGTGATTAGTCAAGTAGTCTTGTACCTGAACGATTGAAAGGCATAAGAACCCTGTGTAGAGCCACAGTCGAGGTGCCCCAATTGGTCTGGGACACGGCATGCACATGAAAAAATCTTTGCCCCTGTAATTCTATACTTTGTGTCCTAGCCTCTCGCCTCAGTTGTCATGGACCAGTTGCGAGTTTTTCATGACACTGGCTCGGGGCTCACCTGTGGGCAGGGGGTTTTGCTGCATGAGGTCCGAGCAGCGCTGGACGAGGCTGTAGAGGGGGCTGAGTGAGCTGGGCAGCCAGTGCAGCACCAGCTCTGGGATCTCAGAGTGCGAGCCCTGGCCAGCGATGCCTGTGAGCTGGCCAGCTGCGAACTGAGCTTTCTGCGCTCAGTCAGTCCCTACCTGCCCCCTCCAGGGCAGCCGCAGTGCCTTCCCAGGGCTGGATCCAGCTCACTGGCAGTCATGCTGGTGCTGGGGCAGCGACGGTGATGCCAGTACCAGGGTGGTGATGGCGGTTCTGGGTCAGTGATAGAGGCCTCTGTCCACCCAGGGTTGATGCTAATCAATGTGGTTTTGGTTTCCTGGAATTCTTCTAGGTAAAATGATAAGGAAGTGTGGGAGGATATCTTAAAAAACTTGCCAGATTTCTTTGAAATCTGGCAGAGAAAGCTGAAAGTGATTGAAATAGAACAGATGGCTAATTTGAAGAAAAAAAGTGGGTTTGGTGACTTAATTTTGTCTCCAACTTGTTTTACTCCACTGCACTGGAAATCTGGTTTTTTGCCTGTTGCAGAAACTGCTCACTAGCAACATTTTGGATCAAGAGTGTATCTGTGAGTTATAATCTGTGCAGACCCTTTAAAGACATCTTGCCCATGAGTGTTCTCTGTGTCTAAATTACACCTTGGAATTTGTTGTTAATATAACTTCTTTTCTACATCAAAGACATTGTCATTCAGATGCTATTGAGCATCATTTCATAATTCATTTCTAACCGTGTTTTTTTTTCCTGCTACTACGTGTTAACTGTATCAGGGCAGTACTGACATTTTATGGCAGAACATTTATGGTGAATATACGTAAGAAACATTCTTACAGAAGTCATAAATTCTTTTAAAACAAATAAATGGTGCTTGATTGTCAGATATGTTAATGGTTTCGTATTACTTAGTATGATATTTCAGTTTGGTAATCTGCCATCTTGATAAGTTTGAAAGTGATTAAAGGCTTTTCAGATGTGACTTTTCAGAAATAAAAAGACTTGTAAAGTGTTTTCATTCCTTAAAGATTAGATTTCTTTTTTTTTTTCCTGTGGTTCTGTGACACTCTTACAGCAGTCTTTTCTTTAGAATGTGTACTAGTGTTTTTTTTCCTCTTTCTGTTTGATGTATTAAAACTTAAACAGAATAATATGTACACTGCAGTAACTGTAACTTCAGCTCTAGCCTTTAAAGTGGTTGGACCTAAAGCTCACTGTTTATCTACAGGTATTGAAACTATTTTCAGGAGAATGTCTGTGAAGTAACTTAAGAGCACAGTGTTAGGGGTCTTAGGGATGCCATTGGATTGCATGACATGCATAGGTAGAGATACATTTCAGAAGTCTTGAATTTTTCTAGTAGTATTGAATACAATTGTCAAGAGCTTTTGAAAAATGTTTAATTTGCTTTAACAGCTTTGCTGCAGAGGGGTCTCTGAATTTAGTCTTCGGTTGCTAATGTACTTTCAGCTTCACAAATGCTAGCAGGCTGAATGGCCACCTGGCCGCCGTCACTCCTGTAACAGTTGGGTCTGTATAAAACAGAGCCTTAAAACCAGAATGTTGGATGGTAATAAACTCTGATGGAGCCCAGTTATTATCACTAGAAGAAAAAATGTTTTGAAATAGGCCAAACACGTGGATTCTGTTATAGCAGGTGAGGAACAGAAAGCAAAGTTTTAGAAGAAAAACTATGCTCATAAATATGTTACCCCATAAAGTGTTACTCTAATATACATACCACCAGTTTTACAAAGTGTGTGGCTTTGTTTTCATACGTAATCAGAATCCAGAGAAGAAAAAGTATCTATCTGCTTCACTAGGTTCTGTTAAATGTGGTGTTGCCTAAAGGTGAAGTTAAAGGAGTATCTTTCATACTTCAAAGAGCATCACTCTTGTTTAACAGTGACAAGATCCTCCTCTAGGTCAGTTGTGTTGCACTTTGACCTTTGTAAAATGAGTATAAGATTTTAAACTTGGTATATGAGTAACACAGATGCTTATTGAAGCTTTCGTAATGCTGTTTTCCATGTGAAAACACAAAAATCCCCCAGTGGTTTTCAGAGCAAAGCTAGAGAATACATTGCAGTGTCATATATATGTATGCCAAATTTTTGCTTTATATGCATAACTGTGAATTTCAGTTTTTATTAATCAGATGTAGATGCTTAAAGTCACCTTCAGAAGATAAAGGAAAAAAACTAGACCCGGATATTCTGCCTAAATGGGATGTTTGGAATTCTTACATGCGGACATATAGTATTGGGTTTTTATAACTTTGTCTGTGCAGGAGTCCTGACTGAACATTGAAATGATCTTGGAAAGAACAAAGTGAAGTGAAGATGGCCTACTTCTTCAGATTTTTCCCAGTACTCTAACCTTTTACAGTTCAGGAACTGTTACTTTTCCTACTGGAAATCTAGTAATAGAAGCAATGCTAATATAAGCGAAAAGTAAACAGGATTGTAAATATGAGTGGAAAAAAATGATATGATGGACTCCTTTTAAGATACTGGGAAGGCAAAATGGATGGTTGGGACCTATCTTAAAAGGGGGGGGGTTGGTGGGGAGGGTGTGCCTCTATAGTAAGCATACTATACATACACATTCTATAAAGGCAGAAAGAATTCCCTTCAAAAGGCCTATACTCAAGAATGATGCACTTAGACTTGCCTCCTTTTAATCTGATGTGAATTTCTTGACCTGTCTTTTATAATAGATGTTCTCACAATATTGTGGAAGAACTGCAAACTCCAGAACTCCGGTTTTTGAGTACTCTTTCCTGCCCTGTAACATTCTGACTCAAAACACTTGGGAAATGTGCTCTTCTGCTTATCAGGCAAAATACAAAAAAATATAAACCCAAAAAATGGAACTCTGAACTGGTCTTGGATGAATAGTTTTAAGGAAGAATATTGCTCTTATAAGACTGTCTCTTGAACTCAGAACTTGCTTCAGTTCAGTGTTGCAGCATGCACTTTGACAGTTTTAGTAATGCCACAATGTGATGTCTTCAAAACAAATTCATGCTAACTCTGAATGAAATCATTTGGCTTCACAGCTGATGTCTGTCTGTCTGTCTGTCTACTGAATGTCTTCAACACTGTGCAAACTTAGAGAAGACATTTGAGCGACTTTTAAACCTTGCCCTTCACTGTGCCATTTTGTGTTCCAGTGCTAGTATGGGGGATTACTTTAGTTACACTTCAGACTGCAATGAATTCTTGGGCTGCCATGTAGTATTATTATGTAGAGCTTTTAGAAAGGATATGGAGTTCCCTGTTTCCCTGGCTGAGTTGAGGGTAAGTCATGTACCCATTGAAAAACCATGATGTTACGGTGGAGCTCATACACTGCCTGTCTGGGAGTCAGCTGCTTTGACTCTGTCACCAGCATGTTTGGGACCTCTCAGGAGTGTGCTGTCAGTGAGGTTTATGTCCCTTGGCCAGGTGCTTAGGGCAAGCTCAGTTTGGTTCATGGCCACATTGTCTCCAGCATTGCTTTCGCTTTCCAGTCACATGCTGCAATGGCAAGCAGTGCCAATAAGACATGAAGGCATCGGGCGGGCGGTATACTCAGACTAATGATTGAAAGTATGTTAGATTTTATTGACTCATCCTTTCAAAGCAAGATGGGTGCTCTTTTGGAGCACAGTACTGTATAGTAATAATGCAAATTAAAGTTCCATGAACTGTTTGGCCTACTGAACTAGCTAATTCAAGAAATGATGGTATACCAGTTGTAGATGAGATCACTGACACCTATTCTGGTAGAACCTGAAAATGCAGAAATAGCAGTCTAGTCTATTAATCAGGATGTTTTGAGGCAGTGCTTTCAGTGCCAGCTACATAGATGATTTGTTTGTCACGAAGTGTGCAAGTGGTGTTTATTAGAACAGAATTTGAAACTCACATAAAAGCATATTTTTGAGAAAGCATATTTTTAAGCACTAGGGAGAAAATGTGTTCTTGGGAGTTACCCTGTTTTCTGGTAGAGACAGCTTGGCATGTTAGTAGTCATGTTCATCTCTTACTCTGCAAATCCTTCCCCCAGTAGCATGATAGCTGGTTAGCAAGGCATCTAAGCCTAATAAAGGCTTTTCTTTGTCATTTCACATATAGGCTTGCCTTCTGATGACTGCTGTTCTGATGAGCTTCTGTGCTTTATCTGGGTGGAAATACTTCTCTGGATAGTGCTCACAGAGATGCTTTTGCAATGCTGTCAGACTCAAAATGGTGGATTAAAGCAGGCCATAAAATAAAGTAGGAACTTTTTTTGTAACCTGCTTATAGCATGCATGTGACACAAATTATTGAAACTAGCAGATTTTCAGAATTATAGATGAACTTAAAAATGGGATTTTTAAATTGTACATTAAATGTGAAGCAGTATAAACTTCAGAGCATAACCTGAGCTGTTTGTACTCTTTTGCAGGAAGAAGGTTGTGGACACTAATGCAATTGCTGTTTAAGATTTCTAAGTCAGTATGAGGCAGCAGTCTGTTTAAGCTGTCTGCCTCCATTCATTCCTTGATACACTTCTTTCCCTTGACTCTTTCAAGCATACTCTTTTCTTGTAGAATAGATAACAAGCTTTAGGCTGTTCTGTCTCTTCTGCTCTTGACTTTAATATAACGTCCAAATCTTCCTTTGCTGTTGCAGGCTTTCTGAGTTAATGGAATCCTAATTTTTAATCACAGTTCAGATTGACAAAAGCCCAGTAGCCACTTACTGGCCATCACTGGCAGTAAAACCAGTTTTGTGCTATAAGGGAGTAGGAATCAACAAAGTTGTTACCTCCAGCTTTGTTGAACATTTCTATTGGAACTCTGCTTGGACAAGTGTGGAGAGGAGCCTTGTTGAGCATGATGTCACTGCTCACATTGCAGAGGTGGAGTCATGCAGTGAGGCAGAGTGACACTGCTTTGCACGTCCTGGCAGTTGAGAGATCTAGTTGCCAGCAACATCCCCTAGCCAAGTCTCTGTTAGGCAATGTTGCTGCCCGTGGGGAACAGGTTCCTGCTGGGAGATGCCAGTTTAGCCTGAGAGCTGCTAGACTAAGCTGGCATCTGTTAAATTCAAATCGAGCAAACAAAAATTTCCAGGGACTTCAGGAATAGCACTCCAGTTTCAGTCCTTTCCTATTAAAAAAAAAAAGAGCTTAACATTTTAGTCTACATTGTTTGACTTCACCTTTAAAAAATTTCATCACCAAAATGGATTCAATTAATTGAGGCGAAGGAAAAATAAATGTATTAAAGCCAACTGGTATCAGGTCCCTTCACAGAACTAAGTCAGCAATGTACTCTCCTGTATGTAAACACTCTTCCACAAATTCTGTGACACGGTGACCAAGCTAGTGGGATACTTCAAATACAAATATGTGCCGTGATAACTATCCTATACAAATAAAGCCTTTACTTCACCAAGCTATTGTCACTCTTCAGTTGATCCATTTAAATGCGTACTGATTGACTTCTAAGGTGAATTCGTTTTTATATCAGTCTGTTTTTAGATGGCTGGATCTCTCTTCACTGTGCACTTAGCAAGCAGATTGAAAACAAGCATATATCTATCTCTCTAGATATACATGCAAGGATAGCCTATTCAGAAGGCAGAAGTCAATGTTTCTCTTCCAATGGTCAATGAATTGTCACAAAATACTAAAAGAGGACTTATTCCTCTTTTTCCATCATACACCTGTTCTGCATGTTCAAATTGACCTCTGGCAGGCTTGCATGATTTGTGAATAAATGCATTGGTTGCTGTCCTCATATACACAGTCTCTTTCTAGGAGGGGTGCTGCCACTAGTAATCTTCTGCAGAACTACCACAATCCTCAGTTCGGCACAGGCATAGCAAACTGCCTTTTTGTGGAGCCACTGTTGCTTATCCTGTATCTCTGAAATCTGAATCCAGTGGTTTGTGATCTGGACCAGAAAGAATACTCTGTATGACTCCATTCAGCAGGTAGAAACAGCTGCTTTGGGCTTCTAGAACTGCAGCTGGCACGATCTCCCAGTTGTTTGTCTGGACCTCAGTACTGTTTGAGCTCCTTCTCTATCAAGAAGTCCCAGTGCAAGCCTTTCTTGACAGGTCACTGTGTAATGGTTAGTTTTTCCTTTTGAGAAGAACTCTAGGGGTTGGTTTCAGGCTTCTGTAAAAGCTTCTGGTTTTGTCATTAGTAGTCCTTTCTCCTACAATTTGAAACTGCTCTAAAGTCTGGAGGAAGCTTGCTGTTCATTTCCCTAAGGGGGAAGATCAGGAATTAGTTTCAGTGAAATGATTTCTCAGTTTTCTGAAGAAGCATTCTGTCATTTGGAAATATAAGTTAAATTTTCATTTTGTGGTTGAAATAATGTCTTCTGGTAGGTATGTTTTGGTCTAAGAGAGATTCCTGCCCATAGGAATAATATACTGAAAAATGGAGCATAAATTATGAAATATTCCTATTTTTTGTGTGATCACTGAGGAAAACTGCCCTGACAGAGCTTGACTGGAGATACAGCACCTTTGGTTTTCAGACCATTGTTCTGATTCGGTCTGCAAAGGTAACGACTTTTAGTATTTAAAACTGTAGGCAGATTACAGGGAATGGCTGCTGATAGTGCTTTAAAATATTTAGTCACATCCAGCTCATGTAAGTACAACATAAAAACCATTCTCATGGAGAGATCTTTGCGTTTTAAGCTTACTCAGTCCAAGTGTCTCAGGGAGTTGGTTTTTTTTCGTTTGGGCCTTACATAAAAGGTCAGAAGGCTTTCCTCCTCTTCCGAAGACTAACAGGGTGTAAGCCAAGGCAAAGCATGGGTAGCTTCAGGCACACGCTGTTTTCGAAAGGCTTTTCAAGGCTGTCTTCATAAGTAATTTTGTTTGAGTCTCTCTGTTCTGCAAGAAGTGAATCAAAAGAATCCATGTCCCTTTGGTTAATTCAACGTAGATGATTAGCTTAAGAGGGGAGATACCACTTTAGTTGGAGTCAATTCTGCCCTACTTGTGAAAGCAAGCTCAAAAAAACCCCCAAATCTTTGTGATCCAAAGCCTAGCACTGCCAGTTTAGTTTCCATTTCAATGTAAAGCACTGAGCAGCTGAGCAGTGTGGGTGTTGATGGATTAAGCTCCAAGAAATAGGCAGAGATGGCTGGTGCTCTTCTGTGCTCTGTCAGTCTTGAGCACTAGCAGCATGGGTGAATTGTTTTTAGGGAACAGCTATGAAAGCAATGGCGCAGTTTTCATGCTTTAGCTAAGTGCCTGTGTTGTTGCAGGGCAAGCTAGTCTGACTTTGGAATCTGGTTTATGCAGGTGAGACTTTGCTGTGGTTTGTTTTTCTCCAGAAATCTCTTGCTTTTGTAGCCTAACAGAAGCAAAAGCAACTTAAGCTAGATCAGGAAAGAACCTCATGCATTAGCAGACTCTCCTTTAGTGACCTTCAAGACCATTTTGCTGTTGGCATTCAAACTATTTAAAAAAAATGAAATCTCTGAATTGCTATGTAATTACATAATAATATATATTCTTATGAATTGACTAATTTTTTTTTTCTGTGTTTGTGTTGTTTTCAGATGATAATACACAGATGATAATGCCCTGATTCCTAGGAACTCATTGGTAATTGTTAGAAGAATCCCTGTTGGAGGAGTTAAAGCTACCAGCAAAACATATGTTATGTAAGTATCCATAAAGCATGGTATTCTTTGTTAGGGGTTCCAGTGTGTTAACTTTTTGGATGGATATTAATTTACAGAGGCATTCAGATTGTATCTTTCTTGTTAAAGCTGCTGTTAGCTTTTGTTGTCATGGGGTAGATTTTAATGTATCTGTCCCAAAGGAGACTTACATTTTTAGGCCTGCTGGGACGTGGGATTCAAACTCCGACAACAGTAACTTTAAAGATGATTCTATTGGGTTTGTTCTTGGGGTTGATTTTTCTGAGACCCAAATTATAGATCCTGTTTCCTCTACGTGGAGAGATTCCTTATTATGTGCGTTTGCTTTTATTGCTTTTATAGTAAGGACAGATACGCATTGTAGCGTAAACTTAGAATTTGTTCCCATCTCAGAAGAGTCTGATTCTGTGTTTGACTATTTATTGGATTTGGGGTATTCTTACGCCTCAAATCTGGGGTTTTTGCATACTATCTATAGAGGAAAGATGAAGGGTTGCCAGCTGGTAAACCATGCAAACAAGAATTTCCATTCATAAGTGATTCCTATTAGTTTCCTAAAGACAGTGTCCATCTCCAGCAAGAGAAGAAGAACAATATCCTGAAGTGTGTTGCCTTTTGTGCGAGTACGATGAAGGAGTAGTTAATCCTTTCCAAATTTGAAACTCAGTAAGAAGTTTAGCACATTACCAAATATTACGAGTTATCTTTCCAGGTCGGTTTTTACCCTAAGCTGATATCTGTGCTCCAGGTTTTAGTTCTGTATTCCTAAAATGTACGGAGGACAGAGAATCAGGTGTATTGACTAAAATTACAGATATTCAAATGCCATCCTGACTCCAGGATTATTGCTGTCATTTATGTATTCATACAGTCCAGTTCTATATCAGCTACATTAGCATTGTTTGAACGGTCATGTTTTCCAGCCTTCTTAAAGATATGCCTCTCCACCACAATTAGTAGATATTATTAGCTTGTGGTTTTGCCATGTCTTTCTGATGTTGCTTCTCAGTAAATAAAGTAGACTGATGAGTTACAGTGTGCCTTGAACAAACAGTACAGCAGCATCCTGGTACCCATGAAGCATCTGCAAGCAAAAAAACCTGAATTTACATGGCTCTGCATGTAAACTTTGGGCATCTTACTGCAGTAGTTGTTGCAGTGCTTTCAGGCACTCCCTAGTGATTCTGGATGCCACAGCCTTGTGCTTATAAACATGGCCTTGTTTTGGGGGTTAATTTAAATATGTATGCTTAGTGCTGTCTTGTCAATGCATCCTCCGTTTCTGGTTGGGTGGCACCCTCACCACAACTGGAAGAGTGGTGAACGTTTGGGAATGATGAATGTATGCTGTAATGGTGGAGAGGCCTTCAAAAACACGTTACTCGCCTTGTAGTATGTTCTTCAAGGTAAATGGATGAAGAAGCCATTGTGTGGTAATCTAAAGTATTTCCTTGTACTTCCTCACCTTCAGGAGGTAGGTGGCTGTGGTTGCGAGCCTGGTGGTGTTCTCACAGTGGCAGGAAGCATGAACATTTTTATTTGCGCATCAGTTCCACAGCAGCCTTTGAATTGCCTCTGCTCATGGGACACTTTGGATGATGTATAAATTGTTTGTTAATGATATCAATGGTTGCATGTCTGATTCATGATGAGTAGCATGCAGATACAGATCAACGACTATGTGGAATCTCACAAGTTTTGAAATGTAATAAATATTTCCTAAAATATTGCAGCATTTTCAAGATTATCTTAAAGCAAATTCTGGCAATTAAGAACTTTTTTTTTCCCAAAATCCTAGGAACTGCTTTCAGGTGACATTTCTACTACTATTTTTAGTCACTATAGCATATGTGGCACTTAGTATTTTGGCAGTTTCATGGCTAAATATGGTAGATATCTGAACACAGTGCTTGGGCTTTCACTAAGAAACACTGTTCTAAAGATACTGCTGCTGACATTTTTCTTATTTCTTTGTCAGATGGCTGATTTTTTTCTCTTAAGTAAACTTGCACTTCGAAGTGTCTAGACTATCACTGTTCTTTCTTAGAAACTGAAGTACTCTATCTGGTACCTACTTGTAATGCTAGGGATATACGGATTGGCTAAAGTTACCTTCGTATTTTCATGGTTGATTATTTAAGAACACAAGACTGTAGCAGAGACTTCACATTTTTGATACGTACTCGCAGAGACAAAATACCAGAGGACTTCCTCTTGCACCATTGTGTTCCATATCTATAAGTCTTAGAGTAATTTGTGACAAAGTAGAAAAGCAATTGGGGGGGCGGGGGGGGAGTTTAGTTACACTGAATGTACCAAGAGAGAACAGTTTATATATACTTATAAATTTCCACATTCACTAGACTATCAGAACATAACGGTTTGATGTTCAGGTTTTATAATCTGTTTTCACTGCTTTATGTTGGGTACAAGTGCTTTATTTTAAGTTCTGATCACCTTTATTTCTTCCTCTAGAAGTCGAACTGAGCCAGTGAGTGGAACATCAAAAGCAGTATGTAAAAACACAATCTCACACTTTTTTCTACACATTGCCCTTAATTCTAAACAATGTAGCCTTGTATTAATTTTCCAAAAAGTAACTTAATATATTTTCCAGTAAAACATAGTATGTGTTGTAAATACAATGTATTTGATTCAGCATAGTAAAAACTGAGTAATGCCATCATTTGCACAGTTCTACTGCAATACTGGTATTTGTGCCTAGTAATGCATTGTATTTCATATGGAATATGCTAGAATATTTCCTGAATGACTTTGTGTTGTACAGATAATGTATGATCGGTTTTATATCATGTAGGTTCAAGGTTTGCGCAGCTGAACATCGTGCCACGTTCTACATCTGTCTGTCTATAGCTAGTACTATGTCTGTTTGTATAGCTGCTTGTGTGCTTTTTGTTTCTTGCAATAAAAATGTTTTGGAGCGTATTTTTTGCCGTTTTCACATTGTATCACTTCACTTTTGTTTTTAAATGGTTTTTTTTTTACCTAATGGTTTTTCAAAATGTTATCAAAAACCACTGAGAAACCGTTATTGTTAAACTTGGTACTGTTTCTTACTTTTGACTTGGGGGTTCAAACAAATATCAAAACCAACATATAGCATAGGTTTTGAGGACAGTTCTGTGTAGCTAAATGATTCCTTTTCATGTCCTTAAATACTTGGGTATTTGTTCCTTAAACTGTATAATTGAAGTGATATTGTTTGGGCCCCTCTGAGTACATAAATGTCTTTAATAGATTGCCGTGAATTTAAATATCGTTGCTACACAAAGTGGTATTCTAAAGTTCTGCATTTGATCTTTCCACTTTATCAGATGAAGCAGTTTAGTTTAATAGTTTGTCTTCAAATGAAAATACCTAAACCCCAGTGTACAAATTTTGGCAAAAGGTTAGAGCCTGGTGCATTTGTGGGGAACATCCCTGTCATTTTTCTTACCTTCTGCTTGCAGTACATTTTTGGATTTGGGTGACTTCAGCGTTGGATGCTGCTTTAATTTCCCAAAGGTTAAGCTTTTCTTTAGTATACCACCGCTTTGAATGTACATTTGGAAAAGGGGCAGCATTTTTCTTCAGGTTTGAAAACACTGTTATTCTGCTGCTAAAATATAAATAAGTAACACAAGGAAATACTTGACTGGTAATGGTCAAGATCTTGATTTGCCACTTGGGTCAAATACTATGTGTAACTACGCATTTCAAAATAGTCCTTACAGTATAAAAATTACCAAGTGGTGTGTTTTATTTTTCATCTTTAAGTATAACTGCTTTTTCTTCACTAGAATGGTGTGAGGCGTTACACTAACCCTGGATCATTGGATCTGATCACTTGAAGCTGTTAGGATAACTTAATCTAGAAATTAATGAACTCTGGGTCTGTGTTCTGTGAAGAATACAGCCTCTGATTCTCATGGACTGGTATACAAGTATACAATCAACTTAAAATTGAAAACTTTTTGTATGTAGGTCTAAAAACACTAAGTCTAAATCTGGCATCCGTAATTCTATCACTGATTGGTTTGAATTCCTTTTTGGACATGAATGCCTCTTATTGTGAGTTTGAGTTAGTTTCACTGGCCCAGTGACCCTAGTCGTTAATGTAATGCATTTATGTAAACCACGTTTATAGTATTTGATCTAATTCAGATGGGTTTTTATTTATTGAAAACAGTTACTTTTCTCTTTGTTTACCAGCATGTGTATAAACACAAATCACAAATAAAGTTATAAATAAAGTTTAAAGTTCATAAATAAAGTTAACATCCTTTTAGCCTCATGTGTTCCCTGGCATGTCTGTGTTACATTTCTAAGTAGCATCTTACCATAAGCTAACATAGATGTCTCAAAACAAAATTAAAAAAAAGGAAAACTCCTGAAGTAGGAGGGAAGACTTAGTGTTGGTTAGAACTAATTAAAGTAAATGAAAGACAAAGCAAAAACATTCCCTTCTTTTTTGCTCTGACTGTCCCTGACTTGGGCTCTGGGTAGCCATAGGGAGGGTGGAAGCCTTGCATCTCTCTTTACAAGTCCTCTCTCTCTCTCTCTCACTGTAAAAGCACTGCAGCTTCGGGTGCTTCTAGTGTTGGAGACACAATTAGCTTTATTCTTACAGCTAACTCCGGTCTTGGTCTAAAGTGTTGGCTTTTTGTTTTGGTGTGTTTGATTTTTAATACACATATTTCTGTATGTATTTCAGAACCTGGATCTTAGTGTGGTAGGAATAAAGCACTGGAAAGCTTGCCAATTATTATTGAACAGTAAAGCAGCAAAATTAAAATTAGTTAAGATTTTTTTTTAAAGGATGCCCAAAAGCTTATACTTTGAATATTTCTTCATTATCTTGCTCTTATGTTAGATGTCATTCTACACTTCCAAATTTGTGCTGCTGTCCTACTGTTACTACAGCCAAAGCAAGACAGTGGATCCTTTTTGTTTTAGTATTGCTCTTCAGTAACTACAAGGATCTGTAGTTGGTGTTTGTCCTTCAAGGCTGCAGAAATGCAGAGTCATGCCCATCGTTTTAGTGCTGTCAAGCACAACTGTGATCCTTCCTGGCTGAATTTTTAGTTTAGCCAAGCTGTCGGGTTTTAGGAAACCACTGTAATTTACATGAAGCACTCCCGCAGTGAGATTAGCCTTTTCCTCCTATTTTCTGTCCGCTTTCCACTTGCTTTGTGTTAGTTTCTCTTTAGTCTTCTGTTTGAAATGGAAGTTATTACATTGACTGTCAATTCTTGGGGATTTGGTTTTTGTTTGTTTGGTTTTTATTCCAATTCTTCTGCAGTATTATCTTAGGGTTGTATACAAGTTTCATGGAGATGTTGTTTCTACTTGACTGATTGGAGGGACTGGCAAGAAATACTTCAGTAGAAATTTAAAGGAAAAAAAAAAGACACAAGAATGTAGGGTCATTGGAAGATGGCCGTTGGGCAAACATACTAAATAGTATATGAATTACCTATTTGCTGCTTTTGATAACTCTTTACTAGAAAGGAGTGCTATCACCTCCTTTAAGAAACTAGACTGTTGCCTGCAGGCCATATAAGAACTGCTTCCTACAAAAATACCAGAACTAATTAACAGTTTATGAACTGTTCTGTTTCAGTTACTGGTCAATACTAGACCGTTTAATGCTAGACTCCAACAGAGAGCTTTCCCAATTTCTTGTTTGCTTCTGAAAAAAAACACTAAATGGTAGTGGTTGTGCCTGCCATGAGAGAACATAGGCCTGTTTTTCACATGTAGAAAAGAGTGGCATACGCACATGAAGCTTCAAAATACTTGATGAGGCTTCCTTTTTAACAGAACTAGGTACAAAATGTTCTGAAAAGAAGGAAAGGCGAATCTTCCGGTAAGACTTGCAATGGAAAGAAGGTCTCTTTTTCCAGGTCCGGGTGTTCCTCTCCAAAGGCAGACTTTCAAGAATGTTTTAGTTAGTAATACAGTAATGTTGTATGTGCTTTCCTAAACATATAGCGAAGGAATGATTAACTGGAGTGAGGAATCTTCTTCTGCATGTAGATATTTTTTTCCCAGAGTCTGCGAACATTGCTCCCTTGAATTCTTCCACTACATTAGGTAATAAAGGACAAGAGCTTTTTGCAAGGAAGGGTTTGAATCTCTCTTCTGATCAATTTATTGACCTCTTGAGGAGAGCTTTCAGTTTACATTGTGACATTTTATTTGACCTTTTTGAACAACTTAAGACATAATGAGCAGTGATTCGAGTGTCTTTCTGATAATGTTTTACTAGCATAAGCTTAACTGCTGCTTGTGGCACAATATAATTAAATTACTGGAAAAGGAACAAGAGAAGAGTTACCCTTTTTACTTGTGGAAAAACTGCCCTTCAGCATTAGTTCTCAGTAACGCTGCAGTCCATCACTAACTCGTGGCCTGAGGACTTCATTCCTGCAATCTGTTCCAGTAGGTAGCTGGGAAGGAGGAGTGTGGTTGCAATGGAGAAAAAAATTACAGGATTGCGCTCTGAATACATGTTTTCATCATCACTAAAAATTGGTTTTGGTCTGATAGCAAGGAGAATAATATTAAATTCTCACCCTTCCCAAACTAATTTGGATAGTATGGCCTGTGGTTTAATACAATACAGGAAATTAGTTTTCTCAGTTTTTATAGGCTATTCTGTCACAGTAAACACCTTTATTTCAATAATGTGAGCAGTTTATTTTGTTCTAGACGAAGTGGTGGGTTACTTTTATGACTGGTGTTTTGGATTGATGTTTTTATTCGGGTTTTCTGGGGTATGGCGAGGTTGGCATTTTTAAACTTATTGACAGGACAGAGTTCATGTGCTTTATTTTGACAGGCAACTACTGTGTTCATAAAAGCATAACCATGTGCATTTATAAATGATGAGGCATTAACTGATTAATTTACAAACTACACTGAAAATAAGTTTCCTGTAGTGATGCTTCCTTCTCAAATCAACTTAAATATTTTTTTAAATCCTTTTTAGCTGAAAATTGACAGCTTCCTTACCCCTTTGACTTTTAAGTAGTTGTAAGCATTTGACAAGGGTCACTCTTTGAGATATTCTGGAGCAGTAAGTTGATCTCAAGCAGGTTTGGTTATTTTAGTTTCTTCTCATTAACCACATAGGCACTCTTAAGCTGTCATAGGTTTGGACTTTGTTTTTAATAAATACAAATTACACTAGGTTGGAAATGCCTCTTTCAGTGACACTCAGAGGATACTGTGCAGACTTTCAGACTACAGCAGAAGTTAACTATTGCTCTGTTTTTATTGTAGAACTTGAATATGTTTAATTTTTTGTGAACAGATTGATGACTCAGGCATCTATTTCTCTGGCCCAGTTTATTAAGGTGTATATATATATTTTCTTGTCAAATGCTTAAAAAAAAAAAAAAAGTGTTTGCTTTGTATTTCTAAATCTTATACTGTGATCTATAGCTGGATAACTGTTGTAATGTGAACAAAACTTTAGTTTAATTTTTAATAATTTAAAGTATTTATTTTCACTTTAAAATGTGTGTATATTTTGATACTGTCCTATAAAGAGTAGTTGCCAGTTTAGGAAGATAGAAGGGGAATACCTTATCAGCCTCAATGTAATGGCACATCTTCTTCAAGACACAAAGAAGCAGCACTTCAGAAGCTGCTTAGTTTGTGTCTTGAAGTTTTCTTAATGCATTGGATGCGTAACAAAATGCACACGTTTTGTTAATTTTGTGTTGGAAACTAACACGATTTTCACAGAATTTAATTGGCTGTAAGTTATGGACATTTCAGGGGGGTTGCAACAGCAAAATAGAAGTGTTTCTAGAAAACATGGGCACTTGCATGGCTATTTTTGCATTTCTAGTCATTATAGTTATAGACCCATTCTTTGAATGCTGCACAATTTCATGAATTGTAGTATATATACAGCGGACAACACAAGCTAATTTGTTTGAATGCAGACTCTGTAAATTATGTAAATGTACCTAATTGTTTATAGGAATATACCAATGTGTATGTGTGGCATATGAGCAGATGTGACCTTCTGAAACGGTTGTAATGCCACGTTTTGCTATGGAACTGCTTGCATTTTTTGCTCAACCTGGGAAAGCCCTAGTGACTGTGCTTTGTGAAAAGGCGTAGTGCTAGCCAATTAAATTACTAGTCTTTAAAGTTACAAAGATTAGAGAAGGCAGGGCCTAATGCAGAGGAGCTAGTTCTTTCTTCTGAAAATAAAGGCCATCTGCACAGATTCAGTATAGCTGTATTTTTCAGCCATTTTGTGACGTTATTATTGCATGTGCACACTCCCAGTACAAAATGCTTGGGGTAGAATTTGCCGAAGTGTTATGGCTTGTTCAGTTCTGCTCCCACTGAAGAAAGACCCCCACTAATTTCAGTGGGAGCAGAATTTGGACAATTTGGAAAGCTTTGGGAAAAAAACCTGCCTCTCATTTAAGAAAGTTCACATTTTCCCTTATTATACATATGGATTTGAAACAGCTTTCATGTTACAGGGTTCTTCAGGTGTTTTTATATGAAAAGAACTGGCTGAAGTGAGGACTGGACATGACAAGCACAATGAAGGGAGTCAGTGGGCACTGACTCACTGATTTTCGTCGTAGGAGTAGGAAAACACCCTGGCAGTCCTGGCTGTTTGGGTTAGGTAGCAGATCAGGCCTCTTGTAGGTATATGTTAATGACATTTGACACAAAACCAATCTGGCACCATCTACTCCAAAATAAAACACATTAAGGCATACAGTCCTATTTGGGGGGGGAGAGAACACCCCAAAACCACCAAAAACATTTATCCTTTTTTATTCACCTAACGTCCGGAGGAAGTTCTAGTGTGCAGCACTCCAACCTATTTTCCAAATTTTAAATACAATTTAGTAGGCAGGGATCTGTAGACTGCAAAAATTAAGTACTCACCTGAGAACTGAGAATGCCTAGGAAGTTTATGATCCTGCACGTGCTCACTCAGGAAAAGCAGGGAATGATTTTAAAGAGTGTTTACAAAACCTACCCCTAGTGGTTATTATCTGTTGTTTGCAAACATCCAGAGGCCCCCACCACTAGTAGGCACTATTTGTGCTGGACACCTCTTCTAATTACCTTACAGACAAAGACAACCCCAAGAAAGAGCAAAGCAGGAGAAAGACCTCCATACAATATGGGAATGCAGAGCACAGCAGAGCAAAGTTAAGGTCTCCTACATCCCAACACAGTCACACCTGTGAGACTATACTGACCCTTGACAGTTCACTCTCACCACATTGCAAGAATAAGACGTTACTTTCGTTTAATTCTGATGGTGTAAAAAACCATGATAATTCAAAAAACCCAGAACCATTCCAAACCAAGCTCCATCACTTTGCACAATATGCCATTTTCATTTCCTGCAACACTTGCAGGCACCTAGTTTGCAGATCTGTATGCTTAACACCTTTAGAGGTCAGTATTCTCTAACCGTCTTTGGACTCATCACAGTTCGCAGGCAAGCCAACAGCATGATGAGGCCTGTCAGTACACCACAAATGAAACTGAGGATTCAGCTTAATGAATGTTTGGCTCAGCTGGAACAGTTTCCCTACTAAGCTAGTAATCTTGCTTGTATGCCATTTGGTTCAGGTCATTTCAAATCCACAACTCACATCCTAATTTTAAGCATCCTAACAAAATAAAACAAATTAAAATCGACCCATTGCCATGGAGTATTTACTTTTTATCAATCTTTCTTTTCCAGAAGAAGAATGGTTTGTTGGAAAGTTTTTCAGCTACCTCTTGAGAGCTGAACCTCACTCTCTAGGGAGCTGGAATGAGTGACACAAACTGACAGCTTGCCCAGTAACCTGAGTGAGGTCAACATTTCTTGAAATTAGGAGCAGATATCACCAGCTCCGTCTGGATTTAGTTCAGGGCTGCGGTTAGATGTTCACTACAGAAACAGCAGTGTCACTGTCAGATATTCCTGCCCTGGGGCTGCTTGCTGCAACCCCACAGCTCAGCAGCTAGAAAAGTTCATGTGACTGTTTCCCATCTGCTTCAGTGCAGTCAGCTGGCTTAGTTTGAAGAGCCCTTCTTGTCAGCCAGAGGCAAATGGTCTATGGCCTCCTCTGCAGTGCTGTGCCAGAACTGGTTACCTCAGGTTTGTAACCTGCCTGCAGTTAAGTTTCTGACCTTCCCTTGAGACATGGACTAATATGTTCCAAAGCTTTTTAAGTGATGCAAACAAGGACAGAAATCAAGTTCTCGCGTATGAACCTATCCCAAAGCAGAATGCAGTTCTGGGCTACCTGACTTGAGGTAGCATTCTAGTGTGTCATTCCCAAACAACATAGGCCCTGCAAAATTTTTAGACATACAGACACTTGAACAGGTCAATACTGTAGCGAGAAATCCAAGGAGCTGCTATTACAGCTTCAACTGCCAGATCATGGTAGAGGAGGAGATCTCGTTCCCAACCAATGTTGCTTAACTAACCACTGTATTATCATACTGTAAAGCAATTCACTCATGCTCATTGAAGAAGTTCTGTCAACTATATACCATAAAACAATGAAAGGCATCTGAAGTCAGAACTCACTTGGTATTAGCACAAGTCTAATTTTGCAAAAGTGGCTGTTCCACATCTAATTATGTAAATACAAAAATCAATACAAAATTGGCATGCACTGGAAAGAACAGCTGCTCAGTCCTGTAATGTGATTATTCATGAAGCATTCAAAAGGCATAGATCTAATCACAGGTCACCTGGCTAAAACAGCCATGTTAGCTCTGAAAACCTGTCAGTCAGTGGAACTACCATAGTAGCAGAAAAGGAAAACAGCTTCACATTGAGAACTGTGCATAACGAGGATCCTTTTGAGCATCCTTTGGTCTTGTAGAATTACTGGTACATCATTCCTTCATTTTGTGATGCTTCTGTACTGTATGTGTGCATCAGTATTTCTGCCACAGTCTAAAACCAGTTTTCCCTAACATATTCTCACTTCTGTACCACCCCTGTGTCACAGGTTGTTTGTATATAGAACAGCCAAATGTGTCATGAATTTCTCCCTCCAAGAGCCTCAGCAACGGAGCTGGGTATGGAATTGGTTTTCCTGTCCTCTAACCCTTTTTTATCATGTCAGGACATTTTTGCTCCAAACTTATGATAAAGAGTTTAAATCTTGATGAAAAAAAATCCAAATGTTTCATTCAGACATCTGTGGTATCTTATGTCTTGATTTATGGATCCTAAAATTACAGTGAAATGGCAAGTGGCATAAAACTACATTTTGAAAAATGTTAAAATGTAACCTTTTGATAATCTGCCATTTTTTCCCCATTTTCTCCTGGGAAAACTTGTCAAATTCACTTACCTCACAAATACTCATGTTTTTTATAAATTTGCTTGCTATGAGGAATATATTTCATGTACAAACTCTAACCAGCTCTACTCAGCATGAAAATCAGGAGTCAAGAGTACAGCCTGAAAACCAGCCCAGGTGACAACCAACTCACTTCAGTGCTAGAAAAATGTTCTCTTTGACTTCACACTTTTCACATATAACAGTAAAGTAAGAAAGTATCAGTTCCTGAGCTTGTCGTAGCATTGTTGTTGCTTAAGAACGTATTGCACATGGTAATGCACCTTTGTTGGATTTTGGTTGTTCCGATGAGCCACTTCCAACCTTTCTCTTTTTCCTTGGAACAGCTGGATTTTTCCTGTCAAAGGTAATAGGACTGTATTGAGGGAGGCTGTTGAATTTCTTTTCAAATTCTTTTTCCAGCTTTGCTAAGCTAAAGGGGAAACAAAACCAATCAAATTAAATGTAACTCCGTTTCTGGAGAAAAAACTATATTGTTTAGGATCATACGTGCGTATGTACATACCTATCTACACAGAGAGAGGGGGAAAGAGATGAGCACACACACACTGTAAACATCAAACTAGTATATATTAATCCAACTTTGGGATGAGAACGTACGCTCCAGCTTCTGCATTTGTAACTCAGTACAAATTGATTACTTTAGTTGCATATATTAAAATTAGAGAAAGTAAATAAATCAATGTCACATTGGTGACATTTAGCTCTGTTTGCTGCACAGATTCGTACAGGACGTGTCTGTTCTGTGAGGGGAATGAAAACAAGACAATAAACCCAATAAATGAACAAACCAATAAAATAACTTCACATAAAAGTCCTTACGCCAGAATGAAAACAACAACAATTCAAACCAGAAGAAAAATGTCAATCTCTTCAGTCTTCTGGGGATAATCTAAAACCTGATGCTTTGGGGTGGGAATTAGCTTTGTAATTGTTCTGTGGGATTATATTTCCTCCCCTCATCTTTTATTTGCTGCGAGATGAAAAATGCAACAAGCTCATGCTTTCCTGAAACCCAACATCCCCCCTACTTCAGCCCACCCTGAATGACTGTAATTAGCTTTACCTACAACTCAAGAAATCCACAGACATGGTATTGTTGCTCCTCATAGCCAGATGAAAACAAACTACTTGAATCGGATGGTATGGCATGGCATTTCTGGCTGTAATGACTATGCTGTCCTGTACAAGCACTGTGTTCCAGCAAATGTTGGCAGCCAGGCAGGAGCATAGGAAGGAACTGAATTTTAATAAAAGGCAATGCATCCAGCTAGGCAGATTATAAATAGCACCATCAAGGACAGGGGAACAATGACGTTTTCTACTCGTCTTTAATTCTGTTTGCTATGGAAAACCTGAACTTGACAAAAGTTGTCATGACTGTTGGAGGGATGGCCCTTACATACTGTACCTTTGGAAGTATCACAAGAAATGTGACGTTTCACTCTGCTCTCTGAAGCAGCACATCAACCAAATTCCGTTCTGAAAGCTTTGCTACACAGAATGCTACTTCATTTTATCTCTGTAATCAATGTTAACATTACTTACCTAAATTAACAAAAGCATTACACAAGGAATCTCTCTGGCATCTTAGTTCATGAAAGCAAACTATGCTAAAGGACAGCACTGAAAAATATGCTGAAGCCCTATGGAAACTGATGCGGCATGATGATGGCTAAGTGCTAGAATAAGGCTGGCGGGCTGTACTGCTCTAATAGAAAAAGGCTCCAACTTATCTCAGTGGTGTTTCTGTAATCCTTTAAGTGCCTTTTTATGTAACCTGGAAACCCACTGTGAGACTGATTTTCAGAATACCCTAAATGCAACGGAACAATACAGTATCTCTCAGTATTGCCATGGACAAGTTACCTGCAATCTCACATCCACACCCCCTCAACTCCCAAATGTCCCCATATACAATTCTTTCCTCCATTTTCCAAATGGCCCTGAAGGAGGGGGAAAAAAAGTTAATTGAATCTCAGTAACCGAGATTATTTTCTTTTACTTGAATGTGCAAAATCATTTGGAAAGTAGCAAAAAAGCCTTCCAAATCTTTCTTCTCATGTCACAGACTTATTTTGCAAAGAACTGCAAAGCAGCAGTGGTTGCCATGGTTATCTCCTGCTGGAGATAACATTAATGGAAACTAAAATGCTCATCCTGTCTGAGGAATAGTGATATGCAAAAAAAGAACTGTAACAAGGCCCTCAAACTGCCATCTTCCTGCAGCACTGATTGGGGAGATCCTCTCAGTTTTGCATCCCCTGTAAGCTATGCCGACACTGCGACAGAGGGTCGTCCTTCACAGCACCAAGCAGTTGCCCTTGGGAAGACAGGCTTTCTTCTTCTCACTCTCCCTCCCAAAGCCCCCAAGCTGAATTCCCAGTGCTATTTTGTTTTTAAAACAAATGTCAACCAGAAAGCCACCTGGAGCAAAACCAGATGGGAGAGGCTTGCTTTGAACCAGACATCAGGAGTTTCCCTGTCCCACAGCTCAGTCCACGGGCCCTGTGGTCAGGATGGATGTACCCTCCAGATCCCTGGGTTCTCTTTAGGTCAGTTTGAGATTTCTCACATCGGCAAGGCATTTTTTCCTTGCAAACTACAAATATCTCTGACACCAATATATGTATGAGCATAACAGCAGTGATAGAATACTTTGTAGTAAGTTTGTGAAACTCTTGCTGCACAGGGTAGAAACTCCTGATGTGGCTCAGGTCAAGCTCGGTTGAGCACTGGAAACACTGGAGCTTGGGCAGCACCGAGTCCATTAGGAAGCAGGTTAAACTGTGCAGAGGAGAACCCCGCAACTATGCTGAGGTGGGTGCTTGGTACCAAGGTACTTCTGCGACGTTTTTACTGCACAGCAATGTAAACACAGCCTGTGATTTTCAAAAACTAAAGATCAATCTTTAAGATTGGGAAAGCTTAAAAAAAGCTTAGAAACGAAATACAACATTTGAATACCAGGCTGTTGTTTTTTACTGTTCCCAGAAGGAGTATCAGAGCAGAGTTTCTATAGAAGTTATTGACCTGTTTATTCGGCACTTCAAAATACAGTAGGCACAAAAATCAAAACTAAATAAAAGTGGGTAGTGACCTTTAAGAGGTAGTTGTAATGGCAATGCCCTAATCTGAGTGACAGACTAATCCAGCCCTCTCTCTCAACTCTTCGCACTCCCCCGGCCAAACCAAGCAGTCAAAACCCCAAACCCTAAAAACAAGGAATTGAAACCATTTCAGTGGTGACTGGAAAATCCCTTTGCCACCAGGGACTGGTACTTCTCAGCTGCAGCTCAGACTCTTAGAAACCTCCAAGTTGAAGGCTAGTCTGGGGAGATCTTCACTTGTGGCACCCAAGCCACCATCGTTCATGCTTCTATAAGAAACAGTGGCATTATAACTGTAGCACTCTTCTTCCTTCTAGACTTTGGCAATCAACATCATTCACTTCTCCATCCCACTGCACCTGTGCTAATTAGTCACCAGTATGTTAATATTACCTCTGCCAGCTGAAATAATGCTGATGTTCCACACTGTTTTGTTAAATCAGAAGGACCTAAATGGGATGTACTTGAAGAAATCTAAAGAACAAACAGGGGGAGAAAAAAGAAAAACATTATTTTACCAGCATAATTCCTTCATGTTTACCACACAGCTTTTGAACAGATTATTTCCTCCCTCTTCCCAAAATTCATTCATGAGATGATATATTGAGAAAGAAGTGCAGACCTGTGCATGCTGTTAGAAATAAAGCCCTGCTCCACCACTGCTCCGGTGAATAATACCACTGGACTTCAAAAGCTATTTCCAGCTTTGAAGATCTTCTCAGGACTCTCCTTGAGGTGTAGGATGAACTGAAGCACCTGCTCTCTCACACAGAAACAGACTCCAGCGGCTCAGCACCAATCTACACCAGCATGCAACCCAGCTGGTGACGTTTTTGAAGGCTTAGTTGGACATTTGATTGCAAAATCACTCCATTGCCACAGCTTAAGAAGGTTACTCCTGTCAGGCCATGGCACTGCCTGTTGGTGTCCTACAGGTCTCATACAAAAGAGATGCTATGAAACCAAAGTGAAGTAGGAGCCCTCAAGCCTTTGGTAACCTTTACTACCCCTCAGAGTACGGGAGGCTGTCTGGCAAGCAGGTAGCGGATTATTCTCCAGAATCTTTTTCCTTTTCAATACTTTAGAGTGTTCTGTATCAGTTTTGAGCTAAGTGCAAAGAAATGATCTTTTCCTAAACAAATTAAAAGCATCAGGCTCAGGACTGGGTATTAGTATGGAGAAAAAAAATGTTCTCTTTTTAAGGACATAGCCCATAATCCCTGATCAGGCTTGCAGGTTTCTTACACTTGCTTCCTTAGAAAGAAGTGGAGTTCTAGGGACTGGAGAACTAAAGTGTTTACAACCTTTTAGCTCCCCCTATCCCCCCAAACTCAGTTTTCATTGCTCTCAACCAACATGGGCCCACAAAGTCGATTTTGCAGAAATCAGCCCATCATTGCCAGAAAGGAAAGAAACAAAAAAGGTTAATGATGCCATCTCTATGTCTCCCAGAAGCTACAGCTTTTCACAGCATCTCTCAAGCTCTGACCATTACAGCTCAAGTCTCCAAAGGCCGCTTACAACCAAGCTTTGTTAGTGCTGTGAGCCCTCTGCGGCAGAAGTGGCCTCCTTGTCTTGTGGAGGTGACACACGCACCCCCACTGCTGCCTCCCTTCACTCTCATGCCTCCACCCTGAAGGCTCAAGACAAGGCATGCATTTAGGCACAGCAAGAGACTCAGCAGAGCTGATCAGCAACAGCCTCCCAGGCTGCAGACGGCAGAGTGGCTGCTCCAACCATTTTGAGAAAATCTCAGAACTTAAAAAAAAAAAAAAATTAACCCACTTCTGCTGTTCAGCTCTGCCCCATACACCCCCACACTCCCTATAGCGCCCCGCCCCATACATCCCCACACACCCTATAGCACCCTGTCCCATACATCCCCACACTCCCTATAGCACCCCACCCCTATACACCCTCACACTCCCTATAGCACCACTGTGCCTTTAAGGCCTGCCTGCACCACCATGCATGCGCACCTGCCTCCCCTGGCAGTGCCATCTTGGCGGCTGGTGGCTGCTCACAGTGACGGTGCTGCCCCCCGCTTCCTGTACCGACCCCTGGCCCTCCCACCCGCGCAGGACCGGAAGTGGGCCCAAAAGGGCACTGCCATGCTGCTGTACAAGGCGCAGCCAATCAGCGCGCGGTGGCTGTGGCGCTGGCTCCCCCTGTGGACGCCACCATTTCCCCCCAGGTATCACGTGGCCATGAACAACCAATCAGCCCCACCCACAAGGGACTCTTGCTTGCGATGTATAAACACAGCGCAGGGAGGCGGGACTTGGGGGCTACTTCTGGTGGGCATGGGCCGTGCCCACCACGCATTCGTTCACCTATGGGGAGTGTGGAGGGGAGGGATTCTTGGACCCCCAGAACCGCCCACAGAACCCCCAAAACCCCTCCAAACCACCACCCCAACCCCTACTCCTGTGCCCCCCAAACAGCCCCCCACTCCCCAAAACAGCCCCCAAAACCATCACCCCCACCTACCCCGACCCCCAAATGATCTCCCCCTCCCCAAAGTGTGCACCACCAAGTCATCCCCGTGTCCCCCAATACTGCCCCAGCCCCCACAAATTTCCCTTATCCCCCTTCCCAAATCACCCCCATTCCCAAAAAACATCTTAATGCCCCCCAAACCTCCCCTCCCCAAATCTCCCCTTCCCAAATCATCCCCAAGGCCTCCCCAAAAACTGCCCCCCAACCCCTGACCCTCCAAAACCACCCCCGTCCCCAAACCTTGCAGGCGAAGTGTGGGGAGTTGAGGGACTCGGTGAACTTCTCCTTCAGGGGAGAGATGACGAACATCAGTCTTAGGGGGGGACACATGGGGGTGTCAGTGATGTCCCCTAAACCCCCCCAGCGCCCCCCAACACCCCCAAGTCCCCCACTCACACCTTGGCAGAGGCCCCAGGGAGTTTTGCAGGAGGTAGGTCAGCTTGCTGTTGTGACAGGGGATGTGGGGCTCCTGTGGGAACCCTGGGGGTTAAGAGGGGTGAAAAGAGTTAAAATCCCCAAAGACAAAAAGAAATGTAAATATCTTGGTTGCTCAACTCCAATGTATGTTTCCTTTTAGTTTCCCTTTCGCAGATAATTTAGCCTAGCCTGTTGGTATTGTTGGCCTTAAGTAAGGAAGCTTAGATAGTAGAACTGCTAACAAGTATTCTTTATTTGAAGGAAATGTATGGTCTTTCACCCTCCTAACAATAATCATTAGAGTAAGAATACTTTGCCTGTGTTAAATCCTTGGTTAGTTAGATAGTTGCAATGTAGATAGATAAAAAGGAATTCTTCAGGCCCTATGTCCCTGGAAAGGGTTGATAAGGAGAAGCTACACAAGAACCACCTGGTTTTGGGTATGCAAAGAAGGTATGAGCAAGACAAAGATGGACTGAGCCTGCGTAAAGACAAAGTTCAGTCAGCGGTCAGAGTGATGAAGACTACTGACTTCCTCCAACGACCACCAGAGGATCCCTAACGACCACCTAAGGACTTAAGTACACATGCGTCAGAGATATTTACATATATTAATGAGTTCCAAGAAATCTCATGTTTATATAAATTAATCTTATGAATATGTATGATTTTGCAATATATAATCTCTGCGATTCTGCTTGTTTGTCGGAGCACTTATGGTGGAGCGATCCCCAGTGCTGCCCAGTGGTGTAATAAAGGATGCCTGCTTAATAGTAACTCCGTTGCTATTGAGTTTTATTTTGGGAGCACTCTGAAACTCCAATTCGTCTGCTGGGAGATTTGGATTTTAAAGGGTAGTCTCCACAAATTTTGTTTCAGGGGGACCCTGAGAACCCCCCACCCAAACCCCGGGCCTCTCCGTCCCATGTTGGAGAGAGCCATGATGACCTGCCCTAGGGTGGAGAGGCTGGCATTGATGGCCTCTGCCTCCCGCAGCCACTTCCCCCGTGACAGCAACTCGTCCAGCTGCTCTCTGCCCGCGAGGTCCACCAGGCTCACCACCACTGAAGGGGGGAGGAGGGTCACCCCAAAAATGGGGGGCCCCAAAAAGGGCTCACCCCAAACTGGTGGCCCCAAAAAGGCTCACCCTAAACTGATGGCCCCAAACCCATGGCCCCAAAATGGGGGCCCCAAAAAGGCTCACCCCAAACTGGTGGCCCTGAACCCATGGTCCCAAACTGGTGGCCCCTAAAGGGTAGCCCCAAAGTGGTGGCCCCAAACAACTGGCCCCTAAAGGCTTGCCCTGTAGTCCCTTAAAGGTTACCCCAAACCCGTGGCCCCAGCACAGCAGACCCTAAAAGCTCACCTACAAAGGGTGAGCCCCAACCAGGGGCCCCTAAAGGTGCACCGCCAAATTAGGTGAGCCCTAAGAACTTGCCCCCAAACCAGCAGCTTCTGAAGGCTCACCCATAAAGGGTGCCCCCAAACTGGTGGCCCCCAAAAGGATCACTGTCGTGGTTTAGCCCCAAATGGCAACTAAGCACCACACAGCCGCTCGCTCACTCCCCCCCAGTGGGATGGGGGAGAGAATCGGAAGTGCAAAAGTAAGGAAACTCGAGGGTTGAGATAAAGACAGTTTAATAGGTAAAGCAAAAGCCGCACACGCAAGCAAAGCAAAGCAAGGAAATCATTCACTCCTTCCCATGGGCAGGCAGGTGTTCAGCCATCTGCAGGAAAGCAGGGCTCCATCACGCGTAACAGTTACTTGGGAAGACAAACGCCATCACTCCGAATGTCCCCGCTTCCTTCTTCTTCCCCAGCTTTATATACTTAGCATGACATCATGTGGTATGGAATAGCCCTTTGGTCAGTTTGGATCAACTATCCTGGCTGTGTCCCCTCCCAGCTTCTTCTGCACCTGGCAGAGCGTGGGAAGCTGAAAAGTCCTTGACTAGTGCAGCAACAACTAAAACATCAGTGTGTTATCAAGACTGTTTTCAGCACAAATCCAAAACATAGCCCCATACCAGCCACTATAAAGAAAATTAACTCTATCTCAGCTGAAAACAGGACAATCACCCATAAAGGGTGCCCCCAAACTGGTGGCCCTTCAAGTCTCACCCCAAACTAGTGTCCCCAAACAGTGACCCCTAAAGGCTCACCCCAAACCAGCAGCCTCTAAAGGGTGGCCCCTGAAGACTCATCCATACAGGGTGCCAGCCCCAAAAGGCTGGCCCCAAACCGGGTGACCCACTCATGTCTCCACAGTTAACTCTAGCAACTCGTAATTAAATTTTTACACTATCACAGAAAATGAGCTATCCCTTCTCCCAGTCTTTAATGTAAAATAGGGAAGAGTCCCATTAAATACCTATTCTATTCCTATGATTTAGGTACTTGTGAATGTCCCTTCAATAACATGAATGAGGATTCCAAATGCCTATTGAAACGCATTATAGAGTACAGAGTAATTAAAAGTGTCATTAAAATATATTCAGATAATTACTATAGTCAGAATGCACATCTGTATCCCAATTTACATTTAAACTTCTTCCTTATCTTCAAATCATCTTGATTTCTATTGGACAAGCAAGTAGATTACATTTTCATTATAACATAGAAAAATACTAATCATTGGGGTTTTATCATTAAATAGTTATCAATAACACTGCAAGTCTGTCAAAGGCAATTTGCAATATGCTATGCCGTTAGCAAAAGCTGGGGGAGGGAACTACGCATTATTAAATTTGACAGTTAAGTCAGATAGAAAGAGACAATTAGAAGTGTTCCTAAAATCATGGCCTCAAAAAACATTAAAACAGCATTCGAAATGGTTTAACTTTTACATGGAAAAGTGAATGTTTTTTGTTTTTAAGCAAACATTGGATTCTTTTCCGACTGAATTTTACAGTCGTCCTAACAACAAAACCAAAGCCTTTGTTATTCAGATTGCATAACTAGGGACCAATTTGATTTCCGACCCTTTTGGAGACACGTAAAGCAAGTATAGTCAATCCACTGGAAATGTTTTCAGCCGGGAAACCTGCGTACATTCAGTAGCAGTAAAGTCATCAGGCAATACATGGCTACATAATTTTTTCCTGAGGAAAAAATGTTTTCCTGAGGACAGTGTGTTGTACATGTTTTCCTGAGGATGGTGTTTCCTCCCTCCCTTTGTCAGAAGTTAAAAATCATTCATACAAAACTTGGTGTTATATCAAGGAGCTCTGCAAAACACTTGCAGTTTGTTCAGTTTCCATGGTAAGCGCACTGAATGGGTGAGGACTGAGGCAGCCGCACGGCCACAGCGTTCCAACATGGTTTGCATTGTCTTTTACAGGAAGTTCAACAGGGCAAGACCAAAGGAAGCAGTGTGCAGCTCCAGTATGCAGAATCGAGAGCAAGGACTGAAGATACAACTGCATCTGACAGTAGTATAGCCTTATAACAGCTCGGTCTTTTGAAGATACACACACAGATTTTAAAAAGCAAGAATTACACATTTTATACAAATAACCACTTCATGATGTACACTCAGTGCCAGGATAGCTTGGGAAAGTTTGTACCACTGTTCAGATGCTGTCTGCAGACGCAAGTTTGGTCTTCCACTTTTTTCTTTCTGGAATTTCTTCATCAGATATTTCTCTCTCCCTGAAAGGAAATGCATTGAAGTTCTGTAGTAAAAATAATCTTAACAGTTCTCAATGTGTTACAGTAATTCAGCAAGAATGTTTCCCATGTTCAATCATTTTGTTACTTAGACAATGAGGAAGCTTGCCTTGCCGAAGGGAGGATGCTGAACTCTCCTGCCGTTATACTCATATTTTTCCATATAAACAGTGAACTAGTAAGAAAAATTCAGAGAATGCTAAAAATAAAAAGATGCCTTTTGCTCACAGATGGTCCTTTCTCTTCTGCCTTACTGTAATCTCTGTCATCCACAGCAGAAATTGCACAAATGATGGCCTATAAAAGTATTTAGTTCATCTATACTCATGAAACAAAAGCTAAATTGCAAGCAGTGATTTGAAACTGTCTCAGCAGATGAGCACATTTTTAGACTAAGGTTCCTCAATCAAGTAGGAAGCTTGGAGGAAGCTGCCTGTTGTGCACCTCAAGTTCTTAAATAAATAATACAAACTTGCCCTTTAACATTCCCAGGAGAGTATTTTTATAACCAGATTAAGATATTCTTCATAGTAATTTTGTTTCTACAGAAGTAGAAGTTCCTAGGAAGAACAATCAGTGTCTAAAAGTGCAACTGTAAAAACAAACAGCGCACCCCCCCAACACACACAAAGAACCCAAGAAAACCCAGACATTACTTGCCCAATTAAACACAGCCCCCAAAGCTTTGAAGAGTTTGAGAAGTAATCAAATGCACCAGAAAGCGATCATGCTGGCTTAGAAACATCACCCTACCTAAAGCTTCACCATTCTGTGCTAACGACTTACAAACCAGCATTCAGCCCGACATTGGTCCCCACCTCACCCATACCCCTGCCAGCCTACTACTGCCAACACCTGCAGCACCCACAGGAGGCACGTGGTGATTAACATTGCTGCTTCGCTTATTGATTTTCTCCAACGTGTAATGTAAACATACTTGTTCTCTGAGTACCAGCCCATGAATATGGCTTAAGAGCCCCTGCCCTGATTCTAATATTCTTTGCTCAAGCTATACACAGAAACGAAGCACAGTTTTACACCCTTTGAGCTGAAGGGACTGTGACCCAAGCTGGTAGGTAGGTAGGCAGGTGTGAATGTATCTGCCCAGCTCAAACATCACCCAGCTCCTGGGGAACACACCGCATGGCAGTAAATTCGGACCATGTAACACCAGCATTACTTCCTTCAGCATTTGCTTTTCTCAGTGTTTCATGTTTACTTACTTTAGGCCAAAGGCCATCTGCAATCAATTTTATTCCATCTCCATTTATTTGATGCAGATTTTTAGTGTCTATTTCACGATGTATTTCCTTCAAGGAGTACACTATAAGGTCGAATTTTTCTTTATCCTCTAAGTACGTTTCAACGCAGGCCACGTACTGACTTGAACGCAGGAATCCCTTCAGCCGCTGAGATTGTTTTCTGCTTTTCAAAACAGCCAAAAGATGCTCTTCGGCCCCCTTAGTCCTCACGATAAACCCCACTATCTTTTTATTCGCTTTATCTCTAGCAGCTCTTGTTCTGTCAGGAAGAAGTCTCTTGGAGGGCTTCTCAGGTGAAATTTCTGACGAAGACTCTTCAGGATCTTCTTCTGCCATGTTTGGAAAGGTCATTTGGACTAAACCTTGCTATCCTTCCTTTCTAACTGGGTAGCCTGAAAAGAAAAGCCACAATCATTCTTACTCAAATACACAAAACAAAGGGCTTTCTTGCATACATACTTACATATACAAATATAAAATAAGGGACTTTCTGATAAGCGAGAGGTTTTTCTTCCTCCCCTACTAAAAAGGGTAAAAAAACCCCACCACCAAAATCTTAATTCTGCCTTAAAAAATACAGAGTAGGGAGCTGAAACTCTGATGGGAGCTCTGAAATGAACACTCTACAATGTGAAGTAACTGGTTACCTGATTGTGGCTTTTCTTTTCAGCCTCCCCCCACTGTGTCCATCTCCTGTCCCCCTCCACCCCCTCAAATGCTTTCCACCAAAACGTACCCTGCATGAGTTTTCCCCCCTGCGCGAGTGTTTTTTACAGCGTGATGCACCACCCCACATCCCCCTGCCCTCCTATCTTGTGCCCCTGCTCCCCCCTCCCTCGTCTCCCCCCATATTCTGCACCACCTGCCCATAACCCCTCTTCCACCAGACCCGCGGGGTGCTGCATGCACCCCCCCCGCCCATTGCCCCCCACCCAAACTCCCCCCACACACACCCCACTCCCACCCCACTCTGCCCCTCCTCCAGTTCAGATTTGTGCTGGAAACAGTGCTGTCGATATGGGGACGTGTTCGTTATTGCTGAGCAGCGCTTGCACAGCGCTGGGGCTGTTCTGCTCCTTGCACCGCCCCACCAGTGAGTAGGCTGGGGGGCACAAGGAGTTGGGAGGGGACACAGCTGGGACAGCTGACCCCGCTGACCGAAGGGACATCCCAGACCACAGGACATTGTGAGCAGCAATAAAGCTGGGGGGGATGTTGGCGGTGGGGCCACCACCCAGGGACTGGCTGGGCATTGGTCAGAAATTGTTCTCACTTGCATTGCTTGTCTTTCTTGGGTTTTATTTTTCTCTCTTTGTTACTTTTCCCCCTCATTTCCTTACACCTTATTGTTGTTGTTATTTCTTTTTAATTACTAAACTATTTTTATCTCAGCCCACGAGTTTTCTCACTTTTGCCCTTCTGATCTCTCCCCCATCCCACAGGGATGGGGGAGTGAGCGAGTGGTTGTGTGGTGCTTAGTTGCCAGCTGGGATTTAACCACGACACAAGGTTGGCTGCAAGCCTTGCCTGGCTAATGCTTTAGGCTCTCCATGTTATTCCTACCATCTTGATAGGCCATCCGCGTTCTTCATTTCTGCGTTATAGTGCCTTTTGCTCCATAAGCAGCAGTACTCATGCCGTGCAAGCATGCCTGTCTCCCAGCCTCTGGGAAGTAACTCTGCCAAAGACAGAGAGCAAAACAGCCACGGCACAATTGACAGCAATTCTGCCTCTCAAGGCAGCCAGCAGGCCCCTTTCTCTTGTCTCTTACTCTGTCCAGCTAGGCTGGAAAGTTCGGGTGCAGAAACTCCTACACCCTGTGACTCCTTCTCAGGTTGTTAGCTTGGCCCTGTGTACAGGCTGCTGAGGTCTTCAACTCCGCATGGGACACAGGCAGCGTGGAGAGCTTTACACCAAGTAATTCCTTTCTCCTTTGGGCAGCAGCGGTTCTGTCGCTGCTACAGGCAGACACTTCCTCAAGGGCAAGGGGGCTGGGACGACAACAGGATGCTGCACACTCCAGTCAGACTAAGATGCTGCTCCCTGGGGACCCGGTGTGGGGAAAGCTGAGGTACTTTCTGCACTGCCAGTGGCTCTTCACTAGGGAACCGTGCTCTGGCTTTGGCAGAAAAAGGTGCCAGTCACAGGCAGCCATGTATCACTGTGTACAGGTATTTGGCAGGTGTCTTGCTTGTTCAAGTAGAGGCATATTTCTTGTCTTGCAGTCTTGATGCCAAAACTATCAGGGGTTCAAGTTACAAAAGCCTTTTGCCATCAGAGCAAGAAGACAGCTAGGTTTCTACCAGCTCTGTATTTCAGTTGTGTTGCTAGCTGAAAGTGGCTTGCAGGCCAGGAGGTGTTTAGAGGGGTCTGAATTAAAGAAACTGAGTGTTGACGTGTTCATTTTAAGGAGGCAAATCAGGCAGCCAAAGGAACTGAGCTGTTCACCAGACACAGTGGCAGAACAGCCCATCCAGCCTACCAAAAGTATTGCGTGCTGCAGGCAGCAAAGCGTGACTGCGATGCTTGCTGACACGAGCATCAAGGAGTGCAAAGCTATGCTGCTGTACAGAGCAAAGATGGAACTTCCAGGGCTCTATGGTCATCTGCTCAGGACATCTAATACACCAACCTGCCTCTTTGCCTTCCCTGCTTTATGTCTAATTACTTTACACGCTGGAGGGCATGGGGGGTGAGTACCATCGTGCAGCATCTCCTACCTGAGTGACAAGCCCTTCACAGGAAGCCTTGTGTGTATTCAGGATTGGGAAAGCAGAGTACTGACAGCACAAAGGTGAGGAAAGGTGCAAACAACATAACAAAGCCCAAGGATCACCAGCGTATCCCTCAGCTGCAGAGCAGCCGCTTGCATCTGGTCTGCTCAGATGCACTGTTTCCTCGTAAACATAGCTGCCCCCTCCCACAAAGCAGCTTTCAGTCTCTTCTTGCTTGCCTTCAGGATGTCATCTGTTTTGCCTTATTTTTTAGATCTCTCTCCAGCATCTGTTGAGTGGCTGCTGTCACTCCCACAACCCTGGTGCCACATGCAGACCGATACAGCAATCCCTGGAGCTTACTTGGGGGGAAAAAAGCCCTGATACCCATGTTCCCTGTGCTGCTTCTCCTCCCTAGGGAATGGGGTGGGAGGCATGGTCAGGAACAGCCACTGGACTCTTAAAGCAGTCAAACGCAAAGGGCTGAAATGCTCGAGCCACTTGGATGTGTTTTGGTAGAGAGGCAATGCATATCACTGCCTGGGATGTGTGTGGGACAAGGGCAGAGAGACACAAGCCCTGTACCCCAGTAAGCGGCTACTGTCTTTGGATGTCGTCAACTGGGCTGAGAGATCAGCCGTTGCTCATCTGACCAAATACTTGGAAAAGAATCATGAGGTGATGCTGCTGCCCGGTGACCAGAGGCGGCACTGCAGCTCAGGAGCCGCACATGCGCAGTGGTGTCCCCATGCTCCACATTGCCGTCCACCAGTAATGGCCATGGATGCTGCGGTGCCTGCAGGGCGGTGCTGCCGCACTCGCTGCTGCCTTCCGGCAAGGAAACCCCGCTGCTGCCGCACATGTGTGGTGCCGGTGGGCGCTTGGCGCGCAAAGCGCAGAACTGCGGTGCCGGTGCCACCCTTGGGCCAGTGCCGTGCCCGGGAGCAGCATGGAGGCATGCCGGTTGCGTGTCCCAGTGGCAGCGGATGAAGGCTGAGGCCACTGGTGAGGCGAGCGAGCCCCTTCGGCGGGTGCAGGGGTGTCTCCTGCCCACTGGCCGCCTGGGGGTGGCAAGACAGGAAGCTTCAAACCGCCCGCTGTGGCAGGCTCCCGGTCCGCTGGAGGCAAGCCGGGTCAGGGCAGCCCCAGGGAGTTACCCAAGAGCTGACAGAAGGGAGGAGGGGAAGAAGGTAGACAACCCCCAGGCACAGACGCCGGGCACCTCCCAGCTCACCAGAGCTCCCCCTGAGCCTGCCCCGGCCCCGCTCGCCCCGTGCAGCTGCCCCAGCTCCAGCACCTCCCCTGGAGCCTGTCCTGTAGCCCCAGGACACCCTCAAGCCCTGTCAGGAAGGCAGTGAGCTGGCCCTCGAATGCGCTGGACTATCCCTTAACGTGGGTGCCGTTAGCAGCGGTGCGAGGAAAGGGCGGCGTCTCCAGAAGCCCCTGCGGAAGGAGAGGCTTCAGCCAGGGGCAATCTGCAGTAATAACGGTGGCTGTTTCTTCTTCTTTCCCTTGCCCAGAGGCCGTGCTGAGGATGCGGTTGTCCGTTCCTGCCCCGGGGATGCCAGTGACGGCACCTGCCTCAGGCTTGCGTGGGTTGTCTGTGCCTGGCCTCGCTCTCCTCGCAGCGTGGGGGCGAAAAGGGACGTGCGGAGCGCTTACTGGCTGTGGACAGGAGCTGCCGCAGCTGAAGCTGGAGAGGCCAGAGAAAGGTAAAGAAGAAGAAATCTAAGGCCGGCCAGCCGGCAGCTGCCTCCCGCTGCAGGCAAGAGAGAACCTGCCTCTCCGGGTGAGGAAGGATCCCTCCTCGTAGTTCGCAGCAGGCCAGGCCACCAGCGTGCACCACAGGGTCTGTATGTGTAACCCTAAGCGTAGCACGGCCACGTAGTGCACAGGCAAGCACGACTACGTGTCTAGGAAGCCCCGCCTCGTGAGAGCTGTGAGACACCCATGCATTCTCTTAGGTGGAGGACAGCCAAGCAACCAGAGTTACAGAAGAGAAAGGGAGAAGGGAAGGAGAAAGCGGCATCTGACCTGTCAGATTCTTCTGGCAGTGCCGAGACCGAGAGCTGTGGTGAGTCCCAGGCCCTTGGGGCCCTGTTGCTACTCTTGTGCCTCCTGGACCCTCCCTACCCCTGCCCTGGCCCCCTCTTTTTCGCATGCTGCTGTGATTTTTTTTTTTTGCTTCCCTGTACCTCTCCTCTTGATTCTTGTGTCCTGCTCCCTCTCCCTCTTTTTTTTTAATCCCCTGTCTCTGTCCTGCACCCATCGCTGTGTTTTCAATTTCCATCTCTTTGTCCTGATCTGCATCCATCTCTTTTTCCCCACAATTGCTCCAGCCTGTTCCCTGGCGTTCTTTTCCTGTCTGTGCCTGTACATGCCGCTCCCCTGTACGTGCCACTCCATGTCCTTGCCTTCCTATCTTTCTCTCTCCTGCCTTCTCTTCCTCTCTCTATCCCTTTATCTTGCTCACTGTTGCTGGTTTTTTTCATTCTGTATCTCACGGTCCCTGTCCTCCTTCCTGTTCATCTCTTACTCTCTCTGACCCATTGTGCTGCTCCCTGGCCCTTTCTTTTTTTGTCCTCCCTCTCTCTGCAGGGCTCCTAAGACCTCTCCTTCTTTCTCCAACAACCTGTGCTTCTCATGGTCTCTGTCTTTTTCTCTCTCGGCATCATAATTCTTGTCTGTTGCTGTCTTGCTTCCTGTCCCGTTGTTTCTTGAAGGCTCCCACGCCCCCCCAGAAGCGTCCCACAACCCCACTCACAGGTGCACTGCAGGTCCCGGGCAGGGTTGTAGCCCTGGATGCAGAGCTGGAAGATGCAGTGGCTGCAGGACAAGCAGTTGTTCAGGACCATCCGGGCCACCGAGCGGTTGGCGACAGCTGTCTGCAGCAGCCCCAGCACCTTGGGGGAGGACACAGACACCCCGTTACCCCCCAAGACCACCCACACCCCCAATCTGATCTTTAAACTGGGGGAATTGGGGTCCTCCCAAATGGAATTAACGCCATATCCCTTTGTCCCCCTCCCTGCTCATATTCATGTTCCTCTCTGTCCTGTTGACCATCCCAGGTTTTTTCCTCCCTCTCCATCCTGCTGCTTCCCTGATTTTTCTTTCTCTGCCCTGCTCCCTGTTGCTCTTTCTCTTTTCCTCTGTCCCTGCTGCTTTTTTCTCCATCTCTGTCCAGATCCCTATCCCTTTTTTCCTCTTGCTGTCCTTTCTGTCTTGCTTGTCTGGAAGCCTTGCTTCCTCTCGCTGTCTTTTCTGTCTTTCTCTCTCTGTCCCATTCCCTCCCATCCTTTCTAACTGTATCCCCCTGTCTAGCTGGCTGTCCCTTCTTTCCTTTCTCTCTTCCTCAGCATTTTTTCTTTCTCCATGTCTCTCTCCCACTGCCCATCATAGTTGTTTTTGTCCTCTAATGCTGTCCTGCTCTCTGTCCCTTTTTTCTCTCTCTCATTCTGTCATACTCCCTGTGTCTAATTTTTAATTCCTCCATCTCTGTCCTGCAGCCCATTGCTATTTTTTCCTCTTCCATCCCTTTGTCTTCCTCCCTGTCCTTGTCTCTCTTTCCCTTTTTTCTGTCTCCCATCCTTTTTTCCTTTCTTGTTCCATCTCTCTGTCCTGCTCCCTATCCCCCACCCCTCTCTTGTTTTCTCTGTCCTCCTTGCTTTTCCCCCCATTTCTCTGCCCTGTTCCCTCTTTGTTTTCTTGGTTCTCTGTCACTCTGCCCTGCTCCCTGTCACTGTTTTTTCTCACTCCATCTCTGTCCTGCAGCCCAGTGCTGTTTTTCTCCATCTATCCGTCCTGCTGCCCATCCTAGGCTTTTTCCCCTCCATCTCTGTCCTGCGGCTTGTCTCTGATTTTTGCCTGTCTGTCACTTAGTCCTGCCTCCTTGTCCCTTTTTTCCTCTCTCTGTATCACCTTGTCTTGCTCCCTGTCCCTGTCTTTCTCTGACAATGTGTCCTGCTCCTTGTCCTTCTTTTCCCCCTTCTCTGTCATCTCCCATCCTTCTTCCTGTCTTTCTTTTTTCTCTTTCTATCCTTCTGCCCCAGTGCTTCTTTCTCCACCTCTGTCCTGCTCCCTGCCCCTTGTTTCCTCTCACTGTCGCTCTGTCCTGCTTCCTGGCCCCGTTTTTTCTGTCTTTCTTTCTCTGTCCTGCTGCCTGCCCAGTCGTTTCTTGCTATACGTCCCCGTCCAGCTGGCTCTCCCTTTTTTCCTGTCTCTCCTTCTCTGTCCTGCTCCCTGGCCCTTTTTTCTCTTCCTCTGCCTCTGTCCTCTAGCTCTAGCCCCACTGCTGTTTCTTTTTTCCTTCTTGGTCTCTTTGTACAGATCTGACCCTTTCTTTATTTCTCAATCCCTTTGTCCTGTTCCCTGTCCTTTTTGTCTCTGTCTGTATGTCCTGTGCCCTGTCACCATCTTTGTCCCTCCTTTCTTCTTCCTCTCCTCCCCCCCCATCTCTCTATCCCTCTCCAACCCTACATTTTCTTGCTTCACCTCTCTGCAGGACTCCTCGTCCCTATTTTTCTTGATTTCTCTACCTCTCTGACCTTTTCTTTCGACCTGTCTTTCTCTCTCTGCTCCTCGTTCTTCTCCCTTGTCTTATTTTTCTCTTTCTAGTCCTCTGTCCTGCTCCCCATCACTGTATTTTCTTTCTCCATGTCTCCGCCCCGCTCCCCCATCCCTCTCTTTCTTTCTCCATCCCTCTGTGCTGCTCCCTCTCCCCTCCCCGCCTCTCTCTGTCATTATCCTTGTATCCCTCGTTGTCTCTCCACCCCTCTGCCCTGCTCCCCATCCCTAATTTTCTATTTCCATTTCTCTGTCCTGCTTTTGGTCCGTGTTTTTCCTCTGGCTCCATCTCCTTGTCATTCTCCCTGTTGTCCTCGCTTGCTCTCTATCCCAGTGTCCTGCTCCCCATCCCTCTCTTTTTCTCTGTATCCCATTTTCTTGCTCCCTGTCCCTCAACTGTTTTCTGTATCCCTCTCTCCTTCCTCCTGTCCTTCTTCCCCCTGCTCCCCCACCTCTGGCCTGCTGCTTGCCACTGGTTTTTCTTTCTCCCACTCTCTGTCCGGGGTCTGTCACTCTCTCTCTCTGTCCCGCTGTCCTTCCTCCAACCTGTATTTTCCTCCCTCTATCCCTCTGCCCTTAATGCTTCTTTCTCCATCTCTCAGTCCTGCTCCCTGCCCCTTTTTTTGTCTCACTGTCCGTTTGTCCTGCTTTGTCTCCCTGGTTATTCTGCCTTTATCCCTCTGTCCTACTGCCTGTCTTATTGTTTCTGGTTACATCCCCCTATCCAGCCAGCTGTCCCTTTTTTCCTTTCTCTCTCCCCTACTCTGGCCCTACTTTTTCTTCCTCCATCTCTGTCCAGCAGCCCATCACCATTTTTTTTCCTTCTCTACCTCTTTGTCTTAATCTACATCTGGTGTCCCACCCTGGCCCCCAGTCCCTGTCCTGTTCCTTGTCCTGCTTTTTGTCTCTCCATGTCCCGTGCTCTATCCCCATCTTTCTCTCTCTCTCCCTCCTTCCTTTTCCCTCCTCCTTTTCCTCTGTATCCCTTTGTCTTGTTGCTCATCAGTATTTTTTCCTTCCATTCCTCTGTCCTGCTCCCTGTCCCTTACTTCTCTGTCAATCCTTCTGTCCTGTTGCCTATCATTATCATTGAAGGGTGGCCCTGAACCAGTGGCTCCCCATAAAGTCTCACCCCAAACCTGTGGCCCCCCCTAAAGGCTGGCCCCAAGCCGGGTGGCCCCAGAAGACTCCCACACACCCCCAAAAGGGTCCCACACCGCCACTCACAGGTGCACTGCAGGTCCCGGGCGGGGTTGGAGCCCTGGATGTGGAGCTGGAAGACGCAGTGGCTGTGGGATGAGTGGTTGTTCAGGTCCCTCTGGGCCACTGAGCGGTTGGCGGCCGCCATCTGCAGCAGCCCCAGCACCTTAGGGGGGGACACAGACACCCCATTACCCCCCAAGACCAGCAGCTCCCCCAAGGATTTGTTGTAGATCTCCAGGAAGCCGGCAGTGAAACCATACTGCCCACCAGCATCACACCGAGCTCCCCCAAACCCCAGAAGTCCCCCCAAAATGGAATTAACACTATCTTTTTACTCACTTCCCAGCCTCTTTTTGACAGCTTCTGGGCTCCCTGGAAGACCTGACGCACTGCCCATGGGATCACACCCCTGGTTTCGGGATCCAGCACATCCAGCCCCTCCATGGTGTAGGTCTTCCTGCTGCCTGTAGGCAAAGATGCACACATGGTACCCGTCCAGTGCCGACTGTGAGGGGAAACAGAGGTGAGGAGAGGGTGATTTGGGGGTTCAGGGGGCTGGTTTTGGGGTTTAGAGGGCTGGCTTTGGCGTTCTCATGGGTCTCCCCTCACGTGCGCCAGCAGCGCGATCTCCTCAAAGATCTCCTGCTGCAAGGCGGCCTGGGGGAAGATGCAGTCGAAGCTGAAGTCATGGTGGATGTCGCCTTGGTGCTCGTGCTCCGTGCGAGACTTTGGGGGTGTAAAAGGAGGTTTTGTGGGGTCCCCAACTCTGTCCTCATCCCCATGAGCAAGCAGGAGCAGCTGAACCCCCTATTTTGTCCTTAAAAATCTCATTTTTATAGGCGCTGATTCAGCCCATCGGAGAGGGACTAACGACAGCTGAGGGGTCTGCTAGCAGCACAGACCCTCAGCCCCCTCAAACTGGGGTAAGCAAGGGGGGGCACCCCCAAAGCAACTCACCTCCTCTGACCTGGAGAGCACCAGCACCTTGTTGTCCTGGGGGGGAAGTGGAGAAGCTCCAGGCCCTTCTGCCGCTCCTCCTCCTCAGGCAGCAGCGGCTGCACATGGCAGAAGACGCAGATGTTGTCCTGGAGAAAGAGAGAAGCCGTGATTTTGGGGGTGCAGGGGGGTTCTGATGGTGTCCCCCTCCAAAACCCCTCCTGAGCCTCACCTCGAGCTCCTGGATGAGGTTATGGAGACGTGGCCACTCCATCTCCAGGTGGTGGAGCTGTTTCTCATGCTGCTCCAGCCACTGCTGCTGCTGCTACAGCTTCTCCTCTGACAGCTTCAGCTGCGCCTGCCAGGAAGGAAATGGCATCAGTTGTGGTGGGAGTGGAACCAGCCCCAGTGGGGTGGAAAACTGGCCCCTATCATGGGGGGGGAGGGGGGAACCATCCCCCATGGGGTGGAATATGGCCCCAGTCAGGGTGGGGGGAAAAAACAGCCCCGACTGTGGGGTCCTGAGGTGCCTCCACTTCCCCACGTGGGATTTGGGGTGCAAAAGTGGAGTAAGTGGTGCAAAATCACCTTTTTTTTCCTTATTTTTCTGAAGGAAAGCGGGAAGAAGCCCCCTCCCACCCTGCCACCGGCTCCAGCTCCATCCCCATGCCCCATCTCCATCTCCGCCAGCTGAGTGGGCAGACCCTGGCGCCTTCCCCTCAGCCTCGGGGATGGGACAGGCCTGGCAGGGGGAGGGGTTGGGGGAAGGGTCAGGGACCCTGGCATCGGGGGATCTACTCCCCCCCTCCAAGGGATCCCCTCAAAAGGGACCCAGGCATCCGGGGGATGCATCCCGCACCTCCCCCACCGGGACCCAGGCGTCTGGGGGAAGGGGAGTAATGGGGGCGGGGGACCCAGGTGTCCAGGGATACCTCGAAGAACTGCTGCTCCAGCTGAAGTCCTGTCTCTGGACGGGGGGGAACAGGACGGAGAGGGGAGAGGGTCAGGGGGTGGGGGCACCCCGACCCTACCAGCACCCTCCCTGCAGCACCCCGACCCCTTCAAGACCCCCAGGAACCCTCACCCCCTCTTGAGGCACCCACCAGGCACACTGATCCCCCTTTCAGGGGCACCCCAGCCCCCAGGGCCCCCTTGGCACACCCTCCCGGGGCACCCAAGAAGGAGGAGGAAGAGAAGGAAGAAAGTGGAGAGGGGAGGAAAATGAGGAGGAGGGAGGTGGGGATGAAGCTGAGAAAGAAAAGGGAGACAGACCAAGGAGGAAGAGGATGAGGAGGAGAAGGTGAGGCTGAATATGAAGGAGGGGAAGATAGGGAGGCAAAGAACAGGGAGGAGGAAGAGGATGAAGAGAGGGAAGACAGGTGAGGAAGACGAGAAGGAGAAAGAGGAGGAGGAAGAGGAGGAAGAAGAGGAAGATAAGGAAGAGGAAGATGAGAAGAGGGAGGAAGAGGAGGATGAAGGAGAGAGGAAGGTGAGGAGGAAGGTGAAGAGGAGGAAGGTTCAGAGCATGAGGATGGGGGAGGAAGGTGAGGATGAAAAGGGGAGGGGGAGGAAGGTGAGGAGGATTATGAGGATGGGGGAGGAAGAGTGGAGAAGGAAGGAGAAGGAGGAAGAGGAGGGCTCAGAGGAGAAAGATGATTACAGGAGGAAGGCTCAGAGGATGACAATGATGGTGGGGGAAGAAAGCTCAGAAAAGGATGATGGTGGGAGGAGGAAGGGTCAGAGGATGAGGAGGAGGACGAGGAAGGCTCAGGGGAGGATGATGATGCTGACAATGGTGGGATGAAGGCTCACCACAGCAGTTGGGGCAGAGCCAGAGGCAACGGCTCTGACTGAGCAGCGTCACCCCCAGGAACGGGCTCTGGCAGCTGGTGCAGCACCTGGAGGGGACCCAGGTGTCCAGGGGGACCCCAATCCCCGCAAGAGACCCTGGTGTCCGGGCCCCTCCCGCACTCATGCCACGCCCCCCTCCCGGGGGGGCTCTGGCGGGGGCAGAGATGCTGCAGGAGGAGGCGGGTCCAAGCCTGGCAGAGGCAGGGTCTCCTCTGCCTCAGCCCCACCCACCTGCTCCTCCGGGGTGGGGGGGGCAGGGAGGGTGGCTCAGGGGGGCCCCATGGGCTGGTGCCATTTGGGGTCCCTCCTGCCCTGGGGGGGGAGGGGGTAGAAAATGGGGAGTCATGGGGGAGGGCAACATTTTGTATACTCCCCATTATGGTGCAGAATAATTGCTGGAGGTGACTTAGAAATTAAACTTATATTCACACTGTTAGGTAAGGCACAGCATTGAAGAAGCTTCCCGGGTGGAGTGCGGCTGACATGCAAGGAATCCATTCCACAGAAGTTCCCTAGGCCTGCAACCTTAGATGTCGGTAACGCCAGGGAAACCTGGTGTGTTGGCTCTAAGAGGAACTGCTCAGAGGATGGAGCGGTGTGGAGATACCGCAGCCAGGCTCTGTGATAATACGGGAACTTGAAGGTATCGTGGAACTGATAAGCTGCACATTTGCTACCCTGGGCCAACAGCCTGTCATGTTTTTGACAAAATGCTGTCCTTCTGGTGAACTTTGCTCATTGTAACATTGTTATAATACCAAAACACACCTCCATCCCAAAAGCTACCTGCCTCCAAGGTGCAACCACTCCTCACTGAGCTTGCGCTTTGAATTTTCCTAGTTCATACCTTTAAAAGAGAAGCGAGAAAAACTTTACACCAATTCTAAACAAAGGTATGTATGACTAGAGTCACTCAAGCTCCACCTGAAAGGTGAAAAATAGTATAAAATAGCTTAAGAGAGGGAATGTTAGGGAAGACACCATTGCGTACTGCTCTGACCTCTGGGATCAGTCCATGGGCTGAGCCTCTCTTCCCCCCCATCGGGATGCCTTTGGGTAAGAGTAGAACACTTGGTTACACCAAGTGCCTCCCTGGGAAACTTAGAAATCTCTGTAGAGTCGCTTTATTATCTTTTAACACATCTGTAGCCGGCAGTGTTACTCATATTCTTGGTGTTTGCACCTGCTTTGCAGACAGTGAATTTATCACCAGTAATCCAAAGAATCTGTGTGTCTGTTGCTCTAATAAACTTCACTCTTTATTGATCTAGGCATGGTAGTTCTCATTGAACACGACCAGACTCTACGTGTGGCCGTGATAGTTCATGCAACATGACTAGACTGGGGGTGTAAGCGCGTTATTAGTGAATCTGTAATCATGAAGTTCAGTACACTGGACACAACCAAACTTACAATGTTGTCAAGTTAATGCTGTTGCCTTACGTTGACCCTGATGAGTGGCTACGTATACAGTCCTTAAAAAATAACCATTGACCAAGTCTGAGACTAAGACTGGACTTAGCTGCACCTAGTCTCCTCTCTGAGAAGGAGTTTAGAAAGCAAGGGGGTCCTGTCTGAACCTCGTGACTCAATGGGAGGGTTCCCCCCCAGCCACACATCAGACTCCTACATGACAGTAACTCTGAACACAACATACGGGCCCCCCAATTTGGGGACCCCCATTTTCCCCCTATTTCCTCTCCATGTTGGTTCCCCATTTCTTCCCCCCTACTTCAGGGCCCTCCCTTTCCCATGCATATTTGGGGAACCCCTTATTCCCCCCCAGTTTGGGGACACCCCTTATGCCCCCTCCATCTTGATACCTCCCATTCCCCCCCCCGTTTGGGGACCCCAAATCCCCATTTTTCCCTTCCCATTTGGAACCCCTTAATTCCCCCCCATTTTGAGGACCTCCTATTTTGGGGACCCCTATTGCCCCTCCCCCAGTTTGACCTTCCTAATACCCTCCATTTTGGGGAACCCCCATTCCCCCTCAATTCAGGGCCTGCCAGCTTCAGCCCCCCCAGTCTAGGGGGGGTCTGCCCCTAATTCCCAGCTACTCCATTTTGGGGTACCCCTTAATTTCGGGGTCCTCTCCCCAAAGCCCCCAGGGTTTTTTGGGGTCCTTTGATTTTTGGCCACCCCCAGGTTTGGGGGACCCCCTAATTTCAGGGTCCCCCCAAATCACCCCACCTCCCTCCCCCCCTGTGCTGCTCCAGGGGAGGTTCAGGATCCCCCCGGGGGTTTTTTGAGTCCCCTGATTTTTAGGCCCTGACAGTTTTGAGGACCTCCCCAGCTTTGGGGACCACCCCCGTACCTCAGTGGGGCTGGAACACTCCAGCCCGTGTTTGAAGTCAAACTAACTGAGGTCACAGCTGGGGCCCAAGAACCGGCTCAGCTCCATCTTGCTGCAAAACACCTGCCCCGTGGGGCTTTGGGGGGTTCCCAAAATGAGGGGGGGTCCCCAACACTGGGGGACCCCAAATCCCCGGGGGCGTCGCTGAATGATGGGGAAACCCTGAAAGCAAAGGGGAAGCAGTGGGAGGGAGGAGTGGAAATGGGGCAGTGGGGGTAAAATCAAGGAGGGGAGATGGAGGGGTCCCCAAAACGGGGGTCCCCAAAACCCCAGGGGTCACTGACCGGGGACCCCAAAATCCAAGGAAGCAGTGGGAGGGAGGAGTGGGAATGGGGCAGGGGGAATGAAATCAATGGGGGGAAAATGGGGGGAGCCCTCCAAAGTTGGGGGGCTCGACATACCCCAGGTGACCCCAAAGTGGCCCCCAGGACCCCAAAATGGTCTGGGAGAGGGGTTGAAAGAATTTAGGGGGGGGTTGAAACAGGCAACTCATATTTGAGGGGGCACTGCTGGAAGTGTGTGTGGGGTGTGTCCCTGGAAGTGAGGGGACCCCAAAATGGTGCAGGGGAGGCTCAAAATGGCTCCTGGGGGGCTGTGAAACTACCCAGGGATCCAAGCTTAGAGGGGAGCCCCAAACCTGGCAAGGGGCAGGGCCTAGACCTGAGAGGGGCAGGGATAGAGCTAGCCCCACCCCAAAAGCCAACCTGGGTGGGTCCCTGGGTCTTGTGTATGGGTGAGGGGGCAGAAATGGGGGTGGAAATCTTTGGCTGGGGAGAGGTTGGGGGAACCCAGGCATCCGGGGGGTGGGTGGGGGTGAGGTAGCACTTGTAGTAGGTATCAGTGCAGCCGCAGGTGACCCTGGACTCTCATAAAACCTCCTGCTACTTCCAGCCGGGCCCCAGGGCGGGGCAAACCTCCCAGCCCTCCGCCATGCTGCCCGAGGGGGTAGGCGTGCCCACGGTGCCCCAGAAACACGCCCCCCCCCCACCCCCCCAAGTCCACTGTGGGGTATGCAGGCAGTGCTCAAATCCCCGCCCCCTGCCCACAGGCCCGCCCTGAGCCCCCACAGCCACGCCCCTGCCTTGTAACCCCACCCTGTGCACCCAAAGCCCAGCCCCTGCCCACAGCCCCTGCTACCACACTCCCCCACCCGTGCAGGTGGCACTGAAGCCCTGCCCAGTAGGGCACACAGCCCCCCCAACCCCACTCCCCAGAGGCTCACAGCCCTGCCGCGGCCCAGAGACCCCCCCAGTCCCCCTCCGCAGGGCCTGCAGTTCCCCCCGCCCCAGCCCCACTCCTCGGCCCCCACGGGGCACACAGGCCCCCAGCCCCACTCTTCAGCACCCCTAGAGCGCACACACCCCTTCCCCAGCCCACTCTGCAGCCCCTCACACTCCCACTGCTCCGCTGCCAAGGGGGTGCCAGCCCCACCACGTGCCCCCTTCAAATAATCCCGTAGCCAATCAGCATGCAGCTCCACTGGGCTGCCTGCACGGGGCACGCCGGGAGTTGTAGTCCCTGCCCCGGTGTTGCGCATGCACACGGTGCCTCATGCAACGGGGACAGCTGTGCAGGGACAGCTGTGCAACGGGGACACCTGTGCACTATCCCCGTAGGATAGTGGTGGTTGTGCAGGGACCCGCGTGCAATGGTGGTTCCGTGCACAGGGACGCTTGTGCAATGGGGGGTCGGTGTGTGGAGACCCCCGTGCAACGGGGTCCAGTGCACGAGGACCCTTATGCAATTGGCTTGGCGTGCAGGGACCCCTGTGCAATGGGGTCAGTATGTGGGGACCCCCATGCAATGGGGGGGTCAGTGTGCAAGGACCCCCTGCAATGGTGGTGATTGTGCAGGGACTCTTGTGTAATGGGAGCCAGTTCACAAGGACCCCTGGGCAATTGGGGCTAGTGTGCAGAGACCCCTATGCAATGGTGGTGGTTATGCAGGACCCTCTTGCAATGGTAGGTGCATGGAGACTCTCGCATGATGGTGGTGATTGTGCAGGAGCCCTGTGCAATGGTTGTGGCTGTGTAGGGAGCCCTGTGCAATGGTGGTGGCTGTGCAGGACCCCCATGTGGTACTGGTGGTTCTGCAGAACCCTCATATGACAGCAGTGGTTGTGCAGGACCCTCTTGCAATGGTAGGTGCATGGAGACTCTCGCATGATGGTGGTGATTGTGCAGGAGCCCTGTGCAATGGTTGTGGCTGTGTAGGGAGCCCTGTGCAATGGTGGTGGCTGTGCAGGACCCCCATGTGGTACTGGTGGTTCTGCAGAACCCTCATATGACAGCAGTGGTTGTGCAGGACCCCCATGCAATGGTGGTGATTGTGACGGACACCCATGCAATGGTAGTGGCTGTGCAGGACCCCCATGCAATGGCGGTGGTGTTTTTTCTCGGCAGCAGACTTGGGTTCCGGAGCAAAACAGCTGTTGTCCGATACCGCCAGGGTGTTTTGGCTGCTGCTGAGCGGCCTCAAGGCCTCCTCTGGTTCCCATGCGGCTCCCATGGTGTGTGGGAACCCCCCCTGCAACGGGCGCAGGTGTGCAGCGACACCCTTGCAAAGGGTGCAGGTGTGCAAAGACCCCCATGCAACACAGACTGGTGTGCAGGGACCCCCCCTGCAATGGGTGCAGGTATGCAGGGACCCCTGTGCAACAGGGACTGGGGTTGCTATCAAGACTCTATTCAGTGTGTTCTTCTTCCTAAAGAGCCTCATGTCGCACAAGCAGCTCAGCACCAGCCGCTGCAGGAGCTGGAGCCTCAGGCCACAGGAGCTGACCGAGCCTGAACTGGCTGAGGAAACGGATGCTGCAAAGACAGAACTGGCAAATCTGGCAGACGGGAGCGGGACGAAGGCACGAAGGGCCAAGAAAGCAGTTCCTAGAATCCTAAAAGTGTTTGGGTTGGAAGGGACCTTTAAAGCTCCTCCAGTCCCCCGCTGCCATGAGCAGGGACATCTTCAAGCAGACCAGGCTGCTCAGAGCCCTGTCCAGCCTGACCCTGAATGTTTCCAGGGACGGGGCACCCACCACCTCTCTGGGCACCCCGTGCCCGCATCTCACCGCCCCCAGCATCAAACGTTTCCTCCTTCTCTCTAGTCCGAATCTCCCCTCTTTGAGTTTAAAACCACTACCCCTTGTCCTGTCACTGCAGGCCCTGCTAAAAAGTCTGTCCCCATCTTTCTTCTAAGCCCCCTCTCAGTCCTGGAAGGTGCCAGAAGGTCTCCCCAGAGCCTTCTCTTCTGCAGGCTGAACAACCCCAGCTCTCCCTGCCTGTCCTCACCGTGGAGGGGTTCCAGCCCTCCGACCGCTGGTGTGCCCTCCTCTGGACCCACTCCAACAGGTCCAATCCCAGGAGAATGAGTTCACTTCAGAGGACGTGAACCATGTGGGAAATCAAGAGACCAGCGCCCAGAATGAAGGGATTGGACCTGGGGATCGGGTGATGGACGGTATGGGTATAACTGGGGGTCGCGATCTGGGGTGGGGGTGCGTCTCTGGAGGCGCCCGGCTCGAGCCATCACCTGAGAACTAATCAAAGAGGAGTTGGAAACCTTCCCTCAGACCAGCCGTGAACCAGCGGGATACCAGGGTCGGACCCTGTGATGGCAGCTGGCATGCATCAATCTGTAACAGACACCTTGGGAGCTGAAACTGGGTGGGTCATGACCCTGCAGGTCAGGGAGGTTGAGAGACCCTGAGGAGGTTTTCAGGGGGGCCCTGGACAGGTTGTGGGGGTTTCCCTGGAGAGGAGGGGGCCCCCCACCTGCCCTGACTGTGGGGACTCCCCCCAGGAGAGTGTGGTGCAAGATTTTTGGGGGGATGAGGGCCAGCGGGACCCCGAGGTGGTGGCTCTGGCTCTTCCCAGTGTCTCCCCAGGCACCCGCCATGCTGAGGGGGGTGTGGGGGATGTCTTGGGGCTGGGGGTGACCCTGGGGCTGGGGGGGACCTCAGACTGGGGGGGGGGGATCCTGAGGTCAGGGAGGGACCCTGGGAGTGGTGGTGGTGGGGGGCATTTGGGGACAGAGGTGTTTCTCAGGAGGTTAGGAACAACATGTGGGGGTTGAGACTGGGGGGGATGACCCTGGGGAGGTGGGGGGCACTGAGGGCAGGAGGGATCCCACCCCTGCCACGCGCAGCCACCCCTGGGGGCAGCCAGGACCCTGACCCGCCAGGGGACGAGGATGGAGACGAAGGGGACACACCCACGGACACTGCACAGATGATAAGTAGCTCACGCTGCACCCTGTTGTAGGGTCTCCATGGTGCCGTGGGCCCTGAGGGGGTGAGCCCCCACCCCTGCCAGCCCTTCCCAGGGGTCCCCAGGCTGCTGGACCCCCCTGGCCCCAGGTGGTGGGAGCCATGTCCTCCCGGCCACTAGCCACACAGTGGCAGCACTGGACCACGGCCATGAAGGGACAGGGCTGGGGACAGGGACAGGGGATGCCTGTGCCCCGCCAGGGTCTGCAGGGCTTGGGCAGGGGGGACCCTGGGAGGCAGCCCTAATGGGCAAAGGAGTCCAGGAAGGCTGGACATTCTTTAAGGAGGAAGTCCTAAAGGCACAAGAGCGGGCTGTCCCCAGGTGCCGAAAGATGAGCCAGCGGGGAAGAAGACCGGCCTGGCTGACTAGAGAGCTCTGGCTCGAACTCAGGAAAAAGAGGAGAGTCTACGACCTCTGGAAGAAGGGGCAGGCAACTCAGGAGGACTACAAAGGTGTAGCAAGGCTGTGCAGGGAGAAAATTAGAAGGGACAAAGCTGAGCTAGAGCTCAATCTGGCTGCTGCTGTAAAAGACAACAAAAAATACTTCTTCAAATACATTAGCAGCAAAAGGAGAGCTAAGGAGAATCTCCAGCCCCTAGTAGATGGGGGAGGGAACACAGTGACCAAGGATGAGGAAAAGGCTGAGGTACTTAATGCCTTCTTTGCCTCAGTCTTTAATAGCAGGGCCAATTGTTCTTTGGGTACCCAGCCCCTGGAGATGGAAGATAGGGACGGGGACCAGAATGGAGCCCCCATAATCCAGGGGGAAATGGTTAGTGACCTGCTGCACCACTTAGACACTCACAAGTCGATGGGGCCTGATGAGATCCACCCAAGAGTACTGAAGGGACTGGCAGATGTGCTCACCAAGCCCCTTTCCACCATTTACCAGCAGTCCTGGCTAACTGGGGAGGTCCCAGCTGACTGGAGATTAGTGAATGTGACGCCCATCTTCAAGAAGGGTTGGAAGGAGGACCCGGGGAACTACAGGCCTGTCAGCCTGACCTCGGTACTGGGGAAGCTGATGGAGCAGATCATCCTGAGTGCTATCACATGGCATGTAGAGAATAACCAAGGGATCAAGCCCAGCCAGCATGGGTTCAGGAAAGGCAGGTCCTGCTTGACCAACCTGATCTCCTTCTACGACAAGGTGACCCGCTTAGTGGATGAGGGAAAGGCTGTGGATGTTGTCTATCTAGACTTCAGTAAAGCCTTTGACACTGTCTCCCACAGCATTCTCCTGGAGAAACTGGCTGCTCATGGCTTGGATGGGTGTACTCTTCGCTGGGTAAAGAACTGGCTGGATGGCCGGGCCCAAAGAGTGGTGGTGAATGGAGTTTACTCCAGTTGGCGGCCGGTCACAAGCGGTGTTCCCCAAGGCTCTGTGTTGGGGCCATTCCTGTTTAATATCTTTATCAATGATCTGGATGAAGGGATCGAGTGCACCCTCAGTAAGTTTGCAGATGACACCAAGTTGTGTGGGAGTGTTGATCTGCTGGAGGGGAGGAAGGCTCTACAGAGGGACCTGGACAGGCTGGATCGATGGGCCGAGGTCAATTGTATGAGGTTTAACAAGGCTAAGTGCAAGGTCCTGCACTTGGGTCACAACAACCCCATGCAACGCTACAGGCTTGGGGAAGAGTGGCTGGAAAGCTGCCCAGCAGGAAAGGACCTGGGCATGTTGGTTGACAGCCGGCTGAATATGAACCAGCAGTGTGCCCAGGTAGCCAAGAAAGCCAATGGCATCCTGGCTTGTATCAAAAATAGTGTGGCCATGTGACGGTATGCTTCCCCCGCCCCCGACCTTTATCTCCTGTAACCCTGCTTAGGTGATAACCACCAGCGGTGATTGTAATGGATGCATCTGGTCACGATGGCTGCATCAGCTCAAAGTGAATTCAGGAGACAGATAACAACACAATAGCCTAGGGCTATTGTGCAATGCGCCCACCGAAGAAACTAAAACCTGTGGTCGGCATGCAAATATGACTATGGGTCAATCATCTTATCCCCATAAATAGTGAGCAGCTCAAGAGCCCTTTGAGCTCTCCTGCACGGCAGCGGGCTGCACGCCAGGATCTCCCCTTGAGCAGGGACGCCTCTCAAGGTTACTCCTCGAGGTTGAGAGATTCCTTGCCGCAACAGATCCTCAGTAAGTGACTAATAGCATGCTAAACTTTGAAATCTTAGCCAAGTGATATAAAGGATTGATTGCGCATATATGATCCTTTAGATATAAACCGTTGACCAAGTCTGGGACTAGGACTGGATCTAGCCGCACGTAGACTCCTCTCTGAGAAGGAGTTTAGAAAGCAAGGGGATCCTTCCGAACCTCATGACTCAACGGGAGGGTCTCCCTGACAGTTCTGTCTGACCCTGTCCTCTATGCAGTAAATAATCAAGTGTGCCTCGCCATTGAATCGTGTTAAAACGCTGTCGCATTGAACTTTGTTAACTCCCTATTCTGTATCAATAAACTATATTTTTACTTCTCTCTTACGAGTGAAGTGCACGCTCACTCCATCCGCGACAGGCCAGCAGGACTAGGGAAGCGATCATGCCCCTGTACTCGGCACTGGTGAGGCCGCACCTCGAATACTGTGTTCAGTTTTGGGCCCCTCACTACAAGAGAGACATTGAGGTGCTGGAGCGTGTCCAGAGAAGGGCAAGGAAGCTGGTGAAGGGTCTAGAGCACAAGGCTGATGAGGAGTGGCTGAGGCAACTGGGGATGTTTAGCCTGGAGAAGAGGAGGCTGAGGGGAGACCTTCTTGCTCTCTACAGCTACCTGAAAGGAGGTTGTAGAGAGGTGGTTGTCGGTCTCTTCTCCCATGTAAGAAGTGATAGGACAAGAGGAAATGGCCTGAAGTTGCGCCAGGGGAGGTTTAGACTGGATATTAGGAAATTTTACTTCACTGAAAGGGTTATCAAGCATTGGAACAGGCTGCCCAGGGAAGTGTTTGAGTCGCCATCCCTGGAGGTATTTAAAAGACGTTTGGATGAGGTGCTTAGGGACATGGTGTAGTGGTGGTCTTGGTAGTGTTAGGTTTACGGTTGGACTTGATGATCTTAAAGGTCTTTTCCAACCTATACGATTCTGTGATTCTGTGATTCTGTGATTCTGTGACCCAGCATCCTGCGGCTCTGCCCCCTTGCCGGGGACCCCGAACAGCCCCAAGGTAGGCAGTATCCCCAGCGTGTCCCCATGACAGGGGTGGCCTGTGCCCTTGCACACTCGTGTGCATGGCAGGGGGGAGGCATTGCTGTCCCTGTCCCCGGTGGCAGCCGGCACAGGGGGAACCTGCAATGAGGGTCCCTGCCAGTGGGCTGGAGCTCGTCCCTGCTGTGGGGACAGGTGGGGCCAGCTCCAAGGAGCAGTGGCGGCCCAGCCCCCTCCCTGGGGTCCCCTCCCCCCTGTCTCCAGGGGTCCCCTCCATCCTCCCCTGGGGAGGCAAAGGCAGCAGCTGCATATCCAAACCCAGAGGGTTTTACTGGGGGGAACACGGATCCCAACGATCAGCCGCAGGGACAGGGGAGGGGGGGTGTCCCAGGGATCAGGACAGCACTGGGACACCCCGATGCCCTTGGGGGTGCTGGCATGCGGGGAGGACTGACGGGGGTGTGGGGGTGTTTTGATGGGTGGGGGCTCCCTAACTGTTTCTGGCTGGAAGCGGTGACAGGAGGGGGCAGGGACAGACCCCCCCTGCCCACCAGTGTATATTGGGGGGGTCCTGCTGGGCGCCCCTCGCCCCACTCATCGTCACCCTTGGGTACGCCACTGGGGACATGGGGACTCCCTTGGGGACATCATGGCCCCCCCCTGGCAGAGGGGGCAAACACTGTCCCTGGGGGGGCGAAATTGGCCCAGTCAGGGTGGGGGGAAAACCAGCCCCGATTGTGGGGTCCTGAGGTGTCTCCAATTTCCCACGTCAGACTTTGGGTGCGAAAGTAGAGTAATTGGTGCAAAATCACCTTTTTTTCTTTTTTTTTTGATGGGGACCCAGGCATCCGGGAGACACAGCCCCCACCTCCGCCACGGGGAACCAGGGTTCTGGGAGAAGGGGGGAAACAGGGGCAGGGGGACCACCCACTGTGTGGGAGGGGCAGGGGTCCAGGCATCCACGGGGTGCAGCCTCCCCACCCACCCCCCGAAAAGGGACCCAGGCATCCGGGGGATGCACCCCCCTCACCCACGGGGGACCCAGGTATCTGGGAGAAGGGGAGTAATGCGGGGTGGGGGGACCCAGGCTACTAGGGGTACCTCGAAGAACTGCTGCTCCAGCTGAAGTCCCGTCTCTGGGTGGGGGTAACAGGATGGAGAGGGGAGAGGGTCAGGGGTTGGGGGCAACCCAACCCCCCCAGCACCCACCCTGGGGCACCCCAACCCCTTCAGGACGCCCCCCGGCACCCTGACTGCAGCAGGAACCACCCAAACCACTGGAGGAGAAACCTCATAAGCAGCAGTGCAAGTGCAGTAGCAACCCGAGCTGAGCTGGCTTTGGTGGCCAGTAACTCTACGCAATGCACCACCTGTCCTGCCCCGAGTGACCACCACAATAGATGGAACCCAAAGTCACAGACTGAACAAGCTCAGCAGACATTGGTAGACATTTTACAAGGATGGTCCACAGACTCAGGGAATGCTACCTGTGTATTGTACCAGAGGATGAGAAGGGTGTGAGGATGTATTGGGTATTGTGGGACCCAAGCATGGCGTAAATGGGATGGAATATGGGGTGGAGAATGTGCTGGTTTGGGCTGGGGTAGAGTTGATTTTCTTCACAGTAGCTGGTATGGGGCTGCATTTGGATTTGAGCTGGAAACAGTGCTGGTAACGCGGGGATGTTTTCGTTACTGCTGAGCAGAGCTCACACACAGTCAAGGCTGGTGACTCACCCCACCCCACCAGCAAGTAGGCTGGGAGTGTACGAGAAGCTGCGAGGGGACACAGCCAGGACAGCTGACCCCAGCTGACCAAAGGGATATTCCATACCATATGACATCATGCTCAGTGTATAAAGCTGGGGAAGAAGAAGGAGGGGACATTGGGAGCAACAGCATTTGTCTTCCCAAGTAACCGTTAAGTGTGATGGAGCCCTGCTTTCCTGGGGATGGTTTAACACCTGCCTGCTGATGGGAAGTAGTGAATTAATTCCTTGGTTTGCTTTGCCCGTGTGTGCGGCTTTTGCTTTATGTGTTAAGCTCTCTTTATCTCAATCCATGAGTTTTTTCACTTTTACCCTTCCCATTCTCTCTTCTGTCCCACCAGGGGGGAGGGAGCAAGCAGCTGCATGGGGCTGAGCTGCCAGCTGGGGTTAAACCACATGTACCGGTTTTGGCCGGGATAGAGTTAATTTTCTTTATAGTGGCTGGTATGGGGCTATGTTTTGGATTTGTGCTGAAAACAGTGTTGATGATAACACACTGATGTTTTAGTTGTTGCTGCACTAGTCAAGGACTTTTCAGCTTCCCGTGCTCTGTCTGGTGCACAAGAAGCTGGGAGGGGGCACAGCCAGGATAGTTGATCCAAACTGACCAAAGGGCTATTCCATACCATATGATGTCACACCCAGTATATAAAGCTGGGGAAGAAGAAGGAAGGGGGGGACATTTGGATTGATGGTGTTTGTCTTCCCAAGTAACCATTACACGTGATGGAGCCCTGCTTTCCTGGAGATGGCTGAACACCGGCCTGCCAATGGGAAGGAGTGAATGTATTCCTTGTTTTGCTTTGCTTGCATGCGTGGCTTTTGCTTTACTTATTAAACTGCCTTTATCTCAACCCATGAGTTTTCTCACTTTTACTCTTCTGGTTCTCTCCCCCATCCCACCAGGGGGGAGTGAGCGAGCAGCTGTGTGGTGCTTAGCTGCTGGCTGGGGCTAAACCACAACACCACGACAGGGGATTTCTGGGGTTTTGGGGAGCTCGGTGTGATGCTGGCAGGCAGTATGCTTTCACCGCTAGCTTCCTGGACATCGACAATGTATCCCTGCAGGATCTGCTGGCCGGAGAACAGCGCCAAGCTGGAGATCCGGCTGCTCAGCTCAGCCAGCAAGGAGTTGCACGTCCCCAGCCTGTGCTGCATCCCCATCACCTCCAAGGTGGAAGAACCCTGATTTCCACAGTTTAAAGCTCAGATTGGGGGGTGTAGGTGGCCTTGGGGGGGTAACAGGGTGTCTCTGGGCCCCTGCCCTTCAACCAGGGCTAGTTTTCTCCCCCATCAAGGCTGATTTTCCACCACACCAGGGTCCCTTTTCACAATCGCCATGACCGGAGCTCATTTTCCCTGGCCCACTAGGGTTAGTTTTTGCCCCACGCCACAACCAGGGCTGGTTTCCCCCACACCAGGGCTGTTTCCCACCCCCCACCACAACTGATGCCATTTCCCCCCTGGCAGGCGCAGCTGAAGCTGTCAGAGAAGATGCATGAGCAGCCACAGGAGTGGCCTGGAGATGGAGCTGCAATGTCTCCATAAACTCGTCCAGGAGTTCAAGGGGAAGACCAGGGGGATTTGGAGGGGGACACCATCAGAACCCCCCTGCACCCCCAAAATCACAGCTTCTCTCTTTCTCCAGGACAACATCTGCGTCTTCTGCCATGTGCAGCCGCTGCTGCCTGAGGAGGAGGAGCGGCAGAAGGGCCTGGAGCTTCTCCACTTCCCCCCCAGGACAACAAGGTGCTGGTGCTCTCCAGGTCAGAGGAGGTGAGTTGCTTTGGGGGTGCCCCCCCTTGCTTACCCCAGTTTGAGGGGGCTGAGGGTCTGTGCTGCTAGCAGACCCCTCAGCTGTCGTTAGTCCCTCTCCGATGGGCTGAATCAGCGCCTATAAAAATGAGATTTTTAAGGACAAAATAGGGGGTTCAGCTGCTCCTGCTTGCTCATGGGGATGACCCGCTTTGGGGTCACCTGGGGTATGTCGAGCCCCCCAACTTTGGAGGGCTCCCCCCATTTTCCCCCCATTGATTTCATTCCCCCTGCCCCATTCCCACTCCTCCCTCCCACTGCTTCCCCTTGGATTTTGGGGTCCCCCGGTCAGTGACCCCCCTGGGGTTTTGGGGACCCCCCCGTTTTGGGGACCCCTCCATCTCCCCCCTCCTTGATTTTACCCCCCACTGCCCCATTTCCACTCCTCCCTCCCACTGCTTCCCCTTTGCTTTCAGGGTTTCCCCATCATTCAGCGACCCCCCCGGGGATTTGGGGTCCCCCAGTGTTGGGGACCCCCCCTCATTTTGGGAACCCCCCAAAGCCCCACGGGGCAGGTGTTTTGCAGCAAGATGGAGCTGAGCCGGTTCTTGGGCCCCAGCTGTGACCTCAGTTAGTTTGACTTCAAACACGGGCTGGAGTGTTCCAGCCCCACTGAGGTACGGGGGTGGTCCCCAAAGCTGGGGGAGGTCCTCAAAACTGTCAGGGCCTAAAAATCAGGGGACTCAAAAAACCCCCGGGGGGATCCTGAACCTCCCCTGGAGCAGCACAGGGGGGGAGGGAGGTGGGGTGATTTGGGGGGACCCTGAAATTAGGGGGTCCCCCAAACCTGGGGGTGGCCAAAAATCAAAGAACCCCAAAAAACCCTGGGGGCTTTGGGGAGAGGACCCCGAAATTAAGGGGTACCCCAAAATGGAGTAGCTGGGAATTAGGGGCAGACCCCCCCTAGACTGGGGGGGCTGAAGCTGGCAGGCCCTGAATTGAGGGGAATGGGGTTCCCCAAAATGGAGGGTATTAGGAAGGTCAAACTGGGGGAGGGGCAATAGGGGTCCCCAAAATAGGAGGTCCTCAAAATGGGGGGAATTAAGGGGTTCCAAATGGGAAGGGAAAAATGGGGGGGATTTGGGGTCCCCAAACGGGGGGGGGAATGGGAGGTATCAAGATGGAGGGGGCATAAGGGGTGTCCCCAAACTGGGGGGGAATAAGGGGTTCCCCAAATATGCATGGGAAAGGGAGGGCCCTGAAGTAGGGGGGAAGAAATGGGGAACCAACATGGAGAGGAAATAGGGGGAAAATGGGGGTCCCCAAATTGGGGGGCCCGTATGTTGTGTTCAGAGTTACTGTCATGTAGGAGTCTGATGTGTGGCTGGGGGGGAACCCTCCCATTGAGTCACGAGGTTCAGACAGGACCCCCTTGCTTTCTAAACTCCTTCTCAGAGAGGAGACTAGGTGCAGCTAAGTCCAGTCTTAGTCTCAGACTTGGTCAATGGTTATTTTTTAAGGACTGTATACGTAGCCACTCATCAGGGTCAACGTAAGGCAACAGCATTAACTTGACAACATTGTAAGTTTGGTTGTGTCCAGTGTACTGAACTTCATGATTACAGATTCACTAATAACGCGCTTACACCCCCAGTCTAGTCATGTTGCATGAACTATCACGGCCACACGTAGAGTCTGGTCGTGTTCAATGAGAACTACCATGCCTAGATCAATAAAGAGTGAAGTTTATTAGAGCAACAGACACACAGATTCTTTGGATTACTGGTGATAAATTCACTGTCTGCAAAGCAGGTGCAAACACCAAGAATATGAGTAACACTGCCGGCTACAGATGTGTTAAAAGATAATAAAGCGACTCTACAGAGATTTCTAAGTTTCCCAGGGAGGCACTTGGTGTAACCAAGTGTTCTACTCTTACCCAAAGGCATCCCGATGGGGGGGAAGAGAGGCTCAGCCCATGGACTGATCCCAGAGGTCAGAGCAGTACGCAATGGTGTCTTCCCTAACATTCCCTCTCTTAAGCTATTTTATACTATTTTTCACCTTTCAGGTGGAGCTTGAGTGACTCTAGTCATACATACCTTTGTTTAGAATTGGTGTAAAGTTTTTCTCGCTTCTCTTTTAAAGGTATGAACTAGGAAAATTCAAAGCGCAAGCTCAGTGAGGAGTGGTTGCACCTTGGAGGCAGGTAGCTTTTGGGATGGAGGTGTGTTTTGGTATTATAACAATGTTACAATGAGCAAAGTTCACCAGAAGGACAGCATTTTGTCAAAAACATGACAGGCTGTTGGCCCAGGGTAGCAAATGTGCAGCTTATCAGTTCCACGATACCTTCAAGTTCCCGTATTATCACAGAGCCTGGCTGCGGTATCTCCACACCGCTCCATCCTCTGAGCAGTTCCTCTTAGAGCCAACACACCAGGTTTCCCTGGCGTTACCGACATCTAAGGTTGCAGGCCTAGGGAACTTCTGTGGAATGGATTCCTTGCATGTCAGCCGCACTCCACCCGGGAAGCTTCTTCAATGCTGTGCCTTACCTAACAGTGTGAATATAAGTTTAATTTCTAAGTCACCTCCAGCAATTATTCTGCACCATAATGGGGAGTATACAAAATGTTGCCCTCCCCCATGACTCCCCATTTTCTACCCCTCCCCCCAGGGCAGGAGGGACCCCAAATGGCACCAGCCCATGGGGCCCCCCTGAGCCACCCTCCCTGCCCCCCCCACCCCGGAGGAGCAGGTGGGTGGGGCTGAGGCAGAGGAGACCCTGCCTCTGCCAGGCTTGGACCCGCCTCCTCCTGCAGCATCTCTGCCCCCGCCAGAGCCCCCCCGGGAGGGGGGCGTGGCATGAGTGCGGGAGGGGCCCGGACACCAGGGTCTCTTGCGGGGATTGGGGTCCCCCTGGACACCTGGGTCCCCTCCAGGTGCTGCACCAGCTGCCAGAGCCCGTTCCTGGGGGTGACGCTGCTCAGTCAGAGCCGTTGCCTCTGGCTCTGCCCCAACTGCTGTGGTGAGCCTTCATCCCACCATTGTCAGCATCATCATCCTCCCCTGAGCCTTCCTCGTCCTCCTCCTCATCCTCTGACCCTTCCTCCTCCCACCATCATCCTTTTCTGAGCTTTCTTCCCCCACCATCATTGTCATCCTCTGAGCCTTCCTCCTGTAATCATCTTTCTCCTCTGAGCCCTCCTCTTCCTCCTTCTCCTTCCTTCTCCACTCTTCCTCCCCATCCTCATAATCCTCCTCACCTTCCTCCCCTCCCCTTTTCATCCTCACCTTCCTCCCCCATCCTCATGCTCTGAACCTTCCTCCTCTTCACCTTCCTCCTCACCTTCCTCTCTCCTTCATCCTCCTCTTCCTCCCTCTTCTCATCTTCCTCTTCCTTATCTTCCTCTTCTTCTTCCTCCTCTTCCTCCTCCTCTTTCTCCTTCTCGTCTTCCTCACCTGTCTTCCCTCTCTTCATCCTCTTCCTCCTCCCTGTTCTTTGCCTCCCTATCTTCCCCTCCTTCATATTCAGCCTCACCTTCTCCTCCTCATCCTCTTCCTCCTTGGTCTGTCTCCCTTTTCTTTCTCAGCTTCATCCCCACCTCCCTCCTCCTCATTTTCCTCCCCTCTCCACTTTCTTCCTTCTCTTCCTCCTCCTTCTTGGGTGCCCCGGGGAGGGTGTGCCAAGGGGGGCCCTGGGGGGGCTGGGGTGCCCCTGAAAGGGGGATCAGTGTGCCTGGTGGGTGCCTCAAGAGGGGGTGAGGGTTCCTGGGGGGTCTTGAAGGGGTCGGGGTGCTGCAGGGAGGGTGCTGGTAGGGTCGGGGTGCCCCCACCCCCTGACCCTCTCCCCTCTCCGTCCTGTTCCCCCCCGTCCAGAGACAGGACTTCAGCTGGAGCAGCAGTTCTTCGAGGTATCCCTGGACACCTGGGTCCCCCCGCCCCCCATTACTCCCCTTCCCCCAGACGCCTGGGTCCCGGTGGGGGAGGTGCGGGATGCATCCCCCGGATGCCTGGGTCCCTTTTGAGGGGATCCCTTGGAGGGGGGGAGTAGATCCCCCGATGCCAGGGTCCCTGACCCTTCCCCCAACCCCTCCCCCTGCCAGGCCTGTCCCATCCCCGAGGCTGAGGGGAAGGCGCCAGGGTCTGCCCACTCAGCTGGCGGAGATGGAGATGGGGCATGGGGATGGAGCTGGAGCCGGTGGCAGGGTGGGAGGGGGCTTCTTCCCGCTTTCCTTCAGAAAAATAAGGAAAAAAAAGGTGATTTTGCACCACTTACTCCACTTTTGCACCCCAAATCCCACGTGGGGAAGTGGAGGCACCTCAGGACCCCACAGTCGGGGCTGTTTTTTCCCCCCACCCTGACTGGGGCCATATTCCACCCCATGGGGATGGTTCCCCCTCCCCCCCATGATAGGGGCCAGTTTTCCACCCCACTGGGGCTGGTTCCACTCCCACCACAACTGATGCCATTTCCTTCCTGGCAGGCGCAGCTGAAGCTGTCAGAGGAGAAGCTGTAGCAGCAGCAGCAGTGGCTGGAGCAGCATGAGAAACAGCTCCACCACCTGGAGATGGAGTGGCCACGTCTCCATAACCTCATCCAGGAGCTCGAGGTGAGGCTCAGGAGGGGTTTTGGAGGGGGACACCATCAGAACCCCCCTGCACCCCCAAAATCACGGCTTCTCTCTTTCTCCAGGACAACATCTGCGTCTTCTGCCATGTGCAGCCGCTGCTGCCTGAGGAGGAGGAGCGGCAGAAGGGCCTGGAGCTTCTCCACTTCCCCCCCAGGACAACAAGGTGCTGGTGCTCTCCAGGTCAGAGGAGGTGAGTTGCTTTGGGGGTGCCCCCCCTTGCTTACCCCAGTTTGAGGGGGCTGAGGGTCTGTGCTGCTAGCAGACCCCTCAGCTGTCGTTAGTCCCTCTCCGATGGGCTGAATCAGCGCCTATAAAAATGAGATTTTTAAGGACAAAATAGGGGGTTCAGCTGCTCCTGCTTGCTCATGGGGATGAGGACAGAGTTGGGGACCCCACAAAACCTCCTTTTACACCCCCAAAGTCTCGCACGGAGCACGAGCACCAAGGCGACATCCACCATGACTTCAGCTTCGACTGCATCTTCCCCCAGGCCGCCTTGCAGCAGGAGATCTTTGAGGAGATCGCGCTGCTGGCGCACGTGAGGAGACCCATGAGAACGCCAAAGCCAGCCCTCTAAACCCCAAAACCAGCCCCCTGAACCCCCAAATCACCCTCTCCTCACCTCTGTTTCCCCTCACAGTCGGCACTGGACGGGTACCATGTGTGCATCTTTGCCTACAGGCAGCAGGAAGACCTACACCATGGAGGGGCTGGATGTGCTGGATCCCGAAACCAGGGGTGTGATCCCATGGGCAGTGCGTCAGGTCTTCCAGGGAGCCCAGAAGCTGTCAAAAAGAGGCTGGGAAGTGAGTAAAAGATAGTGTTAATTCCATTTTGGGGGGACTTCTGGGGTTTGGGGGAGCTCGGTGTGATGCTGGTGGGCAGTATGGTTTCACTGCCGGCTTCCTGGAGATCTACAACAAATCCTTGGGGGAGCTGCTGGTCTTGGGGGGTAATGGGGTGTCTGTGTCCCCCCCTAAGGTGCTGGGGCTGCTGCAGATGGCGGCCGCCAACCGCTCAGTGGCCCAGAGGGACCTGAACAACCACTCATCCCACAGCCACTGCGTCTTCCAGCTCCACATCCAGGGCTCCAACCCCGCCCGGGACCTGCAGTGCACCTGTGAGTGGCGGTGTGGGACCCTTTTGGGGGTGTGTGGGAGTCTTCTGGGGCCACCCGGCTTGGGGCCAGCCTTTAGGGGGGGCCACAGGTTTGGGGTGAGACTTTATGGGGAGCCACTGGTTCAGGGCCACCCTTCAATGATAATGATAGGCAACAGGACAGAAGGATTGACAGAGAAGTAAGGGACAGGGAGCAGGACAGAGGAATGGAAGGAAAAATACTGATGAGCAACAAGACAAAGGGATACAGAGGAAAAGGAGGAGGGAAAAGGAAGGAGGGAGAGAGAGAGAAAGATGGGGATAGAGCACGGGACATGGAGAGACAAAAAGCAGGACAAGGAACAGGACAGGGACTGGGGGCCAGGGTGGGACACCAGATGTAGATTAAGACAAAGAGGTAGAGAAGGAAAAAAAATGGTGATGGGCTGCTGGACAGAGATGGAGGAAGAAAAAGTAGGGCCAGAGTAGGGGAGAGAGAAAGGAAAAAAGGGACAGCTGGCTGGATAGGGGGATGTAACCAGAAACAATAAGACAGGCAGTAGGACAGAGGGATAAAGGCAGAATAACCAGGGAGACAAAGCAGGACAAACGGACAGTGAGACAAAAAAAGGGGCAGGGAGCAGGACTGAGAGATGGAGAAAGAAGCATTAAGGGCAGAGGGATAGAGGGAGGAAAATACAGGTTGGAGGAAGGACAGCGGGACAGAGAGAGAGAGTGACAGACCCCGGACAGAGAGTGGGAGAAAGAAAAACCAGTGGCAAGCAGCAGGCCAGAGGTGGGGGAGCAGGGGGAAGAAGGACAGGAGGAAGGAGAGAGGGATACAGAAAACAGTTGAGGGACAGGGAGCAAGAAAATGGGATACAGAGAAAAAGAGAGGGATGGGGAGCAGGACACTGGGATAGAGAGCAAGCGAGGACAACAGGGAGAATGACAAGGAGATGGAGCCAGAGGAAAAACACGGACCAAAAGCAGGACAGAGAAATGGAAATAGAAAATTAGGGATGGGGAGCAGGGCAGAGGGGTGGAGAGACAACGAGGGATACAAGGATAATGACAGAGAGAGGCGGGGAGGGGAGAGGGAGCAGCACAGAGGGATGGAGAAAGAAAGAGAGGGATGGGGAGCGGGGCGGAGACATGGAGAAAGAAAATACAGTGATGGGGAGCAGGACAGAGGACTAGAAAGAGAAAAATAAGACAAGGGAGAAGAACGAGGAGCAGAGAGAGAAAGACAGGTCGAAAGAAAAGGTCAGAGAGGTAGAGAAATCAAGAAAAATAGGGACGAGGAGTCCTGCAGAGAGGTGAAGCAAGAAAATGTAGGGTTGGAGAGGGATAGAGAGATGGGGGGGGAGGAGAGGAAGAAGAAAGGAGGGACAAAGATGGTGACAGGGCACAGGACATACAGACAGAGACAAAAAGGACAGGGAACAGGACAAAGGGATTGAGAAATAAAGAAAGGGTCAGATCTGTACAAAGAGACCAAGAAGGAAAAAAGAAACAGCAGTGGGGCTAGAGCTAGAGGACAGAGGCAGAGGAAGAGAAAAAAGGGCCAGGGAGCAGGACAGAGAAGGAGAGACAGGAAAAAAGGGAGAGCCAGCTGGACGGGGACGTATAGCAAGAAACGACTGGGCAGGCAGCAGGACAGAGAAAGAAAGACAGAAAAAACGGGGCCAGGAAGCAGGACAGAGCGACAGTGAGAGGAAACAAGGGGCAGGGAGCAGGACAGAGGTGGAGAAAGAAGCACTGGGGCAGAAGGATAGAAAGAGAAAAAAGAAAGACAGGAAGAAGGATGGGAGATGACAGAGAAGGGGGAAAAGAAGGACAAGGAGCAGGACACATTGTCAGAGAAAGACAGGGACAGGGAGCAAGACAAGGTGATACAGAGAGAGGAAAAAAGGGACAAGGAGGCAGGACTAAGTGACAGACAGGCAAAAATCAGAGACAAGCCGCAGGACAGAGATGGAGGGGAAAAAGCCTAGGATGGGCAGCAGGACGGATAGATGGAGAAAAACAGCACTGGGCTGCAGGACAGAGATGGAGTGAGAAAAAACAGTGACAGGGAGCAGGGCAGAGTGACAGAGAACCAAGAAAACAAAGAGGGAACAGGGCAGAGAAATGGGGGGAAAAGCAAGGAGGACAGAGAAAACAAGAGAGGGGTGGGGGATAGGGAGCAGGACAGAGAGATGGAACAAGAAAGGAAAAAAGGATGGGAGACAGAAAAAAGGGAAAGAGAGACAAGGACAGGGAGGAAGACAAAGGGATGGAAGAGGAAAAAATAGCAATGGGCTGCAGGACAGAGATGGAGGAATTAAAAATTAGACACAGGGAGTATGACAGAATGAGAGAGAGAAAAAAGGGACAGAGAGCAGGACAGCATTAGAGGACAAAAACAACTATGATGGGCAGTGGGAGAGAGACATGGAGAAAGAAAAAATGCTGAGGAAGAGAGAAAGGAAAGAAGGGACAGCCAGCTAGACAGGGGGATACAGTTAGAAAGGATGGGAGGGAATGGGACAGAGAGAGAAAGACAGAAAAGACAGCGAGAGGAAGCAAGGCTTCCAGACAAGCAAGACAGAAAGGACAGCAAGAGGAAAAAAGGGATAGGGATCTGGACAGAGATGGAGAAAAAAGCAGCAGGGACAGAGGAAAAGAGAAAGAGCAACAGGGAGCAGGGCAGAGAAAGAAAAATCAGGGAAGCAGCAGGATGGAGAGGGAGGAAAAAACCTGGGATGGTCAACAGGACAGAGAGGAACATGAATATGAGCAGGGAGGGGGACAAAGGGATATGGCGTTAATTCCATTTGGGAGGACCCCAATTCCCCCAGTTTAAAGATCAGATTGGGGGTGTGGGTGGTCTTGGGGGGTAACGGGGTGTCTGTGTCCTCCCCCAAGGTGCTGGGGCTGCTGCAGACAGCTGTCGCCAACCGCTCGGTGGCCCGGATGGTCCTGAACAACTGCTTGTCCTGCAGCCACTGCATCTTCCAGCTCTGCATCCAGGGCTACAACCCTGCCCGGGACCTGCAGTGCACCTGTGAGTGGGGTTGTGGGACGCTTCTGGGGGCGTGGGAGCCTTCAAGAAACAACGGGACAGGAAGCAAGACAGCAACAGACAAGAATTATGATGCCGAGAGAGAAAAAGACAGAGACCATGAGAAGCACAGGTTGTTGGAGAAAGAAGGAGAGGTCTTAGGAGCCCTGCAGAGAGAGGGAGGACAAAAAAAGAAAGGGCCAGGGAGCAGCACAATGGGTCAGAGAGAGTAAGAGATGAACAGGAAGGAGGACAGGGACCGTGAGATACAGAATGAAAAAAACCAGCAACAGTGAGCAAGATAAAGGGATAGAGAGAGGAAGAGAAGGCAGGAGAGAGAAAGATAGGAAGGCAAGGACATGGAGTGGCACGTACAGGGGAGCGGCATGTACAGGCACAGACAGGAAAAGAACGCCAGGGAACAGGCTGGAGCAATTGTGGGGAAAAAGAGATGGATGCAGATCAGGACAAAGAGATGGAAATTGAAAACACAGCGATGGGTGCAGGACAGAGACAGGGGATTAAAAAAAAAGAGGGAGAGGGAGCAGGACACAAGAATCAAGAGGAGAGGTACAGGGAAGCAAAAAAAAAAAAATCACAGCAGCATGCGAAAAAGAGGGGGCCAGGGCAGGGGTAGGGAGGGTCCAGGAGGCACAAGAGTAGCAACAGGGCCCCAAGGGCCTGGGACTCACCACAGCTCTCGGTCTCGGCACTGCCAGAAGAATCTGACAGGTCAGATGCCGCTTTCTCCTTCCCTTCTCCCTTTCTCTTCTGTAACTCTGGTTGCTTGGCTGTCCTCCACCTAAGAGAATGCATGGGTGTCTCACAGCTCTCACGAGGCGGGGCTTCCTAGACACGTAGTCGTGCTTGCCTGTGCACTACGTGGCCGTGCTACGCTTAGGGTTACACATACAGACCCTGTGGTGCACGCTGGTGGCCTGGCCTGCTGCGAACTACGAGGAGGGATCCTTCCTCACCCGGAGAGGCAGGTTCTCTCTTGCCTGCAGCGGGAGGCAGCTGCCGGCTGGCCGGCCTTAGATTTCTTCTTCTTTACCTTTCTCTGGCCTCTCCAGCTTCAGCTGCGGCAGCTCCTGTCCACAGCCAGTAAGCGCTCCGCACGTCCCTTTTCGCCCCCACGCTGCGAGGAGAGCGAGGCCAGGCACAGACAACCCACGCAAGCCTGAGGCAGGTGCCGTCACTGGCATCCCCGGGGCAGGAACGGACAACCGCATCCTCAGCACGGCCTCTGGGCAAGGGAAAGAAGAAGAAACAGCCACCGTTATTACTGCAGATTGCCCCTGGCTGAAGCCTCTCCTTCCGCAGGGGCTTCTGGAGACGCCGCCCTTTCCTCGCACCGCTGCTAACGGCACCCACGTTAAGGGATAGTCCAGCGCATTCGAGGGCCAGCTCACTGCCTTCCTGACAGGGCTTGAGGGTGTCCTGGGGCTACAGGACAGGCTCCAGGGGAGGTGCTGGAGCTGGGGCAGCTGCACGGGGCGAGCGGGGCCGGGGCAGGCTCAGGGGAGCTCTGGTGAGCTGGGAGGTGCCCGGCGTCTGTGCCTGGGGTTGTCTACCTTCTTCCCCTCCTCCCTTCTGTCAGCTCTTGGGTAACTCCCTGGGGCTGCCCTGACCCGGCTTGCCTCCAGCGGACCGGGAGCCTGCCACAGCGGGCGGTTTGAAGCTTCCTGTCTTGCCACCCCCAGGCGGCCAGTGGGCAGGAGACACCCCTGCACCCGCCGAAGGGGCTCGCTCGCCTCACCAGTGGCCTCAGCCTTCATCCGCTGCCACTGGGACACGCAACCGGCATGCCTCCATGCTGCTCCCGGGCACGGCACTGGCCCAAGGGTGGCACCGGCACCGCAGTTCTGCGCTTTGCGCGCCAAGCGCCCACCGGCACCACACATGTGCGGCAGCAGCGGGTTTCCTTGCCGGAAGGCAGCAGCGAGTGCGGCAGCACCGCCCTGCAGGCACCGCAGCATCCATGGCCATTACTGGTGGACGGCAATGTGGAGCATGGGGACACCACTGCGCATGTGCGGCTCCTGAGCTGCAGTGCCGCCTCTGGTCACCGGGCAGCAGCATCACCTCATGATTCTTTTCCAAGTATTTGGTCAGATGAGCAACGGCTGATCTCTCAGCCCAGTTGACGACATCCAAAGACAGTAGCCGCTTACTGGGGTACAGGGCTTGTGTCTCTCTGCCCTTGTCCCACACACATCCCAGGCAGTGATATGCATTGCCTCTCTACCAAAACACATCCAAGTGGCTCGAGCATTTCAGCCCTTTGCGTTTGACTGCTTTAAGAGTCCAGTGGCTGTTCCTGACCATGCCTCCCACCCCATTCCCTAGGGAGGAGAAGCAGCACAGGGAACATGGGTATCAGGGCTTTTTTCCCCCCAAGTAAGCTCCAGGGATTGCTGTATCGGTCTGCATGTGGCACCAGGGTTGTGGGAGTGACAGCAGCCACTCAACAGATGCTGGAGAGAGATCTAAAAAAATAAGGCAAAACAGATGACATCCTGAAGGCAAGCAAGAAGAGACTGAAAGCTGCTTTGTGGGAGGGGGCAGCTATGTTTACGAGGAAACAGTGCATCTGAGCAGACCAGATGCAAGCGGCTGCTCTGCAGCTGAGGGATACGCTGGTGATCCTTGGGCTTTGTTATGTTGTTTGCACCTTTCCTCACCTTTGTGCTGTCAGTACTCTGCTTTCCCAATCCTGAATACACACAAGGCTTCCTGTGAAGGGCTTGTCACTCAGGTAGGAGATGCTGCACGATGGTACTCACCCCCCATGCCCTCCAGCGTGTAAAGTAATTAGACATAAAGCAGGGAAGGCAAAGAGGCAGGTTGGTGTATTAGATGTCCTGAGCAGATGACCATAGAGCCCTGGAAGTTCCATCTTTGCTCTGTACAGCAGCATAGCTTTGCACTCCTTGATGCTCGTGTCAGCAAGCATCGCAGTCACGCTTTGCTGCCTGCAGCACGCAATACTTTTGGTAGGCTGGATGGGCTGTTCTGCCACTGTGTCTGGTGAACAGCTCAGTTCCTTTGGCTGCCTGATTTGCCTCCTTAAAATGAACACGTCAACACTCAGTTTCTTTAATTCAGACCCCTCTAAACACCTCCTGGCCTGCAAGCCACTTTCAGCTAGCAACACAACTGAAATACAGAGCTGGTAGAAACCTAGCTGTCTTCTTGCTCTGATGGCAAAAGGCTTTTGTAACTTGAACCCCTGATAGTTTTGGCATCAAGACTGCAAGACAAGAAATATGCCTCTACTTGAACAAGCAAGACACCTGCCAAATACCTGTACACAGTGATACATGGCTGCCTGTGACTGGCACCTTTTTCTGCCAAAGCCAGAGCACGGTTCCCTAGTGAAGAGCCACTGGCAGTGCAGAAAGTACCTCAGCTTTCCCCACACCGGGTCCCCAGGGAGCAGCATCTTAGTCTGACTGGAGTGTGCAGCATCCTGTTGTCGTCCCAGCCCCCTTGCCCTTGAGGAAGTGTCTGCCTGTAGCAGCGACAGAACCGCTGCTGCCCAAAGGAGAAAGGAATTACTTGGTGTAAAGCTCTCCACGCTGCCTGTGTCCCATGCGGAGTTGAAGACCTCAGCAGCCTGTACACAGGGCCAAGCTAACAACCTGAGAAGGAGTCACAGGGTGTAGGAGTTTCTGCACCCGAACTTTCCAGCCTAGCTGGACAGAGTAAGAGACAAGAGAAAGGGGCCTGCTGGCTGCCTTGAGAGGCAGAATTGCTGTCAATTGTGCCGTGGCTGTTTTGCTCTCTGTCTTTGGCAGAGTTACTTCCCAGAGGCTGGGAGACAGGCATGCTTGCACGGCATGAGTACTGCTGCTTATGGAGCAAAAGGCACTATAACGCAGAAATGAAGAACGCGGATGGCCTATCAAGATGGTAGGAATAACATGGAGAGCCTAAAGCATTAGCCAGGCAAGGCTTGCAGCCAACCTTGTGTCGTGGTTAAATCCCAGCTGGCAACTAAGCACCACACAACCACTCGCTCACTCCCCATCCCTGTGGGATGGGGGAGAGATCAGAAGGGCAAAAGTGAGAAAACTCGTGGGCTGAGATAAAAATAGTTTAGTAATTAAAAAGAAATAACAACAACAATAAGGTGTAAGGAAATGAGGGGGAAAAGTAACAAAGAGAGAAAAATAAAACCCAAGAAAGACAAGCAATGCAAGTGAGAACAATTTCTGACCAATGCCCAGCCAGTCCCTGGGTGGTGGCCCCACCGCCAACATCCCCCCCAGCTTTATTGCTGCTCACAATGTCCTGTGGTCTGGGATGTCCCTTCGGTCAGCGGGGTCAGCTGTCCCAGCTGTGTCCCCTCCCAACTCCTTGTGCCCCCCAGCCTACTCACTGGTGGGGCGGTGCAAGGAGCAGAACAGCCCCAGCGCTGTGCAAGCGCTGCTCAGCAATAACGAACACGTCCCCATATCGACAGCACTGTTTCCAGCACAAATCTGAACTGGAGGAGGGGCAGAGTGGGGTGGGAGTGGGGTGTGTGTGGGGGGAGTTTGGGTGGGGGGCAATGGGCGGGGGGGGTGCATGCAGCACCCCGGGGGTCTGGAGGAAGAGGGGTTATGGGGAGGTGGTGCAGAATATGGGGGGAGACGAGGGAGGGGGGAGCAGGGGCACAAGATAGGAGGGCAGGGGGATGTGGGGTGGTGCATCACGCTGTAAAAAACACTCGCGCAGGGGGGAAAACTCATGCAGGGTACGTTTTGGTGGAAAGCATTTGAGGGGGTGGAGGGGGACAGGAGATGGACACAGTGGGGGGAGGCTGAAAAGAAAAGCCACAATCAGGTAACCAGTTACTTCACATTGTAGAGTGTTCATTTCAGAGCTCCCATCAGAGTTTCAGCTCCCTACTCTGTATTTTTTAAGGCAGAATTAAGATTTTGGTGGTGGGGTTTTTTTACCCTTTTTAGTAGGGGAGGAAGAAAAACCTCTCGCTTATCAGAAAGTCCCTTATTTTATATTTGTATATGTAAGTATGTATGCAAGAAAGCCCTTTGTTTTGTGTATTTGAGTAAGAATGATTGTGGCTTTTCTTTTCAGGCTACCCAGTTAGAAAGGAAGGATAGCAAGGTTTAGTCCAAATGACCTTTCCAAACATGGCAGAAGAAGATCCTGAAGAGTCTTCGTCAGAAATTTCACCTGAGAAGCCCTCCAAGAGACTTCTTCCTGACAGAACAAGAGCTGCTAGAGATAAAGCGAATAAAAAGATAGTGGGGTTTATCGTGAGGACTAAGGGGGCCGAAGAGCATCTTTTGGCTGTTTTGAAAAGCAGAAAACAATCTCAGCGGCTGAAGGGATTCCTGCGTTCAAGTCAGTACGTGGCCTGCGTTGAAACGTACTTAGAGGATAAAGAAAAATTCGACCTTATAGTGTACTCCTTGAAGGAAATACATCGTGAAATAGACACTAAAAATCTGCATCAAATAAATGGAGATGGAATAAAATTGATTGCAGATGGCCTTTGGCCTAAAGTAAGTAAACATGAAACACTGAGAAAAGCAAATGCTGAAGGAAGTAATGCTGGTGTTACATGGTCCGAATTTACTGCCATGCGGTGTGTTCCCCAGGAGCTGGGTGATGTTTGAGCTGGGCAGATACATTCACACCTGCCTACCTACCTACCAGCTTGGGTCACAGTCCCTTCAGCTCAAAGGGTGTAAAACTGTGCTTCGTTTCTGTGTATAGCTTGAGCAAAGAATATTAGAATCAGGGCAGGGGCTCTTAAGCCATATTCATGGGCTGGTACTCAGAGAACAAGTATGTTTACATTACACGTTGGAGAAAATCAATAAGCGAAGCAGCAATGTTAATCACCACGTGCCTCCTGTGGGTGCTGCAGGTGTTGGCAGTAGTAGGCTGGCAGGGGTATGGGTGAGGTGGGGACCAATGTCGGGCTGAATGCTGGTTTGTAAGTCGTTAGCACAGAATGGTGAAGCTTTAGGTAGGGTGATGTTTCTAAGCCAGCATGATCGCTTTCTGGTGCATTTGATTACTTCTCAAACTCTTCAAAGCTTTGGGGGCTGTGTTTAATTGGGCAAGTAATGTCTGGGTTTTCTTGGGTTCTTTGTGTGTGTTGGGGGGGTGCGCTGTTTGTTTTTACAGTTGCACTTTTAGACACTGATTGTTCTTCCTAGGAACTTCTACTTCTGTAGAAACAAAATTACTATGAAGAATATCTTAATCTGGTTATAAAAATACTCTCCTGGGAATGTTAAAGGGCAAGTTTGTATTATTTATTTAAGAACTTGAGGTGCACAACAGGCAGCTTCCTCCAAGCTTCCTACTTGATTGAGGAACCTTAGTCTAAAAATGTGCTCATCTGCTGAGACAGTTTCAAATCACTGCTTGCAATTTAGCTTTTGTTTCATGAGTATAGATGAACTAAATACTTTTATAGGCCATCATTTGTGCAATTTCTGCTGTGGATGACAGAGATTACAGTAAGGCAGAAGAGAAAGGACCATCTGTGAGCAAAAGGCATCTTTTTATTTTTAGCATTCTCTGAATTTTTCTTACTAGTTCACTGTTTATATGGAAAAATATGAGTATAACGGCAGGAGAGTTCAGCATCCTCCCTTCGGCAAGGCAAGCTTCCTCATTGTCTAAGTAACAAAATGATTGAACATGGGAAACATTCTTGCTGAATTACTGTAACACATTGAGAACTGTTAAGATTATTTTTACTACAGAACTTCAATGCATTTCCTTTCAGGGAGAGAGAAATATCTGATGAAGAAATTCCAGAAAGAAAAAAGTGGAAGACCAAACTTGCATCTGCAGACAGCATCTGAACAGTGGTACAAACTTTCCCAAGCTATCCTGGCACTGAGTGTACATCATGAAGTGGTTATTTGTATAAAATGTGTAATTCTTGCTTTTTAAAATCTGTGTGTGTATCTTCAAAAGACCGAGCTGTTATAAGGCTATACTACTGTCAGATGCAGTTGTATCTTCAGTCCTTGCTCTCGATTCTGCATACTGGAGCTGCACACTGCTTCCTTTGGTCTTGCCCTGTTGAACTTCCTGTAAAAGACAATGCAAACCATGTTGGAACGCTGTGGCCGTGCGGCTGCCTCAGTCCTCACCCATTCAGTGCGCTTACCATGGAAACTGAACAAACTGCAAGTGTTTTGCAGAGCTCCTTGATATAACACCAAGTTTTGTATGAATGATTTTTAACTTCTGACAAAGGGAGGGAGGAAACACCATCCTCAGGAAAACATGTACAACACACTGTCCTCAGGAAAACATTTTTTCCTCAGGAAAAAATTATGTAGCCATGTATTGCCTGATGACTTTACTGCTACTGAATGTACGCAGGTTTCCCGGCTGAAAACATTTCCAGTGGATTGACTATACTTGCTTTACGTGTCTCCAAAAGGGTCGGAAATCAAATTGGTCCCTAGTTATGCAATCTGAATAACAAAGGCTTTGGTTTTGTTGTTAGGACGACTGTAAAATTCAGTCGGAAAAGAATCCAATGTTTGCTTAAAAAACAAAAAACATTCACTTTTCCATGTAAAAGTTAAACCATTTCGAATGCTGTTTTAATGTTTTTTGAGGCCATGATTTTAGGAACACTTCTAATTGTCTCTTTCTATCTGACTTAACTGTCAAATTTAATAATGCGTAGTTCCCTCCCCCAGCTTTTGCTAACGGCATAGCATATTGCAAATTGCCTTTGACAGACTTGCAGTGTTATTGATAACTATTTAATGATAAAACCCCAATGATTAGTATTTTTCTATGTTATAATGAAAATGTAATCTACTTGCTTGTCCAATAGAAATCAAGATGATTTGAAGATAAGGAAGAAGTTTAAATGTAAATTGGGATACAGATGTGCATTCTGACTATAGTAATTATCTGAATATATTTTAATGACACTTTTAATTACTCTGTACTCTATAATGCGTTTCAATAGGCATTTGGAATCCTCATTCATGTTATTGAAGGGACATTCACAAGTACCTAAATCATAGGAATAGAATAGGTATTTAATGGGACTCTTCCCTATTTTACATTAAAGACTGGGAGAAGGGATAGCTCATTTTCTGTGATAGTGTAAAAATTTAATTACGAGTTGCTAGAGTTAACTGTGGAGACATGAGTGGGTCACCCGGTTTGGGGCCAGCCTTTTGGGGGGGGCACCCTGTATGGATGAGTCTTCAGGGGCCACCCTTTAGAGGCTGCTGGTTTGGGGTGAGCCTTTAGGGGTCACTGTTTGGGGACACTAGTTTGGGGTGAGACTTGAAGGGCCACCAGTTTGGGGGCACCCTTTATGGGTGATTGTCCTGTTTTCAGCTGAGATAGAGTTAATTTTCTTTATAGTGGCTGGTATGGGGCTATGTTTTGGATTTGTGCTGAAAACAGTCTTGATAACACACTGATGTTTTAGTTGTTGCTGCACTAGTCAAGGACTTTTCAGCTTCCCACGCTCTGCCAGGTGCAGAAGAAGCTGGGAGGGGACACAGCCAGGATAGTTGATCCAAACTGACCAAAGGGCTATTCCATACCACATGATGTCATGCTAAGTATATAAAGCTGGGGAAGAAGAAGGAAGCGGGGACATTCGGAGTGATGGCGTTTGTCTTCCCAAGTAACTGTTACGCGTGATGGAGCCCTGCTTTCCTGCAGATGGCTGAACACCTGCCTGCCCATGGGAAGGAGTGAATGATTTCCTTGCTTTGCTTTGCTTGCGTGTGCGGCTTTTGCTTTACCTATTAAACTGTCTTTATCTCAACCCTCGAGTTTCCTTACTTTTGCACTTCCGATTCTCTCCCCCATCCCACTGGGGGGGAGTGAGCGAGCGGCTGTGTGGTGCTTAGTTGCCATTTGGGGCTAAACCACGACAGTGATCCTTTTGGGGGCCACCAGTTTGGGGGCACCCTTTATGGGTGAGCCTTCAGAAGCTGCTGGTTTGGGGGCAAGTTCTTAGGGCTCACCTAATTTGGGGGTGCACCTTTAGGGGCCCCTGGTTGGGGCTCACCCTTTGTAGGTGAGCTTTTAGGGTCTGCTGTTCTGGGGCTTGGGGTTTGGGGTAAGCTTTTAGGGACTACAGGGCAAGCCTTTAGGGGCCACTTGTTTGGGGCCACCACTTTGGGGCTACCCTTTAGGGGCCACCAGTTTGGGACATAAACTGTGCTCAGAATATGTTTCCTTTTCATGGTTTTGCTAGTTTTTTCTCATCCTCCTGAGTGTTTCTCTTTCTGTCATACCTGCATACCATACCATACAATTAATGTAATACCATACAATTACTACCTGCATCATTCAGTGCTGTCAAATCTGAACTATCCCACATCAGTCCTTATCTTTCCTTGCTGGGCTTTAGGCTGCTGCTTTGGTGTAAACTCCTACTTATCTGCTATCTGAAGCTGGCTAATGCAGAGAAGAGTACTTAAAGGGGGCCTACAGGAAAGATGGGGAGGGACTCTTTATCAGGGAATATAGTGATAGGAGGAGGGGTAATGGTTTTAAACTGAGAGAGGGTAGATTTAGATTAGATATTAGGAATAAATTCTTTACTGTGAGGGTGGTGAGACACTCAAGAGGTTGCCCAGAAAAGCTGTGGATGCCCCCTCCCTGGAAGTGTTCAAGACCAGGTTGGATGGGGCTTTGAGCAACCTGATCTAATGGAAGGTATCCCTGCCCACGGCAGAGGAGGTGCTACTGGATGATCTTTAAGGTCCCTTCCAACCCAAAAAATTTTATGATTCTCTGATTCTATGAAATGGAAACTGTAGGGGCTATAAATATGAGGTCTTGCTCTGAAATGGGCAGAACTGCTGGCATGACCTGAATTGAGTTTTCCTTTTGTAGTCTTAGTTATGTCATCTCTCTGTCAGAGGTACCTGACAGGTACTTTCTCCGAAAGCCTCAAGGGCTTGTTCCATGTGAGGAGAGGAGCAAGAGCAGAGACTCTTGCTGCCAGACCCACAGAAAACTCCAGAACATCCCCGAGGAGCAGGAGCCTCCATCCCATCATGCTTTCCAGACACGCTGGGTCAGCCAGCCCTGCAGCAGCCAAAGCTGGCCAAGCCAGCCCACAGCACTGCCATCATTCCTCATTGCTCCACAGGGAGCACAGCCTCAGCCCTCTCCTGCCTGCGTGGAAAGTTTGGACCAGAAGGTGCCTAGGGAATTACAGAGCCCCAGTGTTTCTGGGACTGCGAATGTGCTGCCAAGGGAAGGTGAGGACCAGCAACAGCTTTCAGTCCTGGCATGTTCTGTGTGGGAGTAGTCGCTGGACATTTTAAATTTTGAAGCTGGGCTCTGGCAAGAGTGAGAGAATGCTAGGACTCTTAAGTAGCTACGGAAGAGGAGAGCCCCAGTGTTTGTGGGGCTGTGAAAAGGCTGCCAAGGGAAGGTGAGGACCAGCAATAGCCTTCAGTCCTGGCATGTTTGGTGTGGGAGCAGTCGCTGGTCATTTTCAATTTCAGAGGTGGGCTCTGGCAACAGTGAGAGTGTTGCACCATTAGGAGGCTAGGCAAGTGCAGAGCCCCACAGTTTGTGGGGCTGTGAATGTGGTGTCAAGGGACAGTGATGGCCAACAAAACCTTTCAGTCCTCGGTCTTTACATATATAAGCAATTGCTGCACATTTTCAAATTTGGCGCTGGCTACTGGCAAAATTGCGAAAGTGTTGGACCGTTAGGAGGTTAGGCAAGTGAAGACCCCCAGAGTTAGTGGGGCTGTGAATGTGGTGCCAAAGGAAGGGGAGGACTAGCAACAGCATTAGACGTGGCACATTCTGTATGGGAGCAATCCATGCATGTTTTCAATTTCGGAGCTGGGCCCTGGCGAGAGTGGGATAGAGAGTGTTGCACCCTTAAGAAGCTAGGCAAATGCAGAGCCCTGACGTTTGCGGGGCAGTGAATGCGGTTCCAAGGGACAATGAGGACCAGCAATAGCTTTCAGTCCTGGCACCTTTCGTGTGGGAGCAATCGCTGGACATTTAGAATTTCAGAACTAGACTCTGGCGAGTGAGATAGGTAGAAAGTGTTGCACCCTTAGGAGGATATACAAGGGACCGTCGTGAGACAGGTTAGTTTGACCCTACTGATGATGTGTTACTGCAGTAGTAATCCTATCAGTAGGAGAGAAATCACAGGTTCAGATCCCTGGTGCATGTGTTTGGCTGAGGAACCTCTGGCACAAGGCTACCATCTGCCAGCTTATGAATGAACACCTCTAAGTCAGAACGCCATGCAGATGTAGCGAAACCGCAGTGCTGCTGGCGCCTTGGCAGGCTCACGATAGTCGGCCACCCAACTCACGCGGGGCAAGCCTGGTGCAGAGCGCTGCTTGTGGTCTGGACCAGAGGGGTGGACAGATGAGACGCCACCTATACCCCATTGCGTACCGCATGATTGTGGGGCACCCGGCACTAAATCATTTATAGATAACCTGATTCTGGCTGAGGGTTTCGTAAATAACAGAACAGCTCCCTCACTGCAATCTACTGAGAATCAGACCTCGACCCAAGATTTTGTGGCCCTCAGCACACTTCCGTGGGGGGGCAAGCGGCGCCGCCACAGCTGCAGCAGCAGGAGGCAAACAGGACATCTGGTGGCCCCTGACAGAGGGGTGCGGGGGAACCTACCAGCCCGAGTACCACATGCACGTCTCCCGGGCAGGGTCTCTGGGCCCTACCATTTTCTCCCAGAGGCGTAGCCAAGGCGGTGGGGCGGGGGGAGAGCAGGTGGCCTTTAACCAATAGGCGGAGGGGTTCAGCTATTGCTTGACATTTTTTTTAATCCCCTTTCATTTTATTCCTCGCTTTTTCCACAACCCTCCACGACATATCGGTGTACACCTGGTATCCGTTGAGCAGGCGGCAGCTGTAACAGACCCTGCTAAATTCGATATGTCCAGCGATTGCACCCACATGAAATCTGCCAGCACCGAAAGCTGTATTTGGTTGTACCTGTACCTTGGAAGTGCATTCGCTGCCGCACAGACATTCGTGCTCTGCAAAAGCTGTGGTTCGTAATGGGGCAACATACTGTATCTCGCTTGCGGGGAGCCCGGGTGCCAAATTCGAAACGTCCAGCGATTGCGCCCACACGAAAGCTGCCAGCACCGAAAGCTGTAGCTGGTTTTCACTGTCCCCTGGAACTGCATTCGCTGCCGCACAGACATTCGTGCTCTGTAATAGCTTTGCTTGGTAAAGGGGCAACATTCTGTATCTCGCTCTCCGGGAGCCCCGGTGCTAAATTTGAAACGTCCAGCGATTGCGCCCACACGAAAGCTGCCAGCACCGAAAGCTGTAGCTGGTTCTACCTCTCCCTTGGAACTGCATTCGCTGCCGCATACAGATTGGCGCTGTATACTAGCTTTGCTTGGTAAAGGTGCAACACTCTGTATCTCACTCTCCTGGTGCCCCGGTGCTAAATTCGAAACGTCCAGCGATTGCGCCCACAAAAAAGCTGCCAGCACCGAAAGCTTTAGCTAGTTTTCACTGTCCCTTGGAACTGCATTCGTTGCCGCACAGGCATTCGTGCTCTGTAATAGCTTTGCTTGGTAAAGGGGCAACACTCTCTATCTCACTCTGCGGGAGCCCAGGTGCTAAATTCGAAACGTCCAGCGATTGCGCCCACACGAAAGCTGCCAGCACCGAAAGCTGTAGCTGGTTTTCACTGTCCCCTGGAACTGCATTCGCTGCCGCACAGACATTCGTGCTCTGTAATAGCTTTGATTGCTAAATGGGCAACACTCTGTATCTCACTCTCCCGCAGCACAGGGGCCAAATTCGAAACGTCCAGCGATTGCGCCCACACGAAAGCTGCCAGCACCGAAAGCTGTAGCTGGTTTTCACTGTCCCCTGGAACTGCATTCACTGCCGCACAGACATTCGTGCTCTGTAATAGCTTTGATTGCTAAATGGGCAACACTCTCTCTCTCACTCTCTCGGAGACCGGGTGCCAAATTCGAAACGTCCAGCGATTTCGCCCACACGAAAGCTGCCAGCATCGAAAGATGTAGCTGGCTTTCACTGTCCCTTGGAACTGCATTTGCTGCTGCACAGACATTCGCGCTATCAAAAAAGCTGTGCTTGGTAAGGGCGCAACACTGTGTATCTCACTGTCCCGCTGCACGAGTTCCAAATTCGAAACGTACCGATTGCGCCCACACGAAAGCTGCCAGCACTGAAAGCTGTAGCTCGTTTGGACTCTCCCTTGGAACTGCATTCGCTGCCGCACAGACATTCGTGCTCTGTAATAGCTTTGATTGGTAAACGGGCAACACTGTGTATCTCACTCTCCCGGAGCCCGGGTGCCAAATTCGAAACGTCCAGCGATTGCGCCCACACGAAAGCTGCCAGCACTGAAAGCTGTAGCTGGCTTTCACTGTCCCTTGGAACTGCATTCGCTGCCGCACAGATATTCGTGCTCTGTAATACCTTTGCTTGGTAAAGGGACAACACTCTGTATCTCACTCTCCGGGAGACCCGGAGCGAAATTCGAAACGTCCAGCGATTGCGCCCACACGAAAGCTGCCAGCACCGAAACCTGTAGCTGGTTTTCACTGTCCCTTGGTACTGCATTTGCTGCCGCACAGACATTCACGCTATCCAAAAGCTGTGCTTGGTAAGGGGGCAACACTGTGTATCTCACTCTCCCGGAGCCCTGGTGGCAAATTCGAAACCTCCAGCGGTTGCGCCCACACGAAACCTGCCAGCACCGAAAGCTGTAGCTCGTTTTCACTGTCCCCTGGAACTGCATTTGCTGCCGCACAGACATTCACACTATCCAAAAGCTGTGCTTGGTAAGGGCGCAACACTGTGTATCTCACCCGCAGGACGAGTTCCAAATTCGAAACGTCCAGCGATTGCGCCCACGCGAAAGCTGCTAGCACCGAAAGCTGTAGCTGGTTTTCACTGTCCCCTGGAACTGCATTCGCTGCCTCACAGAAATTCGCGCTATTCAATAGCTTTTCTTGGTAAAGGGGCAACATTCTGTATGTCACTGTCCCGGAGCCCTAGTGGCAAATTCGAAACGTCCAGCGATTGCGCCCACACGAAAGCTGCCAGCACAGAAAGCTGTAGCTGGTTTTCACTGTCCCTTGGAACTGCATTCGCTGCCGCACAGTCATTCGTGGTCTGTAATAGCTTTGCTTGGTAAAGGGGCAACACTCTGTATCTTGCTCTCCCGGAGCCCGGGTTCCAAATTCGAAAGGTCCAGCCATTGTGCCCACACGAAAGCTGCCAGCATCGAAAGATGTAGCTGGTTTTCCCTGTCCCTTGGAACTGCATTCGCTGCTGCACAGACATTCGTGCTCTGCAAAAGCTGTGCTTCCTAATGGGGCAACGTTCTGTATCTCGCTCTCCCTGAGCGTGGGTGCCAAATTCGAACCGTCCAGCGATTGCGTCTACACGAAAGCTGCCAGCACGGAAAGCTCTAGCTGGTTTTCACTGTCCCCTGAACCTGCATTCGCTGCCGCACAGACATTCGTGCTCTGTAATAGCTTTGCTTGGTAAAGGGGCAACACTGTGTATCTCACTCCCCGGGAGCCCTGGCGCTAAATTCGAAACGTCCAGCGATTGCGCCCACACGAAAGCTGCCAGCACCGAAAGCTGTAGCTGGTTTTCACTCTCCCTTGGAATTGCAGTCGCTGCCGCACAGACATTCGTGCTCTGTAGTAGCTTTGCTTGGTAAAGGGGCAACACTCTCTATCTCGCTCTCCCGGAGCCCCGGTCATAAATTCGAAACGTCCAGCGATTGCGCCCACACAAAAGCTGCCAGCACCGAAAGCTGTAGCTCGTTTCCACTCTCCCTTGGAACTGCATTCGCTGCCGCACAGACATTCGTGCTCTGTAATACCTTTGCTTGGTAAAGGGGCAACACTGTGTATCTCACTCTCCGGGAGCCCCGGTTCCAAATTCGAAACGTCCAGCGATTGCGCCCACACGAAAGCTGCCAGCACCGAAAGCTGTAGCTGGTTTTCCCTGTCCCTTGGAACTGCATTCGCTGCCGCACAGAAAATCGCGCTATCCAATACCTTTCTTGGTAAAGGGGCAACATTCTTTATGTCACTCTCCCGGAGCCCTGGTGCCAAATTCGAAAAGTCCAGCGATTGCCCCTACAAAAAGGCTGCCAGCACCGAAAGCTGTAGTTGGTTTTCAGTGTCCCTTGGAACTGCATTCGCTGCCGCACAGACATTCGTGCTCTGTAATAGCTTTGATTGCTAAATGGGCAACACTCTGTCTCTCACTCTCTCGGAGACCGGGTGCCAAATTCGAAACGTCCAGCGATTTCGCCCACACGAAAGCTGCCAGCATCGAAAGATGTAGCTGGCTTTCACTGTCCCTTGGAACTGCATTTGCTGCCGCACAGACATTCGCGCTATCAAAAAAGCTGTGTTTGGTAAGGGAAAACACTCTGTATCTCACTGTCCCGCTGCACGAGTTCCAAATTCGAAACGTACCGATTGCGCCCACACGAAAGCTGCCAGCACCGAAAGCTGTAGCTCGTTTGGACTCTCCCTTGGAACTGCATTCGCTGCCGCACAGACATTCGTGCTCTGTAATAGCTTTGATTGGTAAACGGG